>NC_142653.1:54514423-54835192 GCF_055504915.1 Nelumbo nucifera
GCCGAACCAAGAAAACCAAATTACAAAGTGCAGTTAACTGAATCGATCGGTTTAGTTTCGGTTTGGAATTTATGAAAAACCGAAGGACTGGTTTGATTTTTGGTTAACCTACAAAAAACCAGTAGTTAATCGAACCAACTGGTGTATATACTTATATGTATATTTCATATATATTTTTAATATATGTCACATATTTTCTATATATTATATATTTTTAAAATATTTATAATATATTATATATCATTTATTGTTTATAATATAATATTATACATATATATATATATAATATATTATAAATATAAAAAACCAAAAAACCGAATAACTGAACTGATCAAAAACCGGAACTGGCGGATCGGTTAACCAGTGGTACCGGTTCGGTTTTGGTTTGGATAAATGGAAAATCCAGTACCACTAGTTCAGTTTGCAAAAATTGCCCATGGTTTGGTTAACCGAACCGTGGGCACCCTTACTATATTCTAATGTCTCTTTTCCACCCCTATCTCTTTCTTGCTCTATCTATTTCTATCTTTATACCTCTCTACCTTCTAAATGCATGCATTTAATATTTTCAAAAAAAATATATATATGCATTTAATTTTCTATCATTGTATTAAAATATCAATGTTAAATTTAATTTTTTTTGAAAATAATTTAAATTAAAACTTAAACATTGAAATAAGATGAGTAAAAAATATCTAAGATACTAATAAGAGAAAAGAATAAATAATATAATAGGGTAAATAATAAAACTAAAGTATTAAAATTGATTAGTTATTAAAAAATTTATTATAATTATAAATAATATTTCCATATTATCACTATAAAATTTAATTAATTGTTAAAATTAATTACAATAACAATATACTTAATTTATACTGACAAATTCTAACATTTTTAAAAATTTTAAACACTAGTAAACTTAGCATAATATCATAACTTAAATTAGGCATCAATAATGATTTACTAAATAAATTAAAATTAATAAAAGTAACAATTACTAATGTAAACTCAATTTAAATTCAATTTTAAAATAATGAAAAATAAACAGGATAAGCCGGATTCGATATGGCTTTGCCTCCATCCTACCTAGGCCCTTCATTTTGCCACATCATGGGGCTCTTAGCCTTTGGCCATGTCATCCAATCTCCAATTTCACCACTGTAACGAAGGCAAAAACTACCCAAAACATTATAGGATTATTAAAATAAATAAAACAATCAATTAGTTTTTGATATTTTTAGTAGATAATAAATCATAAATTTTTGAAAATTATTTTATTCATAACAATAATTATTTAACAATCAATAATTAATTAAACATGAATATATAATGACATTTTCTGAAGATTTTGGATATTTAAATTTTAATTTATTATTATCATATTTAATTAATTATATATTAACATTATCTAAATTTTATAGTTATTACCTAAAAAATTTAGTAATTTTCAGATAATTATTTACTTTGTAAATTTCAAAAAAAAATTATTTTTTTGGTAATTTCCAATCATGTTTAGGTAATTTCAGAATATTACTGATTTTGAAATTTAATTTTGGTAATAAATAGTATTTATTTATGTTTTCATCTACATCTATTTTTGGTAATTATGAAATATTAATTTGAAAACTTATTCATGAATTTTATCTATATCTATAATTACTACAAGTATTCAAAAAATTTAATATTTTAGGAAATTATTAAATTGGAAATTTTTAATATTTTCCATAATTAATTATTGATAATTTGCTTTGGCTTTTGGTAATTATTAAATTGGAAAATTATTTAGGAATTTTAATATTGATAATTTACATTTTGTAATTATTAATAATTTCCATAATTATTGGTAACTTTCATTGGCTTTTTGTGTTTATTATAAATTTTTAATTTAGTTATTTCCATAAACTAAATTCATGATTTTGGTAATTTAATTTAGTTAAAGTTAATTTTAAAAGAAAAATCTAATTTACTGAAATTTTTATATTTTCAATAAATAATTATTCATAAATTCAAACATATTTAAAAATTAACTTATTCATATCAATAAATTTTAAAAGAATTTGTTCACAGGGCAAATTTCTTAAAGTATCCTTATGGTGCCCGAGGTGACTAGGACTACTAAGGTGTGTGAAGATGTTGAAGTGTCACCAAGTCATTGCGCCGCACCACATGTCATTGTGTCATTGGATGGGCCAAATTATTCCTCATCAGAAGGAAAGAACAAAAGGAAGGAAAAAAAAAAGGAAAGAAATGAATGGAAGGAAGGAGGGAAGGAAAGAAATAAAGGAAGAAAGGAAAGAAAGAAAGAAAGAAAAAGAAAGAAAGAAGAAGGACTAAACCAAACACCAATAAAGACCAGGTCATCTATTCTAGTCGGCATTGACCAGACCAACCAACTGGCTAATTTGACACCACAAACCGGAAAACACCGCCCTTGATGGAATACAAACACCACATCCACCGGAAAACATAGCACACCACCTTCATGGAAGGAAGAGGTAGAGGGAGTTTGGAAGATGGCTAGAGGAGAAAATGGGGGAGTGCAACCAAATGAAGTAGATCAAGACAAACCACGATGACACCTACAACATTAAATGACAACATTGAAGGAGATTATTACCATCAAAATTGAAAACTATAAGAAAGGGTGGCCAGAAGAAGAAGAAGAATAAGAGCAAAACCATAAAGTTCCCTTTCCAACCTATAAAGCAACAATAGCCATGCTAGAACCGGTGTTCCGTTAGATGAAGGTGCTTAGAACTCAGGCCGATGAGAATGCAACGCAAGCCATGGATGGAGCTCGGACAAAAAGAACAACACAAAAATGGAAAAACGTATAGAAAGATAAAACCCAAAATGAAAACTATGGAGGAAAAGATTGAACGAAGGATAGAAAGAGAGGACTTTAGAGATGTATAAGTCCAAACATGCATGCTGACAAATATAAAGAGAGAATAAAGGTTCGAGAGAAAGAGAGAGTCAAGGTTGGAATAAAGAGAAATAGAATGGAAAATGGGGCATGTTTTCAAGCTACAAAATACATTCATTATTTTTTGCTATAGATCCAACTTTCATTCTGAAAAGAATGAGACCCATGGCGGGAAATTTGTATCCAAGTGTCCTTATATTATTCATTCTTGCCCATTCTTTCTTAAATTGTTAAGAATTGAAAGAATAAGGCTAGTGGTAATGAACCAAACATGGCCATAATTGCTAAGTTGTCATCATGCAGAGGTAGGTTTTCCTTTCAGAGTCTAGCAATATATTTTTGAGCTTGAAAATGAATTCCATGATAGGCATCGGGTCTAGATGATGATAATGATTGTACTAATGTATCTAAAATTTTCTATAAACCTTATGTATTTTATATTTTATAATTTTTTATTATTAATTGGATGCATATTGCAAAACCAAATCTGATTAGATGAACACCTCAACCAAATATGTGATAATTGGATCGAGTTGTAAATTTTCAAGTATCAATGTCAGGCCTACCTAAGGCTATAATCGAATCGAGTTCAAGCTCGAGCTCGACCAATAAAAAGTTTGGCTCGAAAGCACATAAGCTTGGCTTGATTAAAACATACATATGTATATATTATAGAATATAAAAATATATTTTATAGTATGTATTATAAAAATATATTTTTATTCTATATAACATAAGATTATACTGTATATTATAAAAAATCATATATAAAATATACAAATATATTTATTTTCGAGCTTTCAAGCTGAACTCGAGCTCATTAAATATTTAATCAAACCAAAATCGAGCCAAAAAATATAGTTTGAGTTAAATTTGTACTCGAGCTCAAACCTACTTGTATTTTAGTTAAGCCGAGCTAAGACAAGCCAAAGTTCAACTCGACTTGGCTTGATTGCACCCCTAGGTCTACTTGCTTGGTTAGACTTCTTTTTTTAATGTCTTATCTATTTGGTGTATCTTTTTCGTTTATTCATCAAAAAATTTAAGATTTAAATAGAAGGAATTGAATGAAGTAAAAAATAGTAGTTCAATTTACAATTTAAACCTCACAATTAAATAGGAAATAAATTCAAAAATGAGTATTTTAGTCAAAAGAAAGTTCCATAATCTTATTCATATTTTTAACAATAGTGTAAATATAGAACTGTGGATGTGTTCAATTTTTTCTATATTTCTTTTTGTATTTCTGTGTGTAAAAATAATTCTAGTATGCCTCACTTTCCTTTTGTTTAATATGATAATTATATGATATTATACATTTTCATGAATGTTTTTTTTTCTGCAAAAATTTATGTTTATTTTCAATTTTATATTTTATTAATTTTTATTATTTATTTATGACATTAAAGGTTTACACATTTGGTAAGTTTTAAATTATGTATTTCATTTTCATTGTTAAAAAAAATATTTCTTATTAATTACACTTATTTTTTGTAATTTGATTAATAAAAGTATCATAATTGTGTCTAATGTTTCGTATATTTTTGTAATTTTCTATATTTATTTATATTTTTAAATTTTTATTACCTAACTATGACTTCATAGTTAGATCAATTTGATTCAAATGGTTGAATTGCTTATTCACCACTTGGATAAAGAATGGTTTTGTTTTTAGTCATTTTTAAAATATATGGATTTATATTGTTAAAATAATTGACATAGATCTAATTAGTAGCATCCATTAGCGAAAAATGACTTAAATATAGGATTTAATAGGAGAAAATGAGAGTTAATACCTAAAGTATAAGACTTAATAAGAGGGATTAAATGAAGTGAAAAGTAATAATTGTATTTACATTTTCAACCCTTACAATTAGAGATGGATTAAATACACAACTATGGACATTTTAGTAGGCATTAAAATGACTTTTATACCCTTTTCTCAAACAAAGAAATAGATGGTAATTTAAGTTCAATATAACATTCACTCTACATCCGCACTTATATATATTATAAAGCGATTAGGTCCCACGTCAACAACCCTCTCGTTCTCTCTTTTCTCCTTAAACCTCTTTCCATTCCCCCTTACTCCTTCCTAGCCCTTCCATGTAGCAAAGTTGCAGCCCTCTCTTTTCCTAAACTATCTGTCCCACCTAAAATTCTTCCTAAAACACCTCTTAATTTATATTGCCATGTGTCAGTCCTCTCTTCTTCACCAGAGTTCCACTCTCTCTCTCTCTCTCTCCTATGTTACCAATCACTTAGCCAATTGCCTCAACCCCCTCCTAAAATTTCTCCTAAACAATCTCTCCCATTTAAAAACTAAAAACATGGTTAAATTAATTTGTGAAATATTTTTATATTTTCAACAATTACTAATATTATTGAATATTATTTAGTAAATATCATTACCTAAACTATAATTCTTCGTAATCTTGGTAAATTGAAAATTTTAATTACTAAGAATTACTTGCTAAAAATTACTAATTTTGGTAATTTAATTTCAGAAGTTTTCTGAAAATTAATTACTGAAATCAATAAATATTAAAAAATTAATAATTAATTAAAATATTAATAATTAAAAATTATTAGTAATTTTTAGCAATAAGTAGTTATTGATATTTTCAGTAATTTTGGTCAATTTATTAATATTTAATGATATTATCAAATAATAATTAAAAATTTTCAGTAATTTTTAGAGGAAATTTAGTTTCAATAAATATAAACTTATTTTTTTATAATTTCAGTTATTTTGATATTTACTATAAATTTTTAGCAATAATTAGTGATTTTGGTAATTTAGTAAAAGTTAAATTATAAAACTTCCTTCTCACCCAAGTATAGGATACTTGGGTGTGTTATGGGTTTATGGGATGACTCCATGTGTAGAGAATGGGTGGATTGGGGGCGGGAATCATACTCCCCATCCCAGTCTCAAGTTTAAAATTAATCCCCATAAAAAATTATTGCCTGCATCCCCAGTCCTCAACGAATCCCATCGGGGACTTGAGTGCTTGAATTTTTTTAATTAAAACTTTGTTTCTAGAAAGGTATTTATTTAATTATTAATTTAAAAATGAAGGTATTTATTTATTTATTCCTATTAATCCATCCCCATCCTGCCTCCGACTAAGGCAATCTCCATCCCCATTCTCGCATGATCAGGGAAGCTGGGTACTTAGCAGAGATGGAGAAAATTGCCATCCCTACCCTCGGGTTGTATAACATATATATATATATATATATGAATAGCATGACTGTTTTCCCAAGCCCAAAAGTTTGCCACACTAATCTTTGACCGTGGTTGCAGCAAATACGAGATCATCCAATCCAATCCAACAAGCATAATGGATTTTTCAAATCCAAGTTAATTTGATTGGATATAGATAGCATCCATGAAAGCAGCTGGCATAGATTGAGACAATTGTGCAAAACATATTAACCACAATAAATTCTTTATTATGAAGAAACAATAAGTGTACAAGATATAGGAATTAAGATTTCGTTCTCACACTGTCCTTACAGCTCTTGCAGCCAAGAAGTATTGGGAATGCACCGCTGCAAGGGCTGTGAAAACGGTGTGAGGATGGATTTTGTTGGAAGGAAATCCATGTTTACAAGATAGCATAAGATGTCTAATCCAAATTAAAGGAGAAGACATTCAATTCCGCTACATGCAACATAAGCAAATTCAAGATTATCACCTACAATTAATTAAGCTGAGAAATTTTATTTTGGGCTCTAAATCTGTCTGAAAGATGTAAGACTGGAAGGCGTCCCACCCTTCTCCAAGACAACAGCCTCGTATTTTTTGATAGCCGAGCCTTCCTTTGCTGCAATTATAAGGCGATAACTGGTGCCGCCTCCGGCAGATTGTGTCTCACCCTGAATCAACTCGTTGGGTACGAGTTTTGTCTTGGCTTCCTTATTGTGCTGAGAGACAGCGTACTCTGCGATCTCATGGATAAATGGATCATCCACATCTACAATGGGTTTCCATCCACCAAGTAGCGACCGTGACGGCCTAACAGTGCCAGAGACTCCATCAAGGAGAATAAAGGAATAAGCTAGGAGAGAAACGAGAAGAAGAAGAGATTTGATTTCCATTTTGTCGCTGGGCAATGTGCGTGATATGTTTGAGATCTGCCCTGGAATTTATAGCCGCTTTGGGTATTTTAGCTTCATAGTCTGTGTCTGGTTCAAAGTTGTCCTTCAATGGTGAAACGGTAAACACGGGTCTTTTTTTTTTTTTTTTTTGGTTTAAACGTTAAATACGGGTTCTTGTATGAAAACATGGACTTGCGTTTGAATCCGGATTTCCTGCACTCAAAATGGTGTGGGCAGCCGTGCTCTTCAAATCAGAAATGAACACGACTGGTGTTTACATGTGCACCCTGCTCTCATGTGTGGATGAGTACCAAACTCTTTGTATAAGAAATATGAATGAAGAAAATAATGCATAAAAAAATTGGATTGTAAGATTTAAACCATGAATTTCAGACATTTCAGAATGTTTTCTGGAACTCGTAGTCTGGAATCGAACGATTGAGATATTTGGTCCTCTAACATCATACCATGATAATAAAGGATTTGGTTCTGATTTTACTTTCCCTTGGTGTTGATAATCCTGTAAAAAGGTATACAGTCCTTGGTGCTTGCTTGGAGAGAAGATGATGCAATCATCGTTGTATATATGGAATCTGTTGAAGCAGCACCATTTTCCATCCTACTGAATAGACCTGAACTTAAATGAAGAAGAATGGGGGAGGTAAGTGTGTTCGAATTGTTCCCAGGTCTCTCTCTCGCCCTCGTCTGCCATGTTTGAGATATAGAATACTTCAAGAGATCCTCTTGTAGTTCTATCCAACATGAAGCTACATATATTATTTAAGCACAGACGGCAAGCTTCGCCCCTAGCTGAAGATTGAAGAAGATGGTCTTCTGTGATCGTTATAGCACCTTGGTTTAATGAAGTTTTCTTTCGGAGTCCAAAGGCGGCAAGTCTCAAAAGACTTCGGTTCCCTCTCTTTTTCTCACTTTTACCATTTTTTAATTTCAAAGAAATATTATTATAATTTAACAAAGTTTTACCGTTTGCTCTATAAACGAGGTGTCCATGACGTGTTTATTTCTTATTCCGAGAGCACCGCTGCGCATACCATTCCGAGTGCAGGAGATCCAGGAGATTCAGACTCCTTGCATTTTTAATGTTGTTCTTTCAATTTTTTTTTTTTCTTTCTGATAAAAGTAATTTCAGGGTTCTAGACATGAATTTGATGTTGTAATATTTTCTTTGGGCAATAAAAGTAGGAGTGGCAATTGGGTGGGCTTGGGCGGATTGGTTTGGGTTGTGTTTCAATCCAATTTCTCTAACCTGCCTCCATTTAAAAAAAAAAAAATTAAATGGGTTGGAATCAACCCAAACTCACCTTGACCAAATCCAACCCTTTACCCATTAATTTTATACATACATAAATTACATTAAGTTATAACATAGATTATAATAAATATAAAGAATGAAAAAAATAGAAAAAATACAAGAAAGTATAACAAAATTTCTAATGAAACAAAGAAAATGAAAAAAAAAAACAAAATTGTAGAGGTAAATGACATGAATGAAACCTTTTCTAAAAACATATAATGTATTGGCAAGGTCAAATTGAGTTCTGATATAAGCAAACTCAAATCCATATTCAGGTTAGTGGAGGCCTTGGTCCACTCCAAAATTAACAAGTGGAAAAATAATCCCAGGTAAATGTATGGTTAATATGTTAGTTACACATGTGCATAGCTGTGTTCATACACTGATCCTGTGGACTTTTCATGGGTTATAAAAGTTAAATTTGATTATAGAATATTAACTTATAACTTAAGAGGATTAGTTGGTAGGATTCT
The DNA here is from genome assembly GCF_055504915.1 of Nelumbo nucifera. Classification (NCBI taxonomy): domain Eukaryota; kingdom Viridiplantae; phylum Streptophyta; class Magnoliopsida; order Proteales; family Nelumbonaceae; genus Nelumbo; species Nelumbo nucifera. The sequence continues at coordinate 54,523,245 of NC_142653.1, forward strand.
GACTCGATATAGAAGTGTTCAAATTAAATTCCATTGCCACCAAGGTTGAGAGATGGGCCATCCCCGTTGTATAATCCCGTGAAATAAAAAAGAAAATGTTAACATAACTTTACCATAAACTTGTGTGTGCATATAGGTGCTCTTACCAGTATGTATTATGCATTAACAAAGTTAGCCTGAGTTCGGATGGAACCAAACTCGGTCCAAATTAACTCAGATTAATGGAGGCCTTGGTCCATCCCTAAGTCACTGAATGGCAAACGCCTTGGTCCATCAAATGAAAATAAAAGCCTCACCTTTGAAAAAAAAAAAAAAAATTGACTGGGCTAAACAAAGTTGCATATCAATTTATTTGAACAAAAAAAAAACAGTTTAAGGGTTGTCCTTCAACGTGAGTTGTTTTTTTGTTTTCTGTTGTGTATTAAAAAATAGATATAATATTTACAATCGAACCGAGTTAATTGTAGACTCATTTACTAATCGAACCAAGCTTGAACCTAATGAAGTTTAATTTGTGAAGCTCATCAGCTTATATTATATAATATTTTTAGTTTTCATATATATAATGTTTATATGTACAATTTTTTTTTTATTTTTTATATGAAACTCAATTCACTATTGAACTCGAGCCGCAAACGTGTTTTCAAATTTTTAATTTAATGAACATGTATTCATCTAGTGATTTGATGTCGGAGGTAGGGGTGGAACAAGTTGGTTCTTTTTAGTCTTGTGCCGATTTGGGGTTTGTTTTGGGTGGTGCTGGGTTGGGCCTGGATATATAGTTTTGGTGGTGGGCCTTGTATTTTCTAAGGTCTGAGTGTTTGTTTTTCTATGGGTCCTTATTTTAATTTTTGTTTCTTTTTAGGGTTTGGTGGAGGCGTTCAAATGGCCCCTTGTATCTTCTCTTGCGTTCATTCTCTTTTTTTATTTTAATAAAATTTTTATTTTTATTAACCAAAATGGAACATGAATTGTTTAATGAAATAAAACCAACAACCTATTTTTGTTAAAATTTGTGTTTCATTTTTTTACAAATATGGTGATTTTAATGAAAACAAACACACACATTCATGATCTAGAATACCCCAAATTAAGTATAAGTTTGGCATCGATACTGCATATACAGCACCGTTTGTGTGGGTTAGAAGCACCGTTTTCTGGCTGCCAGGTAGGACATTTCCTGGGGCAACAGCAACACCTTTTGTTTGGCATCAGTATTCCGTATCTGTTTTCAGCACTGGAACCCATTATAAAAAATCCACGTTACTGCCACATCATATCCTCGTTGGCAGCAACAAGCTCCAAATTGAGAAAACGTCGAATTTAACACTAATACCCACAATCATTTGACAATGAGGATAACTCAAACTTGTGAGCTTTGGCAACCATTTGGATGACAATATTAATTGCTTCTTATTTTCCTGTATACTTTCTATTCTGGGCAAGTATCAGAATACTCTGTTTTGAGTTGTATCTACTTTAAATTCTATATGTGATCTTTGGATTTGCATTTCTTTGGGAGTTTCTAAAGGAAGCAAACCCTTATCTAGCATGAATTGTCTAGTTGAGTCCTACCTAATCCTCTCCATTCAACAAACATAAGATTTAGCTAAGAAACAAAATGCATGATTGTACTTACTAATCGGATTGTTGAATAAAAAAGGAAAGACATAGCTTAATACTATTTATTTCTAATTTGAACAGTCCAAAACCCTTTTTTTCTTGGTACATCTGATGGAGAGGTTGAGGACCCGGATCATATTATGCAAAGGGTAGTTGAACAAAGTATTTAAGCTAGGAGGACTGATTAGAGAATTCAAGCATAAAATTAGGGCATCAGAAGAGCGGCTTCAATTTTTACATGTACAATCAAACTGTGTTGACTACAGTAGCTCTCATCTCACCGAATTTATATTTTGACAATCGAATATGGTCAGTGTAAATTTTTAAAATCTATCGATCCCAATTTCCATCAACAATTAAACCGGTTTATATTTTTTATCGATATAAAATTGAATTTATACCTAAAACAAATGCAGCCTAGACAGCAAACAAATATTGGAAAACAAAACATTTAAATAAAAATTTAAAGTAAAACTTAAAAAACTTGTTTGACAAGAGAACAATTTGAATACGAGCTTGAACCTGCGGTTTCTAACGAAAAGAAAATAATCGTTTCATATAGGAGATACGATTCACACATACCAGAGAAACGACATAGCTTGGTCATATTTTAACCAATTTCTTCAATTCAACCCCTTTCCTCTTTCCTCTATCAATCCTTTGTTGCATCCAATATCAAAGACAGCCCAGTTGTGAATACTTTTTTGATATTTTAGAAAAACCAAAGTGATTTGCAAAGTTCAACCCGTCTTAATAGATTTGATTAGCAAAGGAGCCGCAAAACACGAACCTTGAGTTTGACACTTCCAAATTCCGAAACCCATCTACTAAAAAACATTTTTCAATCAGGAGATAGAAGATCCATATTTTGTTCTTGAGCCTCCTAAACACCATATCATCGTCTAGCAACACCTTACCTCTTTTGTTTCTAAGCTTCTTTCTTCAACAACACCCTGAATCCCAAAAGGTAAAGTACTCGTACCATCGTCAACACAGCGTCGTCCTAAAGAAGAAAAGCTGCTAATTTCTGTTTTGCTTGCATTGTTTTATCATTTTCTTGTTTTTTTACTTGGCGTGAATCAGCTAGTTGTCTAAATTCCTCTTTGCTCCATATGTTGCTTCTTCTCTTTGGAAAAGATGATGTTTATTAACTTATTTTATTTGTTTGAAATATTTTCCATAAAAAACCTAAAAAACAATGTAATAGAAGGTATCTAATCCCTGTTGTGAAAGAGAGAGACAATGAACAAAGGCATTCAAGTTGTGAAAGTTTTTTAAAAAAAAGGACAATTTGGTCTAAAAAGGTTAATTTTTTATCCTATTCACGGTTTTTGTAATTTTTTTGAAAATATATCTGATTTTGCCGATTCATCTAACTTTATTAATTTTTTTGTAAAAATCCGAAAATCTATAAATTGGAGCCCATGCCCATTTCAAGGGGACTTTCCTAGATTTTAGGGACTCTTAACCCATTATGCATTGGATATCCATTTTTTCTCTCTTCTCTCTTGTAACCACCAACTCACTTTCCTCATCTAGCAAACTATAGTGGTTTGATCCCTCATTGGAGGGTATATAGGTATTTTTTGGTCCAGCCACCTTTGTTTCTCTTCTATTTTTTTTCCCTTCATCTTGCCACCTTAGAATATCAGGGCATGGACCACATCTCCACTTCCTTATAGTAGCTGACTAGCTGCTGCATTTATGAAAATTTGATGACTTTTAATTGTATGTTTGGTCGGTGCATAGGGATTTGGGGTTAGTTTAGATGGTGAAATTATTGTTTAACAATGGATCAGTGGCTGGACTTGTGTTGATTGTTTTGTGTTTCACACCGATTTGTATGCTTATGACTTTGTAACATCTTGATGTTGTTGTGATCATTCTTTTCCCGTAGAAGTTAATATCTTGACGTTGCTGTTTAGAGTGTAAATGCAATGCAAACAAAATTAGTTGTTCATTAGTTTTAGGCAAGGTTTTAAATTTTGCAACGTGTCAGTCTGTATCGATTGATACATATCATTTTGGAAGAGTTTTGATACATATAACATGTATAATTAGATGGTTTCATATTTTTTCATCAATATCGGCCAATACAACCCGAAACAGGCCAATAGGCACTATGTATCACCCTAATTTAATTTCCCTCTCCTTTTTAAATTTAAATTTAATTCATCTCTTCTCTCTCTCATTAATATCAATTTTAATTAAGCCTTTAAGTTTGAGACCTCACTAAATGCTAATATTATTTAATTAAATGCTCATTTGAGTTACATTTAATTTAGGCATTTAATATGTCATTAAATGTTATTTAAATCAAATAACTTGTTAAAAATCACAAACTGAAGGTAACAAGTTTCGAACCCAAGTCATTTGCTTACAACAATAATTAATTAATTATTATGACAACCTTGGTGGATGTTTCCCAATAAATGCTAAAATTTAGTTATTAATATTTATATAATAATAAGATAAATGCAAATTATATTTATTTATTAAAAATTAGGGTATATATTAACTTGTATACATAATAAATATTATCTAAATCTATATAATAAATATTAACTAATAATTGACTTCAAAAAATATTAACTAATAAATATTAGTATATATGCACACACATACATTTTAGTTCTTCTATTATTTTTCAACGGTTACTAATTATATCTCGATACTTTACATAAACCATTAAAGAATATTTTTATGTTTAAATAAATTAGTTATAATTATATAAAAATCATTTTTATTGTTGTTCATATTTTTAAGGATTTGTTTTTGGATTTTCTAGTGTATCCATGCATATCTTGATTTTTGGTCTATATTTATGCGTTTCCAAAGCATATATCGATACGTCTCTTAAAATTACCTTTCCGATACACCTTGCATTTTCGATACTTTGAACCTTGGTTTTAAGTAATTATTTATCTCAAGAACATAAATTTAATTAGCAAGTTAGAAGATTAAACAAAGCTAGAAAGGTTTTGAATAAATAGAGGCAAGCCATTCTTTTGAACAAGGATTTAAAAGGACAAATTTCTTAAACTACCTTTATGGTTTAGCTAATTGACTAACTCTACCCTTACTAGAATACTCTTAGGAGGCGTTCTTTTTTTCAGATTTTGAGAAGGGGGAAAGCTGGTCAATGGGATGTTGATTCCCATTGACCAAGAAAACCCATATTCTTTTTTCAGATTTATATGGGATCGGGTAAGTGATACCCATCTCGTAGTTGAATAAATAACTTTCCCATTTGGGAAAAAGTTGCCAACACTTGATTGGGATAAAAATACGCCTTTTAATAATGGATTTTTATGGCTAAAATGGTCATTGCCTTATTTAAATGGGAAATAAAAGAACATGAGTAAATGCACTTACCCAAATAAGTAACTTATCAAAAAGCGCATCCATTTGGTTTGTAGGAATAGGGGTCTGGAATCGGAATCGGAATAGACTATTTTAATTCCAGCTATTTGGTTGGACAGAATCAGAATCTCATTCCCATTCCTGCTCGAATGCCATTCTCCCCATTTGAAGAAATGACCATTCCCTGATTTTAATTCTCATTCTCATTCATGAACCAAACAGGAATAGACTAAAACAAAATTTCCATGTAACAACTACCCGTTGAATGGTCACTCATCGAGCTCAAACCGAAAACTTTGCACTAACCAGCATCTATTTCCATCAAAATCAAATCATCTCTCTCTCTACGGTTATGGTCCATTACCATACCCAACAAATTTTTAAGAATAAAGAAATTAACAATAAAATTCAAAACGAAAATAAAACAGAGTGAAAGCTTGTTGCAGATTAAATCTCCCTTGCCGTGGGTTCGCTTGTTGTACAAACAAAATGTAAACTTTGCTTGTGGGGCCTTCAAATCTCTCTAATGTGGTGTCAATTGGAAGGTTATCCTGCCAGCACCTCGACAGCTGCTTTATTCCCATGCTTGATCATGCTTCGGTCGAGTATTGCAACTGGTTGGGGGTATAGAGAGTCGTCCTTTGTTAATGGCGATAAAATCAAGCCGACCTTAGCATTCTCTCCCAGCTTCTTCTTCACCCAAGAGAACCGGGATACAGGAATGTCGAAGAGAACCATAACATTCTTCAAATGTATCAGATGGCAGATAGAGTCTGTTCATCGTCTTCGACGAAGAAGAGAGTGACAACAGCAGCAAGAATCCCCTTCCCTCCGACTTCTCTCTATTCTCCCACATTAATCATCCCTTTCTATACCCCTTCGGCCCTTCCTCTCCCTCTGTAGATCCCCCTTCGTCATCCTCTCCGACGAGAGCAGAGGAGCAGGAGCAGTGGTGACTTAACTCGAGTTTGATGTTTCTCTAGCGCGTAGCAGTGTTTCCCCCCTTTAATCCTGAGGCTCTCCCTCCGTAGATCTCCCTTCATCCTCTTCTACGAGAGAAGAGGAGCGGCAACAATGGTGACTTAACTTGAGTTTGGTGTTCCTCTAGTGCGTCCGCAATGTTTCCCCTTTTAATCCTAAGGGCGCACCACAAAAGAAAACTGAATTTTTCTTCTGAAAATTCCTTTTCGAATTCTCAGAGTTGATCGTACTGGTAGCCACTAGAGTCATCGTCCCCTAACAATCATCACTGCCGGACCCTAGCAATACCACCCGAGAATCCCCGTCACACGACTACCGTTCCACGGATTCCGAGTCCGAACCTAACGGTGCCTCCCTCTGCAAGAAGGATTCGGATTCGGAGGCTCAGAAGTTACCAATCGGATCTCGAAGCGTTAAGAATCCTTTGTTGTTCGCCTCCTGTTCCACTACTCCGTCGATGGAGAGGTCGCCGAAGAGCCCCACCGCATCGAAGACGAAGACGAAAGCTATCGGAATTGAAGACGGTAGTCGGCAACTGAGGCACTGAACCGTGGTGTTTTCCCTTTTTCCTTGTGCCGAAGCAAGGCACAGTTTTGAGTGGGTGATGGAGGTGAGGAGAGAGAGTGAGAGATAGAGGAGAAGAACCATCGCGCTGTTGCAACTACGAAGGCGAAGGAGGTGAAGAGAGAGAGGAGAGAGAACTTTCAAAGAGTATTTTCAGAATTTTTTAAAGAGAGGAGAGAGACTGCCTTGAAAGGACCCATGAAAATTAATGAGAAGGAAGGTTTTAATGTAGAGAATATGTAAATAGTAAGGGTGAGTTATTTATTTAGCTAAACCATAAGGGGTAGTTTAAGAAATTTGTCTTTTAGGGACCAGTTTCTAGATCAATATAGAACTGTTCTAGCGACCAGTTTGTGGGTTGTTGACTAAATGAACAGCTTTCCACTCATCTTTCTTAAAATACTTAAAATACCTCTCGGTTTTGCACAATGGACTAATTAAAGTATTCTCCTTTGGTTTAATAATCCCTTAAAAAGTATCCTTAGCTTTTTGAAAATTTAAACAACACCGTTATCTCTTGGTAGAAGGGTAGATATGTCTGTTTTACCCCTCATTTCTTTTCAAATTTTCAGAACATGACAAACAAAATCTATAAGAACCAATAGTGGTGGTGGAAGTGGCAGTGTTTCTAGTCAAGAAGAAATGAATAGGGGGTGGTGGAGAGTAAAAAGAAGAAGAAGAAGAAGAAGAAAGAAGAAAGATGGGTGCTGTATTTTGCAACTTTGTGTTTTCGTATCAGTGTTTGCTGTTGGGACGGAGTGGACAAAATATGATTTTGTGTCTTAGGTGTGCCCTGAACAAAATTTACTTCTCTTTTGCCACTAATTGTGAAATAAGAGGAAATAAAAAATGTATTAGATGGTCTAGGATGCGAGCTAGATGTAAATTTAAATTTTATTAGAGTAGCGTGGTTATTTTCTAAACAAAATAATCTTTGCAAAGGTGGGATCATCACAAGCGTAGTGGATTTTTCGAATCCAATTAAATTGGATGGGATGCAGATAACATTCATCGACAGTTATCTTAATTAGAATGACACAATGTTGTGCAAAACATATAAAACCACGGTGAATTTTTTTATTATGAAAAAATAATAAGATGTACAAAATATAGGAATTCAGATTTCGTTCTCACATTGTCCTCACAGCTCTTGCAGCCATGTATTGAAAATATTTATCCAATGCACCACGCTGCAAGGGCTGTGAAAACGGTGTGAGGGTGGATTTTGTTGGAAGGAAATTCATGCTTACAAGATAGCATAAAATGTCTAATCCAAATTAAAGGAGAAGACATTCAATTCCGCTGCATGCAACATAAGCAAATTCAAGATTATCACCTACAATTAATTAAGCTGAGAAATTTTATTTTGGGCTCTAAATCTGTCTGAAAGATGTAAGACTGGAAGGCGTCCCACCCTTCTCCAAGACAACAGCCTCGTATTTTTTGATAGCCGAGCCTTCCTTTGCTGCAATTATAAGGCGATAACTGGTGCCGCCTCCGGCAGCTTGTGTCTCACCCTGAATCAACTCGTTGGGTACGAGTTTTGTCTTGGCTTCCTTATTGTGCTGAGAGATAGCGTACTCTGCGATCTCATGGATAAATGGATCATCCACATCTACAATGGGTTTCCATCCACCTAGTAGCGACCGTGACGGCCTAGCAGTGCCAGAGACTCCATCAAGGAGAATAAAGGAATAAGCTAGGAGAGAAACGAGAAGAAGAAGAGATTTGATTTCCATTTTGTCGCTGGGCAATGTGCGTGATGTGTTTGAGATCTGCCCTGAAATTTATAGCCGCTTTGGGGATTTTAGCTTCATAGTCTCTGTCTCGTTCAAAGTTGTCCTTCAATGATGAAACGGTAAACACGGGTCTTGTTTTTTTTTTTTTCGGTTTAAGCGATTAACACGGGTTCTTGTGTGAAAACATGGAGTTTTGTAATTTCATACGTTTTCTTGGGGACTATAAAATAAATATATGGAAAAATCCCTTCGGCTCTAGTGGTAATTTGGTCCTCGACAATCCAGTATTCAAACTTTTGAAATGTGACAATCCAGTACTCGAGCTTTCAAAATGTGACAATCGAGTACCTGTCATTAATCAGCCATTAAGTGACATTTCAAAAGTCAAAAATGCCCTTCGAATGCCATCTAATTCTCTTTATCAACCATCTAAACGTTGACAAAAATTTGAACAGTCCCAAATCCTAGCATCTTCTATTCAAAAAAGTTTGTGACTGTTTAGAAAAATCTAGAATTTGGAACTGTTCATTTTATTGTCAATATTTGGATGGCTAATAAAGAGAATTAGATAGCACTCTTAAAGCATTTTTGACTTTTCAAATGTCACTTAACGGCTGATTAACAGACTGGTTAACGAAAGGTACTAGATTGTCACATTTTGAAAGTTTGGGTACTACTGGATTGTCACATTTTGAAAGTTTGGGGACCAAATTGTCAATCGAACCAAAGTACAGAGTATTGATCAGGAATTTTCCCTAAATATATTCATAGGGCAATGCACAAAAATTGGCATGTTTATACTTACCTTAGGTTCCTGTATTTTATAAAAGTCAGATTAAAATAAAGGGAAATTTGTAGATTAATACCCTATACTTTGGTCCCCGAATTTCAAAAAGTATCAATCCGGTACACAAACTTTCAAAACATAGCAATTTAGTACCTACACCATTAATTCACCCACAATTATCCCTATTATGTGACATCATGTGTAACTTAAAATTTTACAAAATGGAAAAACTTCCCTTTGTAATTTTTTAGACCATTTTACCCTTGTCCTTGCAAGTTAGTGTTGTTCCCTCTTCAATGATCTGAACAAATGAGGAAGAAGCTTTCTTCATTGCTGGATGAATGAAGAAGAAGGGTTCTAGGGTTCTTCACTGCTGAACGTGCAAAGACGAAGCTGCCTCCCATTCTAACAAACAACCTTGAAAGCATTAGATTCTAAAGGTGTGTCGATTCCCTTCATTCTCTTCTCTTGCCTTGTTATAAAGTTTGTCTACCTGCTGTAAAAGGCCAAGGAAAGCATCAAGTTCTAAAGTCTCTCCTGTTGAACAAACGACCTTGCAAGCATTAGATATTTTACAGCTGTACCTACTATTTTTTTTTTCTTGCTTCAATTAGAATGATTTGTAATGAATATTGTGCAGGGACGCCTTCTTCTCGGTCTACAAGTCACAGTCAACACATTAGGCACCTTAAATACAAACCAAAGGATTGTAAATGTGGAAAAAGGGTTGTGATTCGAGTGTTGGAGACAAAATATAATCCGAATAGGATATTTTATAGTTGCTTGGTTAGTCTTGTAAGTAATTCAGTTAACTCATGTTGAATGATCTTTACTACACTGATGGGGCGCTAACCTCCATTGCATTTGAATGCATTCAAGGCAGCATAGCTCTGTCATGTAATTTTTTCGATGGACAGTTTCCACAAATTATTCTAATGATGGCAGCTCAATGATTCATATAAGCGACCTTATCAGAGAGCTTCACAAATTGGTAGATGATCCAGATTATCCTTTGAAAGTTGGGAGTCCTCCCAACAAGTAGTTATTGAAGGGTTGAAGACAATGAGGGCCTTAATCATTTTGTTCATTGTTGTGTTGTGTTCTTTGGCATATTTATGTACAAGAACTAGAGTATAGGTTTATATAGTTGATAGTTATTTTTTGAGCATGTCAAGAGTTTGGTTGTTAATGAACCATATGTTGATGAATTGGTAGTTTGGGACTTGAAATGTTTGTATACATTAGGGTTCTGATGAATATATCATGGTATTTTGTTAATTATGATAACAATTCAAGTCATGCCAGTTCATTGGGGAACTTGTGCATATGGTTTCTTGAACAATTACATACTCTTCGAGGCTAGGTCTAAAATTACTTTAGTGGGATCATAGTGATAGGATCGACCACTTTATCAGATAAAGTGAATATCAGGGTTTATACTCTCTCTAATGGAAATTGAAACTATTAGTAGTGGATTTCAGCTGTATTTGAAATCTGATTTACCATTTTATGAAAAAGGTCTAAAGATTTTAATCTCGAGATCCATCTAAATAGAGGTTGTGACACTACATTTTGCAATTAGGGAAGAGGTCCTTCCATATGGGCAATGTTTTGATGATTATGGGCCCAATCTGAGTCCAAGCTGATTGAGTCAGGGGTTCACTGCCATTGAGTAATGAATTCAACCTAACCTCTTCCAAAGGTAAGGCTGAACCCTTATGGACATTAGACCTTTGTGGGTCTCACACATACAATATTCAAATCCAAAGTGGTCATGCAACACCTTAGGATGTGAACCATTAAAGAAAATGGGCCTAAGGCCCATTACTAATAACAAATAGTAAAATGATTTACATTAACTAATAATTGATTGTCATTACTTAATTGTTGCAATAATTATTATTAAACAATTTATGAAATTATTAATCACTGAAATAATTATTAGTAACAGTTGTCAGTAAAAGGTTGTTGAACTAATTATTACTAAACTTATCATTAGTTAATAAATAATGATAATTATCAGTACTTAACTAATCATAATTATAAGTAAATAATTAGTGAAATTTATTGATGAGTAAAATTAATAAATAAAATAATTATCTATAATTTTATAATGAAATTGTTAATTACTAATTCATAGTTAATTGTTGGTATTTTACTTTTATTTTTGGTAATTATTAAAATGGAAAATTATTGGAGATCCTTGATATTGATAATTAAAATTTGGTAATTATTAATAATTCCTATAATATTTTTTCTAATTTACATTTGTTTTGGTAATTATTTGGAAATTTTAATTTAGTAATTTCCATAAACAAGTTTTCATGTTTTAGTAATTTAGTTTAGTGAAATCTTATTTTAATGAAAATGTTAATAATTACTAACACGTTCAATAATTTTCATGTTTCATAAAATTATTTTACTTACAGTAATAAAACTATCAATTTATTTTGACATGTTCAGTAATTTATTATTCATAAATACAGAAATTTTCTGAAGATTACCTTATTCATATCAATGACCATTAGTATTTATTTTTCTAATTTTCTTACTAAAATTTACTGAATTTTCTATTTTAATTTTGTGAAATTTCCAATTGTTCAAATAAATAATTGGGAGTTTTTAATAATCTCCATAATTAGTGGATAATATATTTATAATTTCCACAATTCATGGAACTATATTTATGGGTTTGGGAGGTTTATGGTTTTGAAGGATGACCCTCCGGGTTGTATATCTCCATGGTGCAAGAAATATTAAAGCCCTAACATCTTTTTCCCATGCATCACACAAGGCTCCACTAGTTTCTATTAAAAACAAAACATTGATAATTGGATACAGGCATTATGTATGTATACATCAAATATTTGATCTTTGGAATTTGAAATAAAATAATATTTATATTAAAAAAAAAACATTGATATTTTTAAGAGAAACCTTGACAATATTGTAATACAGGAATTATGGACTCTTCTTAGAAGGGAAAAACCATGTCTACAAGGTCTAATATGATGCTTTAATTGCTCTAAGAGTTAGAACTATCAATAAACTAAAGGACCATCTAGTTTTGAAATCAAAACTTGGGTTGATGAGACTACGTTTATAAACATTTATAAACAAGAAAATTAACTAAAGGAATAAAATATAATAACATGGAAGGAAATCTTATTAGAAAAAAAAATACCACGACAAAGAAAATAAATGTACCTCTTAAAAAAGCTAATAAAAAATTAAAGTTTATACACCTCTTGGAAGATTCACTCCCACAAATCCAAATCTCATAGGACCTTAAAAAGATACATTGCAAAACAAAATTAGGCATAACATCTCATTGGTCCTACTTATTTTATTATAATTTTTCCTCATTCAAGCATCCCACCTTGTCAATTAGGTAATAAAATCCGCGAATTATATGAACTTGAATTTTATATATGACCACAATCTCATTGTTATACAAATTAATTAAGAGTATTAATGGTGTACTAGGTGTAGTTAATCCAAGTAAGCTTATCTAAGCCAAAATTTGTTAGATATATCTTGGTGAACAAGAAAAAAGATTTACTTGAGAACAACTGAATATTATCATTATCTCTTTACAAGAAGAAGGAAGCTCCGAGGAAGACAAAGAAAGAACAAGAAGCATGGAACAACCTTTGGAAATCTGCTATAACAACTCATCAAAGAGGAAAAGAACATCAAGCCCTTAAGCCTAAGTGTCATATTTCTTTAGGATTTAGATGTAATTGTTTGTTTGAGATGAACCTTAAAGACCAATGGTTAGAATATGTTTGGTTCCTAGGCTTCCCTAAACTTAAAATAAGAATTGAAATGGTGAATATTACTTTTGAAAGCTAAGGGAAAGATCTCTAAACCTTTAGACTGAAATTTCCAAGGTTTCTAAGTGTTGGAACTATCATCAGTCGAATAATAGAAAACCTATATAGTTGACTACCTTTTATAATAGAGAGCAATGTCAGCTAGTAGTCTATCCCAATTTTCTATAATTTGACTTCTCACAGCTGAAACATGGTATATTTAACCAATTGACTACCAGGAGGAAGTAGTTGATCAAAGGACAAAAAGATCCATCCCTTTGTCTAGTAGTTGGCTACTAACTTATCTTAGTCAACTACTATGACAGGATTTTGATTGTTGGAAGGCATAATGGCTGGTTCCACATTTGGAATGTTTTCTATCCTATTGAAAACAAGTTAACATTTCCTATTAAGGATTCAAGGGTTTTTAACAACTAGAAAATAGTTATTTGCTCTCAACCTCAGCTCTATGAATAAGAGGTTTTGTCTTGAAATCTATAAGAGCATACATTGTATATATTGTATAGCTGTAGAGAGCAAGTCTTGCAAGAGTTTTATTCTTCTTTTGTCTTGAAATCTATAAGAAGAGCTTACATTGTTTGTATTATATAGCTATAAAGAGCAAGTTTTGCAAGAGTTTTATTCTTCTTGAAGAGATTTATGGGCTTCGTTCAATCTTCTGAGAAAAGCTAAGTAGCCTTCTGGCTTATTTGTTTCTCATATAACCATTGTAAATTTCTTCATTGAATTGATATATGTGTTGAACAATCTCTTGCATTTGAATAGTTTGAGCTATAACCTGTTTTATATGTTTATTTCAAATGCATTTGATCTATTTTGAACCGGTGTTGGCCAAACCTCTCTAAAAATCTCATGTGTGCACCACTCTTCTTGTTTTCTTTGTGCCTTTACTTTCATTTGTGTTTTATTTTTAATTATTTTAGTTATTTACATTCCTTGCTCACTAATTTTTACTAACTACACTAATAAGCAGTTACTTTATTGTTCATTTACATTTCAGCTAAGTACTTTACATTTTGCACAAAGATTATTTTTGCACATGCTCTTTACTTAATTTACTTTTCATTTACTTTTATTTGCTGCAATATATTGAGTTGATTTTATTTGCTGCAGTTATTTGATTCATTATTAATTATTTGTTTATATAATTGCATTATATTGATTCAGATCTAAAGCCGTTTATTTGTGGAATCTTCTTGTTTAATTGCTTTGATAATAAGTCACACAATCACGCACCTCTAAGCCTTTCATTCCGTTGCAATTTGTTTCATTCTTTCAAAAATGCTAAGATCTGGTTTTTGAGGGAAGTTTTAACTTATACCCAATTCACCATTCTTAATTGGGTAAGGCCAATCCATCCCAACACCCACCCGTTCTATAGGTTTTGCAGAAAAGGTTTTGGGCTGTTTAAATTTCAAACAAGCATTAAGCCATATTTTTCCTTTTTTTAATTAATTCAACAATCAGATCAGAAGTTAGAAGCATGCATTTCGCTTATTAGTTAAACCTAAATTATTTTATAATTAATTCTCCTCAGTAATTGCTCATGTCTGTTGGATGGAGAACTAGATGGCAGGACTGAACCGGACAATTCATGATAGATAAAGGTTTGCTTGCTTTGCGCACGCCATAGGAAGAAACAGATATAAGATTTACTTTAGAAGAAAGAGACGCGCCTGCCATTGATTTTGGAAGTGAAATGATAGGGTTTAATTAAATTAAAATATTATTTAGAGTCTAAGACCAAGGTCTTAAAAATCGATTTAGAATCGGAACTGTTTTAACTATCAGTTTTTTGGTTGACGATTTGATTGTCTGATTTAAATGGATGGCCTGTTCCAATGAAAAATTAAGAATTAAAATAAAAAATGGCCAAAACTATTAAATGGATTGATGGTTTGATCACCCAGATTAATGAATTACTGACCAATTCAATAGTTTTTATTCAAGGACTGACCATCCGAATCATCCAAAACATTGTTCAAGAATACCATAGTTTGGATTCCCATTAGTTTTCAATTAAAGGGGTTGGGCATGAGCTGGTTTCGTATTGATCGAGACCAGCAACATGTTGGTCGAAGGTAGTAACAGATGCGAATTCTAGGCTGATTAGGCGCTAAACAAGTTATTTGAGTACTACCTGAATGTTTATATTCAATTTTACACCACCCTATATACTATATAGATTGAACTCTTGTGCTCAAATTAAAACATTAATATTTTCTAATAATTGATTAGGTTAACATCTAGATGAAGGTAATGATTCTATATAGGAATAAAACTAAAAATAGAACCTTTGTTTTAGAGATAATTTTTTATTTTTTTATGATAGTCAATGGTGTATATCCACCTTTACTAGTATGTGATCATACCTAAATATATCTCTACAGCTCAGTTTGGAAGGTATACAAATATTTACACTATAAATATATACAAAATAATATAAAATACAAGCCGTATTTATATTTATACTCCTTCCAAACTGAGCCTACGATGCCAATTAATTAGAGTCAACTAGTTGAATTGTTTCTTAAAATAAGAAGCTTTAGAATTTCATTCATACATACAATTCTTTTTACGTCATTAATTTCACATGAGCTTTTGTCAATCTGAAATCCATTCTGTCAACCTTTCAAAATGCGTCAGGTCAATTCATAAACTTTGAAAAGTCCGAAATTTATTTCAGTAAGAATATCCATTCTCGTCATCAAAGGATGAAAGGATGATCAAGAGACAACTCCATATAGGATCTCTTCATAAAAACTATAAGTATCTTGGTACTCCTTTCATCTGGTCTAGGAACAGACACAATCAGCTCAGCTTTATTTTAGACAACCTGAAAGCCAAACTAAACAATTGGAGGGCCTCATCCATCAGTCAAGCTGAGAAGAAAATCTTGATCCAATCAGTCTTACAAGCTACCCCAATCCATGCCATGAGTCTCATCCAATTCCCCCAAAAAACAATTTATCAAATTAATGAATAAAATCATTAACGATTTCTGGTGGAATACCTCCAATTCTCACAAACAGCGACCCCGCTGGTGTGCTTAGAATACACTGTCCTTACCAAAAGCTTTTGGTGGGTTGGGATTTAAAATTTTGACTCTGGTTATTCATGCTCTTCTTAAGAAAATTGCTTGGAAATTCTTAAATGAATAACATCAACTCTGGGCTCAAATCTGAAAATCAAAATATTTAAAACGAGAGAATACCTTCCCTTCTAATGCTTCAGCTTGTTGGAAGTCTATCTATGCTAAGCTCAGAGAACTTGCTACTGAAGTAGGTTATTTAGTCAATGACAACTCAGACTTCCGAATCTCTCAATACCCTTGGGTCCAAACAGCTCAGAATTTTAAATGGATTCCGTTACCATTTGCACCTAAAATGTGAGATATCTCTATCAATTCCCTCATGTCAAATGGAAACTGGAATCCTTCTTTAATTCATCACCTTTTTGAGAGCGAGACTGCTTCTCAAATCCTTCAAACCCTAATTTTCCCCTCCTCAAACTATCGTCACTGGATTTGGTTCCTGCATAACTTAGGAGTGTTTACTGTTAAAGAGGAATAGAAAGTTAAACAAGCTCTCTCAAATCCCAGGATCGATGATAATTTCAAATCTTGTCTTTCAAGAGTGTGGAAACTCAAAATTCCAAGATACCCGCTTTTCATTTGGAGAATTCTCAACAACTTTGTCTCCACAAGGAGTATCTTTTCTGCATTCTATGCAATCAGGAGGAAGAAACCCCATATCACCTATTTTTGCATTGCTCCTTTACTCGAGCCGTTCTCTTCGGTAATCCCTGGAACATCAATCTCATCCTCTCCACTAACATTTCTTGGACAGATCTTATTACTCAGCCGTATAATCAAATTCAAGATAATACTCTTTTCCTCCAAATTTTGAGTTGGTTTGCAATAGCTTGCCACTATATTTGGTCTGCAAGGAACAAAAAGATTTTTGAAAATAAGCTGTCACAACCCTTTCAAATCCTGCCATTGGTAAATAAAATCTATCAAACTTCCCTCCAACCCACCTCTGTAGCTCAAGCTCAGTCACCACAGGATTATAATCTTCATCTAGCCATTACTTACAATATTGAACTCATCATTTTCACAAATGCAGGAAAATTGGCTAACGCTTGCTTCACTTTTGGCATTGTGATCTTAAATTCAAATCTTCAGTGCTTAAGCACCATTGGAGGAAGAACTTCACATCCCTTAGACATTGTTCATGCTGAGTTGTTTGCCATCTTGTAGGCTGTTTTGAAATTACAAAATTGGAATTTCAGGAAGATCGTCATCTGCTCTATATTCTTCAAGTGACCCAGGCGCTTCAACAGAAGACTCTGTTACCTTGGTTCTGCCTCTGGCTTTCGCAAAGAACCATGCTTTTACTCTCCCACTCTCAGTTGTTTGTAACTTTTAAACAGATAAACAGAACTTTTAATACGTCTGCTCATATGGTATCCCAACAGGCTAAATCTCAACCGTTAGACTTTTTTGAATATAATGTATACCTTGATGGGATAGCTCCAGTGGATCAGTCTGTACATATCTCTTTTAGTTAATTAAAAGTGCGTTTACCTTCAAAAAAATATATATATGATCTGACAACACATATTTCTTTCATATTTGTCATGGTTTTTAAAACCGATCTGGAGACCGAACCGGTCAGGGGTCCGGTTACCGGGTCCAATGGTCCAACCGTTCGAATCGAACAGTCAGTCCATTCTGACAAAAAAATTAAAAAATTAAAAAAATTAAAAACGATCAAAACCGCTCGAATGATTAACCGTCCAGTTTAGTGGTTTGCTGACCAAAATCAACGTATTTTTGACAAAATCCAGTTTTGGGGGGAAACGGAACCAGTTAGGTGACCAGTTCCTGGTTTTTCCAGTCCGACCATCCGGTCCGGTCCGGTTTTGGAAACCATGATATTTATAATGATCAGCCCAAAATGCAATTGCACCACAATGTCATTGTACCAAACACCCTATTGTCTCTAGCACTAGTAATTCGATCGAATATTTGATGGAACTGATACCTAGGGGTGTCAATTGGACTGGATTTGGTCCAATCCAATCCAGTCCAATGTGAGTCCATTATAAATGGACCAGGTCCAATCCAATCCAATGAATATTTTGGACCAATTCGGATCGGTCCAATTCAATGTCTGGACCATCCAATATATTCAAATTCATTTTGATTTAGATTGATTTCAACCCAAACCCAGTCCATTGATAAATATATTCTTATTTTATATCAATAGACCAAATATTGACTTAATCCAATCCAATCTAATATAAATTTGTTATAGATGGACCAGGCCCAATCCAATCTAATAAATATTTTGAACCAGATTAGTCCAATCTAATATATTTTATTGGTCCGTCCAATCCGACTAAATTAATTTTAGATTGGACGGGGTCCAATCCAAAACCCGTCCATTGACACACTTACTGATACCAATCTTTTCAATGCATGGTCAGTGCAATTCACAAAAGCATCCATGAAAATATATAATTCTCCTATACCATACCTTTTAAGGCTTTATTATCTTTCTTTTATATTTACTTATTTATTTATTTCCAAATTCATGATCGTATATCTAACTTTATTATCTACATTTCCTCAATTTGGGGTATCTAGAACATGAATATATTTGTTTTCATTAAAATCAACTATTCATTTTCTTATTCTGTTAATAAAAAATTATTAAAATAAAAAAAAGAAAGAAAGCAAGAGAAAATAAAGGAGCCCTTTGAATAAATCCACCAACCCAGAAGTGAAGACAGGCGTAAAGAAAAAAATAAAAGAAAGAAGTGAAGACCTATAAAAGAGAAAAATTAACATCAGGGCCCATGAGAAAAACAAAGCTGAAAAGAGATTAAAACAACCAATTTGATCCACCTCTACTTTGACACAAATTACTAGATTAAAACATGTTCGTTAAGGCTTAGTTTGGAAAGATTGTACAGTGCAAAACCTTGAATTCTGTATCATTAAACCTATATTTGCACCATACATATTTGTATTTGTACTTTTTCCAAACTGAGCCTATAAATAAAAAATTTGAGAATACATTTCTCTCTTTTTTATAGGTTCAGTTTGGAAGGGGTACAAATACAAATATGTACACTGCAAATAATATAAAATATAAGATTTTACACTTTAGAAATTTACATTTGTACTCTTTTTAAATTGAGCCTTTGGAAGAAGTATAAATACAAATTTGTAGAGTATAAAATCTTGCATTTTATGTTATTTTGTATGTATTTCTATTGTACATATTTGCATTTATACTTTTTCCAAACTGAGTTTTTAAGTACAAAATATACAAACAACCAAGCAACACATTCTATGAGAACAATATAAAAGGATGAATTGGAATTTTGTGTTTAAGGTTCTTCAACATTTCGATTTTAGTAGTATTTGGATTGATTTGGTTTGCCTTTGCATATGTGACAACTGGTTCTCAATCATCCTTTATGGTTCTGATGCAGCGTGGAAGTAATGGAAACCGGAGTTGGCTATGCAAGCACCGGGCGATCGCTAGCGTCTAGCGAAGAACACTGAATTCTCTAGGAGAGAGAAAAGGTGGCGAAACTCAAAGAAAAGATTTTGAAAAAATTCTGAAAATGTGTAGTATGAATTGATGAATAATTATGGGAAAATGACAGTATTTATAATACATTTAGAAATTGTAAAAGAACTAGGAAAAAACAACTAGGATGATCCAAATATCTAATCTGATAGGATCGAACTCTTTTTGGTTCGATCTCCACCGTCCGATCTCCCTTGATGCATGAATCTTGGATTATCTTGCTAATCTTGATGCTTCTTAGAGTCTTGTTGGTGGAATTCTGATCTTGATTTCTTGATAATCTTGAAAGAGTCTTGCTTTATCTTGATAATCTTGGAAGAGTCTTGCTTTATCTTGATAATCTTGGAAGTTCTTCTTATCTTAACCTTATCCTAGGAGCTGCCGCCCCTAGGGGTGAGATGGGCCTTGTGATGGGCCTCCATCAGGTTCCCCAGTTGGTTATTTTCATTCTATTAGGGGTCTTTGACAACGTTACCTTCTCTCACCCAGTTTGTTTAAGAGATTTTGAGTAGAGGTTTGAAATTCATTTTTCAAATTGGTTTTATTCCTTATTTTGCATTACCGAGGGGTAGTGAGTTGGTCTCTCATAACCTTTTTGCTGTTGATAATATTATTTGCTTCTACAAGCAACAAGAGAGGCCTTCAAAATCTTATGGAGTTCATCATATCATGAGAAAGCTTCTGGCAAGCTATTAACAAAGAAAATGTCTTGCTTTATAATGCACTCCAAACTAAGAGCTCCTGATGTAAACATGATTAAACAAGTTACAGTTACACAGAACCAATTACCTTTCATCTATTTGGGTGCCCATATTGGTAAGGGTCTGTTTGGTTTGTAGGAATAGGGTCTGAAATCGGATTTCGAATTGGCTATTCTAATTCCAACTGTTTGGTTAGGCAGAACCGAAAACCCATTCCTATTCTTACTGGAATGGCATTCCCCCATATGAGGAAATGAAGTTCCATTCCTGTTGATTTTAATTTCCATTCTTATTTCCGTCTGAACCAAACATGCTATGGGAATGAACAAATTCCAATTTCAATTCAAAGTATTTTGATTTCGATTTCAATTCCAATTCCAATTCCAACTACAAACCAAATGGACCCTAAATATCCAAGAATTAGGGACTTTGAATCTCTTAAAATAAAAATTAAAAGAAAAATAGCTAGAAGGTTGGAAAGCAAAAGATTTCTGCCCGCGGGAAATAAGCTTATCTTGATTCGTCACGTTCTTCAAACTTTGCCTATTCATATGCCTCTCCTCCCAAAGCCATCATTCATAAAGTTCAGCAATTATTTGCTGAATTTTCTTTGGGGAGCATCACACCATTGGATTGGATGGAATAAGGTTTGTAAACCAATTAATGGAGGCTTGGTTTAAGTTATTACTCAACAGTACTTTGTGAGCCCAATTTATGCATTCTATGGATGTTAGAAACACTCCATTACCTTTGCTCACTTTACCTGGATCTTGTACCAGATTATGGAAGAGAGGTTTGTTACCAAGGAAATGGCGTTAAAGCACTGTCAGTGGATGGTGGGTAGAGGGGAGGTACCCTTTTGGTTTCACAACTGGAAGGGTTTCAGTCCACTTATCTATGAAGTGGAGGATTTTTTAATGTGACTGAATTTAAACTAAATTAGGTGCTAAAACAAGATGGTTCATGGAATTTTGATTTACTTAATGATATTCGAATTGTTTGTTGTTTGCTTTTTCAAATTCCTATGGGTATGCTACCTCTCTTCAAGCTGAAATCCTTTGCTTTGTTGGATAATAGTGGTATTTTATCAATTGATGTGGAGAGTGACAAACCGCCTGAGTCAGCGATTTGCTGATCAAAATCAACGATTTTTGAAGAAAATCTAATTTTGGGGAAAAACAGAATTGGTTACCTGACCAGTTTCTGATTTTTTTGGTTTGATCATCCAGTGCAGTCCGGTATTGAAAACCAAGCTATAAATTATTCTTTTTATTGCCCAAAAAAAAAAACAGTAACATTTGATGTGTGTTCACAACGTTAAAAAAAAAAATTGAGGCAAATTGTCTAAAACTCACCATGAGTTTTCAGCATTTCTCTTAAATTCACCACGACTTTTCAAAATGTCTAAACTTCACTGTGTCATTAACTTCACATTAAATAGACTAACGGGTGTTAATATATTACCAATTTAACATTCATAGAAAAATATAAAATATATACAAAATAAATTAATGGCATTAATATATTATCACTTTAATATTCAGACATGAAAAAAGGAAAAAGTTTAAAAATATTTTCAAATATAAAATACATAAAAACATAGAAATTATAAAAAATATAAAAAATTATAGAAATCTCAAACAAAATAAAAAATTATTTTCAAATTATAGAAACAATAAAAATTGAAAAACAAAATCAAAAAATAAAATTGTAGAAAAAGCACAAAAAATTATAGAAAAATTGAAACAACAGCATAAAATTGCGGAGTCCATGTTTTCATGAAAGAACCCGTGTTTATCGTTTAACCATTCAAGTTCGAGGACGAGTTTGAACCAGACAAAGGCCGAGAAGCTATAAATTCCATGGCAGTTCTCAAGCTCCAACGCATCACATCGCCGAGAAAGAAAAAGAAAAAACAAAAGACATCGACCAACAACAAAATACAAGCAAAATGAAGAGCCAATCTGTTGTTGTGCTTTCTCTCCTCGTTGCTTCTTTTCTACTTCTTGAGGGAGTCTTAGGTGGTGGTTGGACAGAAATTAAGGATCTGGATGATCCACTCGTCCATGAGATCGCAGAGTTCGCTGTGGCTGAACACAACAAGAAAGCCAACACTGATCTCGTGCCCCAGGAGTTGGTTAAGGGTGAAATGCAATCTGGTGGTGGCAGCACCACTTATCGGGTTACAATCGTAGTAAGGGATGGTAAGGTTAGCAAAAGATTCGAGGCTGTCGTCGGAGAGACTAACAAGGGTGTCAGGACCCTCACATCCTTCCAACAGGTTTAGACTTTACAGCTTATCGTAGCCTCATAGTCATAGGAGATAATGTTGTGGGGGAATTGAATGTCGTCTTCCTCCTTCAATTGCAACTTTGATATTCCTAATGCACGGCTGCATTTGCTGCTGTGGGGAAGGTATAAAAACGGATTTTGTGAGGACAAAATCCGGATTCCTATCTTCTACTTATTATTGTTTTTTATGAATAAAATTATTCACTATTCTTTTATTTGTTTTGCACAATGGTCTCATGTCTAAATCCGATTCAATTAAATTGGATTCGAAATATCAAAAATCCATTATTCTTGTTGGGTCGGATTGGACCATCCCACATTTTCTGCAACCACGGCCCAAGATTATTTATTTTATTTTATTTGGGAAAAAAACCACGCTAGTCTTGAATAAAATTCACCATCCAGTTGCCGCATCTTATTTTACAAATTAATGACAGTAAGAGGGAGGGAATCAATTTCGATTAAATTTTGTTCACCGCGCACCTAAGATACTCCCTCCCAACACCTAATAGGGGTTCGATACACAACAGCGGCAAATTAAAGCACCGATCTCTCTCTTTCTCTTCATTGCCAATACGTTTTGAAAATACATGGATACGTACAAAAAATATAGAAATACATATAAATTATATAAATACAACAATAAAATTAAATTTATAGTCAAATAGGCATATATAATGTATAAATATATAAAAATATATATTTAATATTGTACATAAAAACATATTATAATTAATATAATAGCAGAATGCATAGATATCATACAATGCATTAATTAAGAGTCTAAGATGAACCTATTATTTTTATTTTCTATTTTATCATTTAATAATTTATAAAATATATATAATTTTAACTTAAAATATATCAAATTAGTTAAAATTTCTAAGATATATATCATATGCAAATTCATAATTTAATTATTAAAATAATTATTTCATTATTAAAATTTTTATATTAATAACTTTTTTTGAAATTAAAAGTCATTTTTTATATAAATTTAAATTAGTGGATTTGATATATTCAATTTAATATCATATTCTTGAATTTCTTGTAAACAAATTTTTTATTTTTTGTAAATAATAAGTATATTATCATTTAATGTAAATTAAAAAATTAATTAATAATTATAATAATATATAAAATTTGTATGATATATATCATGTGCAAATTTATAAATTTTAAGTTGTAAGGTAATTATTCTACTATTAATATTTTATTTGTATAAATTTTTTAAGATTAAAATCATCTTTTGATGTAAATATAGAATTGGTAGATTATTTATTCTATTTGTTTATAAAATACTAATTTTAAATATTATTTATTTTAGTTTTTAGTTGGAGTTGATAAACATAAATATTGATTATTTGTTTTGATAGACATTAATAAAAATTATGTTACTTCATTAAATATTGCAATGCAAGACATGACTTAGTTGTTTTAAGGTGGGTTTAAAACTTTCAATGCCACATGGATGGTGTTTCGAGTTCGAATCACTTACACCATTATCATCATTTACATTTTTAATAGAAGACACTGCATATTGGTTGGTATCGGTGCGTATCGGCCAATACAACGGGCTGATATGCATCTGTACCGATCCGATACGTGCAACTTATAGGATACGTTTTCATTTATAGCGTATCCTATATCTTCTAACTCCAATACCAATGCGATATGCCCGGTATCAAATATATCGTGTCGATATTTAAATCTTTGCTTTTCATTTCCTCTCCACCACCCCTTATTCATTTTCTCTATATAAAAATACGACCACTGCAACCACCAATGTTGGTATGAGTGGCGAAAAATAATAATAAATAATAAAAATAAATAACTTCTACAGCCTACACCAACATGCTGGTCGAAGGGAAGAAGTTGGGATCCGCTAAGGATGCAAATTACGGAGAGTGTTTTTTGGCATGAGGGAAAATTAGTTGAAGAAGGAAATAATATTGGAGAAGTTTCCTAATATTAGACCCTGAGGAGCTTTCGATAACAGTTGAATATGCTGAATTGAAAAATTTAGTGTTTATCTTTAGGCAATACAAATAAACTATTCAAAGAAGTCGAAGTGAACATCCCTTTAAATGATTGCCTGTCAACCAAATTAGACACTCCCAAACAGGTAGAACCCACCTCGAAAAAAAATAAATTTATTTCAACCAAAGCTCTAACCCTCCCAAACTAAGGTTGACATGAAGCCAAACCAAAATTCTTACCTCAAGTTTTAATAAAATTTAAGTTATTTATTGAAAAGGCAATAATGATGATCAACTTTTAGATCTTTGCAACTATATAGTTGTAGGTGGTCCCATCTCCCAATGGCCCATGCCCTAAATTCAATTCTATCCAATACTTGAAGCCCATTACTCCCCTCTCCCCACTTAAATGAATCAAATGGTCCCCACCAACTTTTCATTCTTTCCTTGTTTAAAAAGGTACACTCCTTCAAAGTAGCCACGTGTCAACACCCCACAAAAGCAAGTACAAAATAGAAAGAAAAGCTTCACCCTGCTTTTTACGGACTTGCATTTATCTCTGCTTTCATGGTGGATGATGAGTTAAAAAAGTAGGTACTTTAGGTTCAAGTTTCATATATAAGTAATTTTCATTAACTTTGTTCATAAAATATAATATGAAAGCCATTTTGTAAAGAAGAAGCACTATCTGAATTGGTTCAAGAATTAATAGGAAATTTAATAAATCAGTAGGAAGGTTAACTATTAAAACCCAAGAGTTAAAAATAACTTGTCGAATTTCCAAAAGGAAAAAGATGTATGACATTCTTTCTGTAGAGTAATTTATTATATTTATCATGAGTCAATTTAAATATTAGTATTTAACTATTTTTTATTTTGTTATTGTTTCTGTAGAAAATTAGTCAAATTAATACAAGTAATTGAGCCAAGCTAAAAGACCTTTAATGCATGGGCACAAAAGGATTCCCTAAGCTTATTGAAGAGAAGGTTAGTTCTACATATTTACAATAATGATGATAAATTTTTTGTTTAGTATATGTATATTGTTTGAAGTTATTTTACCTTCATGTAGACCTGTTCATGGGCTGAGCTCAGGCTGGGCTTTCACTCTTCATTAACAGAATTTTTTCAGGCCCGAGCCTGAGCCTGGTCCAACCAACAGGCCTACAACTTGGGCCTGAGCACGATCCTCTTAAAAAGCCTGAAGCCCGGGCTTGAGCCTGATGTCCGACCTAACAATGATTTTTTTCACTTTTTATTGAAGATTGCATCCTGAGTTCGCTTGATTTCGCCAGAGTTCACCGGTGGCGCTGGTGTTCATTGGTGAGAATGAAATCATTGAGAAGATGGAACACACAGAGAGAGAGAGCGCAAACTCACCGCCGCAGTTCACTGGTAGCGCTGGTTCCTGAGAAAATGAAAATATGTGACAGTGCTCAGTGAATGAGAAACTAAGAATGAGAACTGCGAGAGAGACGAGAGAGAGAGAGAGCAGACTGCTTGAGAGAGAGAGAGAAGACTCACCGCTGGAGAGAGAGACGACCGGTGCCTGAGATCACCGGTGCTTGAGCTCGTGTGTCGCCTCTGAGATTGAGAATGAGAGTGAGGAGTGAAGAAGATGAAGATAACACTGTGTTGGGCTGGGCCGGGCTTTTGTGGCAAATCCCGAGCCCAGCCCGTAAAATAGTTGGGCTTGGGCTTTTAGGCCTGAGGTTAAGCCCGCGGGCTAAAGACTTTGTGCAAGCTCGTTCAGGGGTCGGGTCGGGCCGGGCCGGGCCGGCCCGTCGGGCTACCCAGCCCTGAACAGGTCTACCTTCATGTTGTTAGACAAAAAAGACCCATGCAGTGATGGAAGCATTGTAAATGAAAAGGCAGCCGAGATTATTGTAAGTACTTTCTAGTTATGTTTTTTTTTTTTTTTTTCGAAAAAGCCCATAGGCAAATCATTCATTCATATCATCAACAAGTACAGGCAAAAGGAAATCAGGAGGATTCGACCAAGTAAAGGTCCTTGAGAGATTACAAGCAAATTTAGTGATCAAATGTGCTACTCTATTGCTTGCACGAGGCCTAAAGGAAATAACTGAAGACTGAAAATCTTTCAAAAGGTCCCTGCAATCAGTGATAATGGGAAATAACCGCCAAGGGAAATCCGGACGGTCATTCAACAGGGCTTGGGCTACCTTTTGAGCGTCACCTTCGATCCAAACATGACAGATTTTTAACGCCTTGGCCATTTGAATTCCTTCTCTGAAAGCGCAGGCCTCTGAGAACTCTGTATCAGATAAGGGGATGTTCACCGCTCTTCCAAATAAGAATTTACCTTTGTTGTCCCTCATAACCTTTTGATATAATGATGACTGGATCTAAATGTTTTTTTCTTTTAATACCATGTGTCCTAATGAGTCACCTAAGTGATGCTCTTGTTGGTGTCCTAAAAGAAATCAAAGCTTGAAAACTTATGGGACTGTCTTTATCCAACCTTTTGATATTCTCAAATATCTGGATACTAATATGATATCCCAATGGAGTATAATTGGTCCTGATTCATCTTCTTTGTCTGGAAAACAAATAATCACTAGGCTCAATGAAGACTGCCACCATCAAAACCATAGATAATCAAGAACAGAATGCAGTTTTGTCTATATACAAAATGAGAAAAAAAATACTAATCTACTCTCTAAGAAGATGACAAATTCATACTGTATAGGAGACATCGGGGCAAGGCAAAAGAAAATTGAACTTTGATGGCTTCTGCTTAGGCAACCTGAGCAGATTAGAACTGTAACCTTTTTTGATAAATACACTCTTACTGTAACTCATAATCATATCTTTGGTGAGGCCAACATTGCAGCTGACTAGCTGGCCAATTGTGGTCATGTGGAATCCATAGATAATTCCTGTATTCCTCATAAGGAATGTTTCAACACAAGAACAAGAAAAAGAAATATGTTTTGGTTTTAACCTCCATAAATTATATTAATCAGCAATTATGTTTTGGTTTCCCTGCAAAACAAGAACAAGAAATAAATAATTCACAGAAAATATATTAGCATTCATAGGTTGCACAGACTATAAACAGCAATGTTTCAACACAAGAAAACTCAGTCATATTCAAGTAGATCTGTTAAAATGATTTAACCAACTAATAATAAATAGATAAAAACAATATGTTTTATGTAAAGATAAGATGCAAGGTGAATTCTCCTTGTTCATGAACCGCATGCATGGAATGCATTAACTTAGTCACACTTCATTGTAAGGCTATGGTTTCTGTAAGATGAATATGACTCTTTTCTCCTAATTCTCAGTCTTCTTTTTGGTAATTTTAACATTCTGCTGGATTTCTTGATGCCCATAATATGGTTTCCAAGGGAATGTGATGCCCACATGGAAAACAAAGCAAGGGGGTCCACAAGAATGAATTTTGAAGTGGCTTGGCTGCTCAAGTTGCAAAATTGTCCAGAGTTCTGAAGATGCTTTAATGATATTTGTGGAAAGGAGTTAGTATATGAGGAAAAAAAGGAAAGAGCATGGGAGAATAACTAGTATAGTCCCACTACTAGGTTTCAATCTTCAAGAAGCCTTACTACCTAAGAGAAGTGGAAAATTGGAGTCTCACCATTACTAGAAAGAAGAATCATTCTCATCCAAGCAACCTAGCTACAAAGCTCAAATCTCAAAATTTTTAATTTAATTTGGTTAAAGGGTTATATTGACCATTTATTGGTAATACTAGTAGGGGTGGCAAATTTTCATCACCCAACCCACCCATTTAAATAGTTTGGATTGGGTTGGGTTGTGGATAACCATTGGGTTAACCATTACAGACAAGTATTAATTCCTTAGCCTTTTTTTTTATTTTCTTCATTTAAATTAAATAATTTATAATTAGTGCATTAATTTTCTAATAATTATTGACTAAATTTAGTTCTGTCTTGAATCAACGCACTTCACCCAACATAAATCCAAATCAATTTGACCCGAGTTCGGACCAACACACTTCACCCAGCATATATTGATTCGGGTCGACCCAAATCCGAAATAGACCCCCGGGCGGGATGGTTCAGTACCGCTTTCTCTACCCGATTTGGGTCATCCGGTCCAACCAGTATTCACACAGCCCTGACCCGACCTGGCACAAGTCAATCCGCGTCGACCCGAATCCGAAATAGACCCCGAGTGCATGTAATGTGATTTGAACCTTCATCACTTATGTAAATAGTAACTACAATTACCATCAAGCTATGACCAACTTATTTGTTAAGAGAGAGTTAATTTGTTTTTTAAGTCCACAAATATAAGATTAATGGGTTTGGGCAAGTTGAATTGAGTTAAAGCAGGTTTGGATTGAATCCAATCCATTTAATTTTATATAACTGAGTCATTAATGGATTGGCGGATTAGATGGATTGAACCCGCCCAATTGCCACCGCTAAATACTAAAAAAGGATGCCGTAACATAGGTAACAAGTTATTTATAAAAGGATAAACTAAGACATATTTTCTTAGAATGTCATTCTACAATATTCCCTTTAGATTCTTTAGTAGTCGCATTCAACTAGGTCATGAGTTAAAAACTTAATATGGATTATGGATCTTGAGTTTTTGACTGTGGAATGGCAGAAATGACTTATTCCCTGGGCTTAACACAAAAGTCTTCTCATGTTTGAGGCTCAAAGGCAATATAGGGGTATAAACATGGGGGACTATATCCCACCCTTAAGGCTGCATGAACTTATTTTCTAACAATATAAGCCAATTCAGGAATGACAAAACAGGATTCATGTAGCCAACCCCATCAATTTCAAATGCCATGAAAAGATAAACTGAAATGATCTCTCTTCATGTTCCATCCAACATCGATGTAAGTAAATAATCTCATCCTGCTAACAAAGTAATCCAAAGATCCATCTTCCAACATCTTTATCGATATCCACAACTCTTTTTAATGAGTGCAAGGGCAGTGCCATGAACATCTGAAAGTAGATAAAATGGAAATTTTTTTAATTGATTGATTTGATTTAAAGATTAAAATATTTGAAAAACTGTCATTTATTATAACTAATAACCTTACATGATATGATGTTGCTAAAATACTTTGATTTTAAGTTTTCAGAGAAGTATAAAAACACAATGCAGAATTCTGAATTACAGCCTCCTACTATTAACCCTCTGTCCCTCTATAAACCACATCATGGTGCATTCCCCCTATACTTTGGGGCCAGGCTGATTTATACTTCTCCCTTAAGTTTTATGGCTGCACAAAAGTCAAGGCAAGTACATTACAACAAAGTTCGTATAGCGGCGGAATTCTTAGCGGCACTAAGAAAAACGCCGCTATATATTTGTCATCCGATAAGAGAGACACCGAAAAATAAAAAAAAGGCCCGCTAAATCTTCTCTCCCGCGCAAACAAATCCCGTAACTTCTTTCGTCTTCCCTCAAACCTCACCAGCAAAAACCCTTTCACATTCTTCTCTGAGCATATTCGCATTTCCCTATTTTCTTCGGCAGCTGAGAAGCATCAAACGAATTAAGAGGTAAGTCACGATTTTTCTCTCCATCTTTCATCTTCTTCCTCTCATTCCCTCTCTCTCACACACATTTTTCTTTCATTCATCCCTTTTTATACAGCAGACCATCAAACCTTCTCTTTGCCGATTCTAGGTTTTCAACCCTCTCTCCCTCATCTCTTGTCACTCCTTCGGCAGCTGGGAACCAAACTGAACTCATCTCTGGCGAGGTAAGTTTTCATGCATATGTATTATTTTTTTGTTTGTTCCTATTGGTGGCGTGACAATGGAGTAACACCGTCCCATTGGGTTCCGATTTGAAGAACCTGTTGGAGACGAACTCCAATGGATAAAACCTAACCCTTCTCTATTTTGGTCTGTAAAAGTTGCTACTTGGATTATTTCAGAGGTGCCAGATCCTTCTCTTCTAGATTGGTCCAAATATCTGTTAATTTGCTAGCAGATAGGTTGTCTAGGGAGGGGATGAAGAGATGTGAGCTTTATTGAGTCCCAGTCCTCCTCGAGTATTTCTTTTGCCTTTTTGTATTTCTGAGACATTGCTTGGTTCCTGCCATGTATTTCTGGATCACCTTAATTTTTTGATGATGCGCATAAATGAAAACCATTATTCCCCCATTTAATAGTGTAGGTTGCATTCAAGTCAATACCTCTAAACTAGGGTTATAACATTATCCAATCTTTGTTTCCATTGTGATTTAAAGGATTGTATGAGTACAGGAATGTGTGTGTGTGGAGTAAAAGGCAGGAGTTTTGTTCTTATCTTTTTTTTTTTTTTCTCTTTATTTTATAATTCTTTCAGTCTATAGGGTTCCGCTACCATTTCTTTTATTACTTTTTCATTACTTCACTTGGGTGTCTATATGTTCTACATACCCTTTTATGTTTGTGTGGTTAATTTTCTGCCTTGGTTTTTCCTGATTTTTTCCCTCAAAGTTATTGACATTTCTATGAGATAGGATTCACTATTGATTATTTTTAGGTATATTTGAATCGGTTGCTCATGTTGGTCCACTGAATGATGCTTATTGACCTGATATATGCTTGTTTCTATTTTATAATATAATATCTACTTGTGTTAGTCCATACATTTGTGACGTTTTAGAACTAATTAAATATCTCTTCAATTTATGAGTTCTGATTTTCTTCCCCAAGGAATTCACCTAGTTTGAGAAAAGCTCAATCCAACAGAGCTGAATGGCCTTGTGCTGGTGCACACTATTGATACGTAAATAGAACATGCTCTTAAATTGGTGTTTCAATCTTTCTGTCCAAAATCTCCTTGGACATTAGTGTGATTCTTTTTAACTGAAAGCTGCTTCTGAGTTACTACTTTACTAGGGCATGCAACTACTGAATTAGAATATGGGGTAGATGATATCTTTTATATTTGGTTTGATTTCCCTATTGTTGAAACTAGTTTATTGAAATGCCATTTATCATTTTGAGAACGAACTTGAGGGATCTGGTCTGACAATGGGAGCACTGGAGCACACCTTCCAAAACAAGAAGCGAGTTGGATATTTGAGGTGCATAAGAAGAAATAATAGTACCAAGACAAACATATTAGCTTCTTTGTCAAGTCAGGGATTCATTTGGTAGATAAACCGATGTTTAGCTCCATAGATTTTAGCTTTAGTTAGCTTTACTAGAATAAAACTTTCTAGCTTGTTTTCAGTGCAATTTCATTTGCACTGGTGCAAAGGTATGGGAGTGCAAATGAGTTGAATGCAAATTCTGGTTTATTTTTGTTTTGAATTTCACTTTGTTTTGTTTCTTTGACGTGTATAGTAAAATAAAATCTTAAAGCAAAGTAAAACCTGAAACAGAATTTACAATCTTCTGATTTGTATTCCCATGCATTTGTATTTTGTACTAGTGTAAATGAAATTGCAATTGCAAATAAATGGTATGGTTTTACATATGAAGAACAGTTTTGTTGTTGCAATTTTGTTTGACTATATTATATTTTACTTTTTTCTTTTTGATAGGATTCTGTGGTGTTGTGAAGGCATCTAAATGATTAATTTTAGGAAAAAGACTGAAACCTCATTTGAAATTTCACGTAAAAAGTACTGAAACATCCCCTGTTTTCAAAATGGATTAATACCTCCCCTCCCCTGTAAGGTGATGCCATCAATAATCGAACAAAGACCTCCCTTCATGAAGAACTGGTGAGGATATGTCCCATTGCAATCTGCTGTGCAAAAGTGACTCCTTGGAATATTGCCTGCAGTTCAGCCTCCTCTACTAAGCCCTGACTCTGAGCCTTACCATCCACTACACCTAGGCAAGACAAAGAGTTAGATAAACAAATTGCTCCAAACTATAGGAATTTCCACATAAAGATCCTCCATCAGTAAACAAAATAAGTTGTATGTAAGGTTCTAGACGTAGGTTAAACTTAAGTTGAGGATGTGGTATTGTGTTGTCTCCATGAACAGGATTTTGGATTGAATTAAATAAACTATTTATCCTCGTTAATATCCATTGCACAGAAACTTGATGTCAGTGCTTCTTAGGTCAAAGATAAGGGCACCCTAAAGTTAGGAAATCTTTGGAGCCATCAACTAGACAACTATGTAGTTGGCATTACATCCAATACTCCCTTATCCATGCAGAAAACAAAACGGTTTAGCCCTTCTTATGCCTCACTATTGTAGTTACGAAAGTCATAATTCTGATCGACACCAAAAAGATGCCCTTCTTATGCCTCACTACCCCTCCCTTGGGTGGAATCGGAATCCCATTCCTATTCTTGCTGGAATGGCATTCCCCCATTTGAGGGAATGACCATTCCCTACCCCTCCCTTGGGAATGAAATCTCATTCCTGCTGTTTCCAATTCTCATTCTCATTCCTGTCTGAACCAAACAGCAGACTATGGGAATAAATCATTCTGATTTTGAACTAATTGGTGAACCATATCTAATAATAGGACTTGAGAAAAGCTCCAGATTTTCATATCTCTTGGACATATAATGAAAAGAAAAGAGCAATCTTGGGATAGCTAATAAACAAGAAACAGCCAACTTTAAACTAGTATGGTTATTGCGTTACCAAACAAAGAAAAAGACGCCAAGAAAATTAAAAAAAACAAAACAAAATAACATGCACAGAGTACTGATTCAAATATCAGAAAATTATTTTCTGCTTGTTTATAAAATAGAATTCTATGCATGTAGGGAATGCAGATTTGCGTGGACCAGGCTTGTTTGAGGGTCCAAGGGGACTTCATAACTGTAGTTCAAAAAGAAGGGAGTGATTTGGGCAGTATGATATTGTTGCTAATGATTAAAACAGATAAAATTATTGATAAAAAGACTTTGGGAGTTGTTTGGTAGTATGATTCATTTGAAAATATCATGTCTCAGTTCATTCCAATCCACTCTGCGGTATAAAACAGTGTTCTTTGTAGATTGAATTGGGCCACCTCTTTATTTATCGTCTACTTTTTAGTCTATGGACCAATCCATTCCACACTGGCAATTGAGGGGTGGCTTAGTTGGTACGTTAACAGGTCTGTTCCAGCATAGATGCAGGTTTGATTCCCACAACCACTGACTTTGGGGAGGGGACATTATTATTATTGTGGTGCTGCATTACTCAATGACTCCTATGGCGGAATTGGGTGTATCACCAAATACCAAAAAGAAAACAAAAAAATCTATGCCACAGTGAAAGTAGTGTTCCTATAGCTCAATTTGATATACACACTATGGTGTAGATTGAAAGCCATCTCTTTATGTATTGTCTATGTTTAAATCTCATGGATCAATCCATCCTGCCGTGAAAATCAGTATTCTTTTGAGATATATCTAAATTTGGTCAACATTATAGTGTAGGTTAAACTAGGCCATCTCTCAATTTGTCATTTATGTTTAAATTTATGAACCAATGTAAAGTTTTATAATAAATTCTCAAGGTATGTTATAGAAAATTTTATTTGACAAAAGCATCCACATTATCAATATAACATTAACGTTTTTAAAAACCATTCCACATGGTGGGTCCCCATAAATTTTTGTTGGTTTGATGGTTTGATCAACTATTGGTTGACTTAAGCAATATTTATTCTTGGTAAGTCTTTCAAAAGCCGGGTCTTTAAAAAAATAAAGTAAAAAAATCCGGTCTAACTAAATTCTAAAACGGGTTCAGGACTGGCCCAAACTGGAATAAAAAATTACACCAAGTTGACCCGACTCATTTCTAGTCGTAAAGTACTTATGAAGGGGGATAAAACTTAGAATTATGTATAGAACCACTGGTATATATGGTCCATGTAGATAATAATTATGTGTAGAGGGATAAACTCTATATAATATGTATATGTTTGGCATTGATGCTGCAGATGCAGCACCAAATGGTGCCTTTATTTTGTTTGGAATCGTTGCTGCCATATAGGATGTTTCTTGGAGCAACAACAATGTTTTCCATTTGGTACCAATTCTCCAATCTCATGTCCTTTATCTTTCTAGGGTGGAGATGGCTCTATCCTTTCCTTGAATCATCATGTCTCCCAGTTTTACATGGATTCATCACCATATAATAATCTCATCTTGTCTCCCAGTTAAACAGTTGTATGTCCTTAGCTTCAATCAGAATGATGTATATTATGAATTTATTTTAAATGAATAAAATACATATTTAATTCATGTTCTTATGGTGTGTTTCTGTGTAATACCCTTAAACTGCACATTTATGAGACTCATGTTAGTTTAGAATGTTCACAGTCATTGCATAAGTATGTGGAGATTTATCTTATCAAAATTGATATTGATGTGTTGCCAAATGTTGGGGGTGGCCTGTCTCAACCACCAAAGTGAGACCCAAGGCACATGCAGTGTAGGATAAATTGAATCTTTGAACCGGATCAGATTTTCAGTATTGCCCTGGACCTTAGAGATTGATGGGCAAAACTGGAAAGTTACACCTGACTCCTAGACTCGATTATGATATTGCACTAGGTGTCGGATTGGACTGTCTTTGATATGCCAATTAATGAGATCCTTAGCGGGGGTCAAAACCTATGTATGTTAGGACAGTCCGAGAATTCATCTGAGTGGGTGATCATAGTGACATGATCAACACCTTTGTTGGACAAAGGTAATGAT
Source organism: Nelumbo nucifera (assembly GCF_055504915.1). Lineage (NCBI taxonomy): Eukaryota > Viridiplantae > Streptophyta > Magnoliopsida > Proteales > Nelumbonaceae > Nelumbo > Nelumbo nucifera. The sequence goes on from NC_142653.1 coordinate 54,558,365, forward strand.
CGGGGATGCACTCTTTCTGATGGAAACCAAGACTACCGGCAACCGATTTCAATTGTTGAAATTTTGTTTTGCAAAATATATTTATGCAAAATGTTTTAATTCCCGGGATCCATGTGAACAGAGAGTGTAACATTGTTCCTTGCAGCCGAGGGAGAGGTCATCTCTTGTCAGGTAGTGTTTGATCATTATGGGTTAAAAGGTTAAGTGTAAGACCATTGAGGGTAATACCTAATGGGCTAATCTTGTATATGCCCACAGTCCTTGGGTGTTACAAGGTGCCTTGGCCCAATGACCACTTAGGGTAAGTGTTGGGTCCATAGAGTCCATGTGATGAGTTTCAGGGGGTGCACTGTCCATAATAGTGTATTCGGTCAGGCCTTTTAACAAAGGCTGGGCTGAATCCATGTGGCTGATGTGTAAATCAATGTTTGGGTCCCACACCATACAAGGAAGCTCAACTGGGCAACAGTTTGGAAGGCTAAGTGAGCACATATCTTTATTGGGCCTAAAGCCCATTTCGAATTGGGTTGATTTGATTAGTTAAATGAGGGGCGAATTCTGAAATTAAATTAGCAGATTTAGAAACCTTTTAATGAGATTATGAAAGGGTTGATCTAATCTGCAGATAAGATAAGGGTTTATCCTTATCACTTAAAGGGAATTCTGATCCAAATATGATTTGGATCAGCAACTCCTAATGGGATTAGGAGCTAATCCCTTTAATCTTATAAAAGGAGGAGGGGGTGGCAGCCTTTAAAGAAATTCATATTCACATTCTCTTCAGAGCTGAAATCACAGAAGAAAGAATTCAACACATCTGTGAAAATTCTTTCTTGTCGCCTCCTTGCCGTCGCCATATTTGCCAGTTCGATTTCCTATTCTTAGTGGGAGTGATCAAGATTGGATCTTGAGATCAGTCTTTTGTGAAAGGGCTGATTAGAAGTCGTACTCACGTGTCGTCCAGCTGATTCTTGCGAAGGATGTGGTTCTTTTGAAGAACGTTGTTGATTTTGTTCCATCATACATTGTGTCATTTTCAGTGGGAGCAGTCTTTGATTCCTTCCTTGGGCATGAACACCTCCATTGGGAGATATTGTTTCTTCGTATCAGGTATATCCCTCTCCTACTGTTTTTGTTCAGATCTGGTTCAGTTCTTGGTTCAAGATTGATCATTGAAAAATATGATTTTTCTAAATTAGGGAATACGATTCCCAATATGGAGAGAAATTTTTGAAATTCGCTCATTCTATTCCGAAATATTCGGGCGTCCATACGATGGATCTCTCATCCCTTCACCACTGGTATATATGGTCCATGTAGATAATAATTATGTGTAGAGATGGATAAACTCTATATAATATGTGTATGTTTGGCATTGATGCACCAAATGGTGCCTTTATTTTGTTTGGAATCGTTGCTGCTAGGTAGGATGCACCAACAACGTTTTCTATTTGGTATAAATTCTCCAATCTCATGTCCTTTATCTTTCTAGGGTGGAGATGGCTCCATCCTTTCCTTGAATCATCATGTCTCCCAGTTTTACATGGATCCATCACCATATAATAATCTCATCTATGTGATCACCTGTTAATAAAATCCAAAGGCTAGGATGATTTTTACCCTTCTAATTCTTGAACTATTTTTGCAGTTTTGATATTCTTTATTTAGACATGTGGAAGCTTAGAAGGGTTACGATGAGGGTGCCCATATTATACAATGATTCACTATTTGAAATACAAAAAAAGAAAACAACAATTTAACTTAAAATAAATTTATTTTGGCTACTTTTTCTTCAATGTAAATATGAACCTGAAACAAATTTTGCACCCTGTTTCAGCTTTGCATCTTGTTTTGTGGCTTTGATTTGCATTTTTAATTACCTGATGCAAAATTTGCATCACTTCCTCCTACCTTAATTCTCTCTTATATAAAGTAGGGATTACATCAATTTACTTCCTGTGTACCTTATTCTTCCCAATTTTTACCTCATGCACACTCTGGTGGAACCAATACAAGAATGATAGAAGGCTTTGTTGAAGATATTGAAGATACAATCTTTTTTTGAATTATTATTGTATGTAACAAGAATTTTGTACATTTTCCACATCCTTATTGTATGGAACTCACATTAAGATGTACATTTGTTTTTAATTAATAATTTAGTTTTATTGAATTTTTTATGTGATGTTATAGGTGTTAATCAGGTTGGATAAATTGTAAATGTATCTCGGTTAATCAAGTTGGATAAATTTGAACAGGAGCTTTTAGTGGCGGATATCACTTTTTTTAGTGGAACACGTATCCGATGCTAAAACTTTTGTTTTTTTTTTTTTCTAACAGGTGCTTTTAGCGGCGGATAGCGATGCATATATCTGCCACTAGTTATGCATTCACCGGCACATATATCCGCTGCTAAAATGTTTGTTTTTAGTGGCGGATATATCTACCACTATATGACAATTAAATAGTCTTTTAGCAGCGGATACATACGCCGCAATAGCAAATTTTCCGCCGCTATTGATGACTTATAGCGGTGGTTGTTATAAACGCCGCTAGAACCTATAGCGACGGTGCATACAGCGGCGGAAAGGCTTCCGCCGCTAATACCTATAGTGGTGGTTTTTTTAATATATAGTGGTGCTATAGACCGATTTTGTTGTAGTATCTGCATTATATAATATAAATGTTGCAAAGATCATTTATATTCACTAAAAATCATCACAAGGTGGGGGTTTAGGGCCATATGGATCATAGAAAGCAAGGTATTTGTACCTCTTTGGCTTGGTCTTGGGATCTCTAGGAACAAAATCAGGTTGGAACATATGAAATTGAAGTGGACTAATTATCCTAGAGAGAGCTGGAGGGGCACGGACAATTATGAGGAAGGCAAGGAGCTTCATGGTTAATAAGTTAACCATGGTGACTGCAGACTTGCATGAGAAGGAAATGGCTTAGAAAGATATGGTGACTGCCCCGGCCACCTAATCACAACAATTGGTGCAAATGAAGGCTATGTAATTCCTTTTGCTGAGGGCCTTGAGGTTAGTCCAAACTGCCACCTACAAAGAATTAAAGATAATATACATCAACAAGACTACTTTATATAACAGAATAAATAATAAACTTATCACAAGACTACCTTAATAAAGAAATAATCATCACACCATTTCTTGAACCTGGGTAGAAAGTGGGATCAAATTTATCACAAGAACTTTTTTGCACCTACAAGAAGAAAAATAAAGCTTTGGTCAGTCTAATAAGCTTATTTCAGTAACAAAGCAGTTTCTTTGCTATACCAAAAAGGCCCATGTGCATTGCTAAAAGCAGCAACTTCTCAAGGATAAATTTTTGTTCTCTTAGGAGCCATTTGATAACAATTGAAGTGGCCAACCTGAATGACTTACTACTTTGTCTTTTAGCAAATAAGTTATTAAGCAGGTTGTAAGCTCTTTTTTGGTAAACTTTTCATACAATTTCTTTTACTGTGTTATCATTTACTACCAAATTCATTTTATGGGTCAATAATTGAACTGGACTGCTAAACTCTTCGTATAATTATTTTTATTTCATATTTGTTGCTATATGTAATTAGATAGATAAAAGCTATTAATTTACAAAAATTATTTTCTTAGTTTGGTTTTTTCTTTTTGTTGCTTTTCTTTATAGGTTGCATAGGAAGAGAGGATTGGATGAAGACTATAAAGAGAATTTTGTTTCTTTATATGTTAAAAAGGAATTTCTTTTGGACTCTATATTTGATTTATAGGTTGTCAAAAAAAAGTCATCTAGTGAAAAGTAAAAAGGAATATAATGAGGTCTGAATGTTGTGTTTTTGGTTTCTTTTTGTTATTAAAATGATGATAGAAGTCAATTGTAATTATTACAATTTATAGATAAGGTGTATTTTTTGGATGAAACATACAGGTTTTATGTTTTGATTGAAAATATATTTTCATATAGGTGCATCAATTAGAATTTTTATAGAACAATATTTACAATATATTGCACTATTTAAAAAAAAGTTGGAACCTTTTTAGAGGCAGCCAAAAGTGCCTCTAAATGTTAAGGCATATATCTTCAGAGGTAGCTAAAAGTGCCTTTAAAAAATTGAAAGCTTTTTAATTGAGATTTTTCCTTTTCGTAGATTTTTTAGAGGCATATAAAATCACCTCAAAAGCATTTAAAGGTGTTCGAATGCGCCTCTAAATTGAACTTTTAGAGGCACTTATAACTACTTCTATATGTGCCTCTAAAAGTCTAATTTAGAGGTAGATTACAAACCCGCCTCTTAAACATTTAGCAATAGGGCTTTTAGAGGCACTCATTTGACCACCTCCTATTTCTTTTAGAGACATTTTTTATCCTTTTAGAGACAGTTATGGCTGCCTCTAGAGATGAATTTTCTAGTAGTGCGATCTGGTCTGGTATCCAAACTTGGGAGCTATGCATCATATCATGTTCAAGTTAGAAAATCTTCAATTTTGATCAAATTATGGTGGGTTTAATTAGGTGAAAATCAGTAATGGAGCAAGTTTGCAAATTAAAAATATTGGTTCTTTAATTTCTCATGGTAATCAAGATTACAAACCCGCCTCTTAAACATTTAGCAATAGGGCTTTTAGAGGCACTCATTTGACCACCTCCTATTTCTTTTAGAGGCATTTTTTATCCTTTTAGAGACAGTTATGGCTGCCTCTAGAGATGAATTTTCTAGTAGTGCGATCTGGTCTGGTATCCAAACATGGGAGCTACGCATCATATCATGTTCAAGTTAAAAAATCTTCAATTTTGATCAAACTATGGTGGGTTTAATTAGGTGAAAATCAGTAATGGAGCAAGTTTGCAAATTAAAAATATTGGTTCTTTAATTTCTCATGGTAATCAAGATTACAAACCCGCCTCTTAAACATTTAGTAATAGGGCTTTTAGAGGCACTCATTTGACCACCTCCTATTTCTTTTAGAGGCATTTTTTATCCTTTTAGAGACAGTTATGGCTGCCTCTAGAGATGAATTTTCTAGTAGTGTGATCTGGTCTGGTATCCAAACATGGGAGCTACGCATCATATCATGTTCAAGTTAGAAAATCTTCAATTTTGATCAAACTATGGTGGGTTTAATTAGGTGAAAATCAGTAATTGAGCAAGTTTGCAAATTAAAAATATTGGTTCTTCTTTAATTTCTCATGGTAATCATCAATTGAATTTGCAAGATATTTATCATGTGCCCTCTATTACAAAAAAGTTGTTTTCAATTAGTAAATTCACCAAGAAGATGATGAACATTGTGTTTTATTTTCAAGGGTAATTTTGATATTTTCAATAGTCTTAAATTGCACATGAGGTCATGATATATACATAACTGATGGTCCATTAGTGATTGGTACTAAATTGTTACATTTCAAAAGTTCAGTTACTGATCGATAATTTTCCCTTTCATATTAACACCGACCATGAATATTCAATTTTACGCGGTGATTTAATTAAACGCCGGTAAAAACCATTTTTTATGTAGTGCTGGAAATTTAGATTTAACATCATTCTTTTTTTTCATGGGGCTACACAACAAGGGTAGCCCATCCCCATGACCCTTAACCCCCAACCCTGGTGGCAGTGGGGTTTAATCCTACCAATAAAGCCTCCATCAGTTGGTTAAGTTACAAGTTAGAAGTAACTTTCATAACCTGCACAGAACCCAAATATTAGAAGCCTCCATCAGTTGGCTAGTGCAAGAACGCCTGGTACGTGCTGGTGCAACTAAATATTAATAATATATTTGGTATTTGGATTTATCTTTTAATAATAACTTTCATTTTGTAACAAAGACCCCTGAAGTTTCAAATACCAACACTTTGCCCCCTTTGTTAGCGTTCCATCAATTAACTTAGTAAAAAAAGGCTCTCATTTGATACTTTGCCCCAAGCTAACATATCTTTAATTTGTTAATTGGACCATTTTGTACATTTTCTTACATCCTTGTACAAGCAGATCATTTTGAAAAACCGTGGCTAAAGGTCAAAAAAACCGTAGCTATAGACCTATAGCTACGGTTCAATTAATCCGTGGTTATAACCCATCTATAGCTACGGTATATGTCCGTAACTAAAAAGCAAACACAAACCATATGAATCTTTAGCCAGAGGCTGAACCGTAGCTAAAAGATGTATATAGCTACAGTTTTTAAACTGTCCGTAGTTATATCCCAAATCTATAACTATGGATTTTTATAAAATCGTAACTATAGTTCTTTTATTTATAACTACGGTTTGCTACAAAACCATAGCTAAATGTACTAACCCATAACCACGGTTTTTTTACTAAAACCAAAGTTAAGTACTCTAACCTATAATTAAATATACGTGGGTCAAGTTAAGCCCAAGGTAGGTTTAAATTATTAGGCTTATGCCCAACCCTAAAATCTGGGGCACTAATGAGGACCCGAGCCTCGACTGGGTTTTAAACACAAAATCTAGGTCCAATAACAAAATTTTCCAACTCGCTAAAATGATCACCCTTGTTTTAAGGCAAAAATAGTAGGGTAAGGTGCCTTCAATACTTTAAAACACATAGGTAGCAAAAAAGTTACCCAAAACCAATTCATTAGTTCTTGGGTTAGACCAGTTTGGTTGATGGTTTTGGCTTTTTTTCTTTTTGAAGTAAATAGGGTTATGTGTATGATCGAATTGGTTAAGAGTTGGGTCATGGTTTAACAATAATCTGACTAGCTAGTCTCACCCAGCTTTCTAAACATTGGTTAGTGTTATATGTTTTATTATATATAGAATATATAATGCTGTTTTGAAATATATAAATATATATATATTATATATATATATTGATTTATTTTAGTTTTCATCTTTCACAAATAAAAAAAGTTAAAAATTACATTGAGGCAAAAAAAAAAATAGTAAAGTGGTTGAAATGATTTATTAGTTATTGTTTAATTAATAATTATTTATCTATATTGTATAAGTATTACTTCATTAATAATTTATTTATGAATTTAAATAATTTAGTTTAATTGTCAATATTATTTCCATTCATAGGTAATTAATTAATTTACTGTTAGTTGTTTTCATATTTAGTTTATTATTTTCTATTAATTATTAATTTACTTAAATAATTAAATTATTTTTGATGATTAGTTTTAATTAATCAAATAATAATTGATACTTATTCATTTTTATTTTTGAAATTATTTTCATTCTATTAATGTACTTATGAAATTATTAATAATTTATTTTATAGTTTAATCATTATTAAATAGAAATCATTAATTATTATTGTTATGCAATAGTAATGAGCTAATAATTTGTTAATTATTAATTATATTCATTTATTTTAATAAATTCTTAATTATTAATTTACTATAAAAAGTAATTAATAAATAAAAATATTTTAAATGAATATTATATGATTATTATTTATGAACTAGGAATAAAATGATTGCAGCTAAAGATGATTAACTTCGTTATAATAACCAAGAAATTATAGTTATCCATGGCTATAGTGATAAATATAGCCTACCAGGCATTGGGAACATTTCCCATACTTATAAGTTATTTTTTACGGGAGATGTTCCCAATGCACGGTGGATGTGCATGTGAGAGGCCCAAGTGTGAGGAGCAATTCCGTTCCCTTTTCCCAACCCATTTTCATCATTTTGAAATGACATCCTTTGCATCTCATAAGAAGATCGAAAAAGGCATTCTAGGGGGTATTATTCCAATTCATATGCCAGGGTTCGAGCTTGGCTTTACACTGTATTGAACTCGTTCTTCAGGCTGGTCCATTCAAATTGTTGCAAAATCCAAACCCAAGCCCGGCCCATAAACAGGTCTAACAGAGAGAGGCAAAGAATTAGAATCTAAAAACTAACCCATCATGGGTATTTGTTGCCACCAAAAGAACCCGTGTTTATCGTTTAACCATTCATGTTCGAGGACGAGTTTGAACCAGACAAAGGCCGAGAAGCTATAAATTCCATGGCAGATCTCAAGCTCCAACGCATCACATCGCTGAGAAAAAAAAAGAAAAAACAAAAGACATCGACCAACAACAAAATACAAGCAAAATGAAGAGCCAATCTGTTGTTGTGCTTTCTCTCCTCGTTGCTTCTTTTCTACTTCTTGAGGGAGTCTCAGGTGGTGGTTGGACAGAAATTAAGGATCTGGATGATCCACTCGTCCATGAGATCGCAGAGTTCGCTGTGGCTGAACACAACAAGAAAGCCAACACTGATCTCGTGCCCCAGGAGTTGGTTAAGGGTGAAATGCAATCTGGTGGTGGCAGCACCACTTATCGGGTTACAATCGTAGTAAGGGATGGTAAGGTTAGCAAAAGATTCGAGGCTGTCGTCGGAGAGACTAACAAGGGTGTCAGGACCCTCACATCCTTCCAACAGGTTTAGACTTTACAGCTTATCGTAGCCTCATAGTCATAGGAGATAATGTTGTGGGGGAATTGAATGTCGTCTTCCTCCTTCAATTGCAACTTTGATATTCCTAATGCACGGCTGCATTTGCTGCTGTGGGGAAGGTATAAAAACGGATTTTGTGAGGACAAAATCCGGATTCCTATCTTCTACTTATTATTGTTTTTTATGAATAAAATTATTCACTATTCTTTTATTTGTATTGCATAATGGTCTCATGTCTAAATCCGATTCAATTAAATTGGATTCGAAATATCAAAAATCCATTATTCTTGTTGGGTCGGACTGGACCATCCCACATTTTCTGCAACCACGGCCCAAGATTATTTATTTTATTTTTATTTGGGAAAAAAACCACGCTAGTCTTGAATAAAATTTACCATCCAGTTGCCGCATCTTATTTTACAAATTAATGACAGTAAGAGGGAGGGAATCAATTTGGATTAAATTTTGTTCACCGCGCACCTAAGATACTCCCTCCCAACACCTAATAGGGGTTCGATACACAACAGCGGCAAATTAAAGCACCCATCTCTCTTTTTCTCTTCATCGCCACACACTGACCCTCCTCTTCATTTCCTCTTAGGGGTGATCATGGGCTGGACCGGGCTGGTCCAGGCCACGTCGGGCTTTTTCTTTATGATAAGGGCTATAGTTTAGGCCCGGGCTTGGGTTGGCCCAGAGTTTCAGGCCTAAAACATAAGTCCTAGCCTAGGGTTATAAGGACTCGGGCCGGGCTTGATTTCAAGGCAATGCCACTCATATAAAATATTACATATCTATATATTAAATGACATAACATGCATATAAACTTATTTTATACATTATATAATATAAATTATATATGTATAATATTTATATATAAAGCATATCCTATAATGTAAAATAACATGTATACATGTATATACATTATACACAAAATGTGCAAGTTTAAATGTATGTGGGCTGGGTCGGGTTAAAGTATTAAGCCCCAGCCCGGCCCTAAAATTTGTGGGCCTGATGTCGGGCCTGATCACAAAACCCAAGCCGAAGACTGGAATTTCCGGGCCAGGCTGAAATGATCACCCCTATTTCCTCTCCACTAGAGGTGTCAATTGGAGTGGATTTGGTCCAATCCGATCCAATCCAATGTAAGTCCAATATAAATGTATCAAATTCAGTCCAGTTCAATGAATATTTTGGACCATCTTGGATTGGTCAAATTCAATGTTTGGATCATCCAATCTGTTCAAATTCGTTTTGATTTAGATTGTTTCAACTCAAACCTGGTCTATTGACACTTTCTTATCTTATATCAATGGACTAGATATTGGCTTAATCCAACCCAATCCAATATAAATTTATTATGGACGGACCAGGTCCAATCCAATCTAATAAATATTTTAGACCAGATTGGTTCAATCCAATATGTCTTATTGGTCCGTTCAATCCGTCCAAATTGATTTTGGACTGGACAGGTCCAATCCAAAACCGGTCTATTGACACCTTTACTCTCCACCACCCCTTGTTCATTTCTTTTATATTTGGTCCGCTTGGAATGTAAACTATGGGGAGTATTTTTTTGGCCTGAAGGAAAAATAGTTGAAGAAGGAAATCATATTGGGGAAGTTTCCTATCCATACATAGTTGTTTGGGGTAGTTTCCCTCTATAACACAACTTTGATTTCATAGGAGATTCTTGAGAGGCTTGCCACGTGGCTTAATAGAAGGAAAAAGCCACTTTAGATCTCAGCCAAGTAGGGTCAAGGTTGTATTCTTTGGTGTTGTTTGAGAGAGTCGATCAAGTATTTTGCCCTCTCTTTTAGATCAACTAGAGAATGAACCCATACTAAGTATAGGGTAATTAAATGTGTATAATTTAGTTTGATGTTTACTATTTAGTTATCAAAAATTAAATTAAAATAAACTAATATGGTTTTGCATCTTTGTAATTAACAATCTATTCTGACCTATTTATTTAAAACCCACTATTATTTTATGTTTTTTTAATTTGATTTAAAATATTAAATGATATCTTATTCATAAATAACTATTCACTTTATTTGGTATTTACTATTTATCTAATAAATCTATTTTGAGTTATTTATTTTTAAAAGTTAAATTAAGTTGCTTCCTAAAAGTTAAATCAAGTTTATAATTAACTAAGTATTTATTTTTCAAAAAAAAACTCATTTAAAAACAAACGCGGGTTTATGGTAATCTTTAAATGGGTCCTACCATTTGTATTTAATAGGCTATGGATAAACATGTGTTAACCTAATAAATAACCATTATTGAGAATGTTTAGGAGTGAAACTATCTACTTTTTGAATCCTATTTTTTTTGAATTTATAGGATGCATGCCATGTGTTTGAATGGTGATAGTGGGATGTAGGCTTTATCTGCAATTTTTCATAAAATACCATGTATCTAGATTTTCAAAAAAATTAAAATACCACGTCTGAATGGTGGGGGGCGGGGGGCTATAGCCCGGTAGTGGACTGTGGGCTTTACTAGTAATTTCTCAAAAATCATCATATGTCTAACTTTCCAGAAAAATGAAAAGGCTACATGCCTAAATGGTGAGATTAGAAGACTTTCTTATATATATATATATATATATATATATATAGATTTGCTGCTTATGGGACTGTCACACTATTCATTTCCCCTGTTCTTATTTGTAATATCAGTTTTTAATTTGTTTTTCCAAATGTGCCCCCTAATTATTCAAACAGTACGACTGCCACTGCCATCCTTGATCCCCTTATTCTTCTTCTTTCTAATTAGTCAGTTTGATTTATTTATTTATTTTTCACATGTATTCCCTATTCAAAGACTATCACGCTACAGGCCTGTTTTTTCTGCTTTTGTAACTCAAAGATCAAAAGGTTAAATTTTGAATAGTGAGGAATATTAAGGCTAAGGTTGCCACTTCATCAGATAATCAAGACTCTAACATTGTCTCATCAGTTGGATAACTTCAGTCCAATCTTATCTCTAACTATCAATCTCTCTTATATAACTATAATCTAATACAAGTCTCTAGTTATTGTTGTACTCTAACTCTTTCCTCATACCATTATATAATGACAAGGGTTCTGGTGTAAATGCGTCACTATCGAACCATTCGTTTTCACAATTTGTTTGTGATTTCTTAGTTCAAATTTGTCTACAGGAGGCGCCAATAGCACAATAGTATCCGTTGTCACACCTGGATCTGCAACGTCCAAACCCAACATCACAAACTATTTGCCCATAAAATTAGGGGAGAATGACTGATCAGTTCAGGTCAGAATTTTGTATACCCACCATATAAGGGGGATGCATCTTGACCGGGAATTGATGCCAAATTCATGGGCAGGATACGGTTCATAGGTGTATTAATAGATCTATTATGGGAGGCTGGAATTCAGTATTCTGCATTTGGTTGCAGTAACCCTAAAACTAAATAGTCAAAATTATATATTGTGGTGTGCACAACTATTCCCAGCCCAATTGTCAAAACCCACAAACTAATGGATATGGTTGAAGGCAAAACATTAGCACCCCTTGAAGAGATCGATGAAACATATGATCCATCGAAAATAATTCTCACCCAGCATATGATCACTAGTATTAGTTGGACCAACTGGTGCCGAACTGGATATTGTTTCATCAATCACCAAAGGTGTACTCGACCAGGCTGTAGGCATGTCCTCTTCGGCTAAAGTTTGAAACGTTTAGAAAATTCGTTCGCTTCACACTTCAGATCCAAAGTTCTCCAACCGTGAAGATAGTTTTAAAGTTTAAAGAAATGTACACTTTTTATTTCTGAATATGTTCAAAAATTCAAGAATATTGTTGATAATCTCCCGGTTGTTCCTGAACCTGTATCAAAGCAAAACCTTGTTTTATATACTTTAGCCAGACTTCGGCCCGAGTATGAATCGATTATTACTATTATTACTAATCGATTTGATCTTGACAAACTTTGGATTTCTGATATTATATTGATTAATTACTTAATCATGAGTCTTGACTCCGAGACAACAATCAACAACCTAGAGTCTACTAACATTGCTTCATCCGGCAAAGAACAATTCTCAGCAACCATGTAATAATTTACAACGTGGTAGAGGCAGAGGTGGTCATGGCGATTACACTGATGGCCAAGGTCATGGTTGGGGCACAACAGTACTATAGTCTATCAGCTATGCAATATTCTCAGTCATGGAGTATGGAAGTGCCGCCACCGATATGACCTATCCTTTCCTGGTGGTGATCGATAGTCCACTGAAAATTCCAACACCCCTGAACCTATAGCATTCTACACCGGGAACTCTTCACAGTTTGATCTGGTCTGGAATCCGAACTTGGGAGCTATGCATCATATCATGTTTGAGTTAGAAAATCTTCAATTTCGATCAAACTATGGTAAGTCTAATTAGGTGAAAACCAGTAATGGAGCAGGTTTGTAAATTAAAAATATTGGTTCTTATTTAATTTCTCATGATAGTCATCAATTATATTGCAGTTATAATATATTTATCATGTTCCCTCTTTTACAAAAAAAATCATTATCAGATAGTAAATTCACCAAGGATAACAATGCTATATTTGAGTTTTCATCCTTCTTTTTTCCTCTTGAAGGATTATACTGGGAGAATGCTTCTTAGAGGACTCAATAAAGGTGGATTCTATCAATTTCCTATTTTAACAAAAATTATAACATCCTTAATGTCATCAAATAGCAATGTTGTTGCACTAGTTGAAGAAAAAGCTACAGTCGTAATCTAGCATGATCAACTAGGACATAGTTCTACTAAAGTTGTTCGAAATGTTTGCACTAGGGGTGTCGATTGGACTGGATTTGGTCTAATCCGATCCAGCCCAATGTGAGTCCATTACAAATGGACCAGGTCCAATCCAATCCAATGAATAGTTTGGACCATTTTGGACCAGTCCGATTCAATGTTTGGATCGTCTAATTTGTTCAAATTCATTTTAATTTAGATTGGTTTTAACCCAAACCTACTCCATTGACACCTATATTCTTATCTTATATCAATGAACCGGATATTAACTTAATCCAACCAAATCTAATATAAATTTATTACGAATGAACTAGGTCCAGTCCAATCTATTAAATATTTTGGATTGGATATCCACTATTTCTTTTTAGTCCGTCCAATCCGTCCAAATTGATTTTGGACTGGACTATTAGTTAGCACCCATTTTGAGTTGTGTCAATTAGACGAGACGTCGTTTGCATCTTTCAGTGTCTTCTATTTGTTATAATCATCCATAATAATAATAATAATAATAATAATAATAATAATAATAATAATAATTATGAAAATACTCACCAAAAGCAGCTTTAATGACGTTTTTGATAAAGGTGAACAAAGTATTTGGACGATGTTTAAATAAATGTTACCAAAACGATAATCAACATATAGCAACAGTTAACCATTGCCAAAGTTCACATTTTACAACAATTTATATTGAAAAAATTTCCAATCATTACTTTGTAAATTGACTCGAGTGACAATTTGGTCCCCGGACTTTAGAATATGACAACCCAGTAGTTGAACTTTCGAAATGTGACAATCTAGTACCTGTTGTCAACCAACCATTAAGTTGCATATGAAAAGACACAAATGCCTTTCAAGTGTCATCTAATTTTCTTTATCAACCATCTACTAAAATCAGAACCAACCATCAAAATTTTCATCCCTATGACAACACTTGTCTTTCTTCTCCTCTGAACATTCTATCATCTTTGGACCAAAACCAAAGTAATTTCTGGGAGAAAAGTTTTCCTTTAACTACTGTAATTATCTTATTTGGAAAATGGAAAAAGAGAAAAGTCTTTGTCCATAATCACTGATCTCTCTTTCTCTCTCAAGTATCAAGACAAAGCTTCCAGTTCTTCTCTTTTTTACTTGTAGGAATATAATATTACTGTGTTAAGTTAACAAAAATAAAAAATTTTATAAAACCTAAAATTTTCTATTCTTCGCAAAGACTTGCAATGACTTTGCAAGAGCTTGGGCTCTGTTGCAAGGACTTTGGTGTTTGTGATATAGGGCTTGGGCTCTGTTTCATTTTCTTGAGGAAGAAAAAGATGAACATTGTGTTTTATTTCTAAGGATAATTTTGACATTTTCAGAAGTCTTAAATCGCACATGAGATAATGAGATATACATAATTGATGGTCCATTAACGACAGGTACTAGATTGTCGTGTTCTGAAAATTTGGATACTGAATTATTACATTTTAAAATTTGGGGACCAAATTGCCACTCGAGCCAAAATATAAGGTACTGATCGAGAATTTTCCCTTTTATATTAACACCATGAATATCAATTTTATGCAGCGATTTCATTAAACGTTGCTAAAAACCATTTTTTATGTAGTCCTAGAAATTTAGATTTAACATCATTTTTTTTTTCATGGGGCTAGACAACAAAGGTAACTCATCCCCATTGACCCTTAACCCCCAACCCTAGTGGCAGTGGGGTTTAATCCTACCCACAAAGCTCCATCAGTTGGTTAAATTACAAGTTAGAAGTAAGTTTCATAACCTGCACAGAACCCAATGCAAATATCCAATTTATATAGAGCTAGTGTAAGAACGCCTGATTGGTGCAGGTACAACTAAATATTAATAACATATTTGGTATTTGGATTTATCTTTTAATAATAACATTCATTTTATAACAAAGACCCCCTAAAATTTCAAATACCAACACTTTGCCCCCTGTGCTAGCGCTGTTAAGTGTTAACTTGTAAAAAGGCTCTCATTTGGAGACCGGATCTGCTCCTCACACCTGGCGCCTCACGCCTGTGAGGTGCCCATTTGTGAGGAGCAGATCCCGTCACTCTCATTTGACACTTTTCCCCCCCAAGCTACCATATTCTTTAATTTGTTAATTGGACCATTTTGTACATTTTCTTACATCCTTGCACAAGCTCTTTATGTGTGTCCCTTCTTTTTCACAGTCAAATGAGCAAAAATTATAGATCAGTTTAGTCATCAATACATTATCAATGAAGGTGAGATTAGCTTGTTTTCCCAACCCATTTTCATCATTTTGAAATGATACCATTTGGTTCATACGAAGATCGAAAAAGGCATTGCAGGGGTTATTGAACTCGTTCTTCAGGCTAGTCCATTCAAGTTTAGGGGTGTAAATGGATCGAATGAATCAAATAATATCCGAATTCAAATGAATCCAATTAGAAAATCTAGTATCCAAATTTAATTTGATATCTGACAGATATTGAAAATTAATATTCGAATTTGAATCTGATAAAATATTCAATTATTCGATTTGAATTCGATTAATTAATTATTTTAGGTAATTAATAAATATATAAAATAAATATTTTATTTATATAAAGTATGTAAATATATACATTATTTATATAATTTAATTATTATATATATAAAAATTATATAAAATATTTAAATATTTTATATATTATATATAATAATTAAATAATCAGTTGAATTCAGATATTTATCGAATCGAATCAGGTCATATCCGAATTTGACCGATTAGATATTCGAATTATCCGAATTTAATTCGATTATATCGAATATCGAATTCAAAATCAGATTTTTGAATACCATTGACACCCCTATTCAAATTGTTGCAAAACCCAAACCTAAGCCCGGCCCATAAACAGGTTTAACAGGGAGGGGTATTTGTTGCCACCAAAAATTCAGGGGGCTAAACGTAAATAGCCCAAATGTACATGATGGTAATCTGCAATTTACCTTTGACTTTATGATGTACGTGAAATCCATGGCAAGTATAGATGTTCCGCATTTGCGCAATGCCATATGAATTTATCCCTTTTATCCCCCAAACAATTACGCTATCTACACAATAACCCGTGTTTATCGTTTTGTCATTCAAGGACGACTTGCCCAAAGCACCGTCAAACCGGCTATAAATTCCGTGGCAGATCTCCGAGACTCCAACATGTCACATCCCCGACCACCGACGACAAAATGAAATTCAAATCTCTTCTTCTCCTTTCTCTCCTACCTTCCTTTCTTCTACTTGTTAATGGATTCTCTGGTTCTACAAGGAAAACACGGTTGGATACCCATTAAAGATCTGAGTGATCAACATATAATCCATGAGCTTGCAGAGTTCGCTGTCACTGAGCACAACAAGGAAGCAAACTCCAATCTCATGCCCCAGAGGGTGATTCAGGGCGAGTCTCAAGTAGTTGCTGGCACCAATTATCGGCTTATAAAGCAAAGGATGGTGATGAGGTTACCAAGAATTACGAGGCAGTTGTCTGGGAGAAGGATGGGACGGGTTCCAAAAATCTAACATCCTTCAAACAGGTTTTGAGCCCATGATTTTCTTAGTCTAATATGTTGTTGAGGACGGTGTGAGGATGGATTTTGTGAGAATGAAATCTGAATTCCTATCTTATTGTTTTTTTTTTTTTTTAAATAAAATAACCACTGTGGTTTTACGTTTTGAACAATGGTATCAATCTTAGCCAGCTATGAATGGATGCTATCTGAATTCAACCCAACTAATTTGGATTTGAAAAATCCATTATGCTTGTTGGATGGGATTGGACGATCCCACATACATTTTGCTGCAACCACACCGTTAGGAGACTATTTTCTTTGATCAACAACCACACTACTCTTTAATAAAATTGAAATTCACAGCTCGCATCATTGACCATTCAATACAATTTTTGCTTGTCTTATTTCACAATTAATGGTCGTAAGAGCGAGGGAATTGATTTTGATTAAATTTTGTTCGGGACACACCTAAGATTTGTCTTTGGCTTGGATTCGAGCCAAGCGGATCTGACTATCTGCTATTCAAGCTTGGTTTGTCTAAAAATTATGAGGTCTGAGTTCAATTCATGTTAGAGCTAGGCTTGAGGTTGAATTTAGCTCAACTCAAAAGCTTGTGACTTGTAATTTTGAACTCGATTATGATCTAATTTTTTTATAAAAATAAAAATTAACTATTATTATACATACAAAAAATAAAAGTATTATATAAAATATTTTTATTATATATATGCATGATAATACTCACGAACCTCATGAACCGAGTTTTATCAGGCTCAAACTCGACTCGATTAGCAAATGAGTCTTGCACTCAAATTAAGCGCAAAGCTTGGTTTAGACTGAATCAAATAATTCGTGAAAAGCTCAATTCATGTCCACTCCTAGTTTATCTTCTCCCTCCCAACACCTAACAGATTGAACACAAAAATAGGATTTTAATTTATTTGGTCCTTACAGAACCATTCTCACATCCATGCATTGAAAATATCTCCCAATGAATAAAAGGATAAAAGTATAGAGATGTTCTTAATGACCTGTATTTTCTGCTTTTGTAACTCAAAGAGAAAAGGTTTTTGAATGTGAGGAAAGATCCAAAGCACACACACAAATCCGCCACTCCCATCTACATTTCTGATTGAAAAACTAAACGAAATAAGAGCAACCCATGAAGACCTTCTCTGTGCCCATCCTTCTTCCTCACTCCAGAGTTTCATTCCTCCCTCCCCAAGACCATTGCTAGCTGTAGATGAAATTGTAGAGTGGAGGAACCCCATTGTTAATGAATGGTCGACATGGAAGCTAGATTGAATGAAAGGATCCACCGCCACAAGGCAGGGTGATGTGGGAGAGTGATCGTTCACCTCTGAACAAATTCCATTAATGTGTAACATCTAATGCTGCGTTTGGAAACAATGCAAATAAGTGTGAATGCAAATATGTGGAGTATTTCATGGTTGTAAATAATGCACGTGTAAATGAAATTTGCATTCAAAAGCTCACTTGAATGCAAATTTACTTCTTTTTTATTAATGTACTTTACATATTATTATCAATGTAAATATGCATTGGTCTGTCATTTGTCAATACATAAATATAATGTTGTCAAATACAAGCAAAAGTAAATCAGAGTGTAAATTTATCCTGAACCGGGATTTACACTCCATTTGCATTGTTTCCAAATGCAGCCTAAAAGAATCAAATAACAGGTCAAATATTCCTTGATGATCATTAGCAATCATTTCGAAGTTTAATTTCTGTTAGCACTTTTCCATGGTTGTAACGACTGTCTATTTATATTCGACCCCCTTTCATTAATGGTTACTATAATAATTAATCTTCTATTCCAACTTATCTCTAACTCTTGAAATGCGCACCTCTGTAAGCGGTGCATAGCACTATAGCTCGGGGCAAAGTTAAGTGCTCTTCTCAACAACAAGAAGAAATTGACACCATTCATCTATCAGAGCATGATCCTTTAAGGGATGTATTAGAATACGCTTTAGATACGCATGGATACACATGAAAAATTAAGATATGCATAAAAACATTATAGATACTCTAATAAATAAAAAATATAAATCAATAACATTAAATATTGGGCTTAAATGAGCTATATATACATAAAAATCACATTCTTATGAAAAATGTCATAATCAACATATAAAAATATAAGAGTATTCTCTAATAAGTTTATAACTACAAAATATAAGCTTAATAATTATTTAATGAAACATTTTCTATAATTGATTAAATAATTATTTATTTCCTATTCAAACAATTATTCAATATTTTATTACAAAAATTAAAAAAACTAAAATGTAACAGAAGAACAATTTTATGCATGTGGTAGATCATTCATTGATTTACAACATGGTAAATATTATGGTTAGATCACACCAAAAATTAGAAAAAAAAATATTACAAAAAATAAAAGATAAATATTTAACAATAATTTTCAATAGATTTATATGGTAAAAAAAGGAAAAAATTATTTTAAAATTACAATAAGTATAAAAACTAAATATTTTAGTATTAAAAAAATAAATAATTTTTTCATACTAAATTGAAAAAATAAATACTTTTATTCAAAAAATTACAAAAAATAAAAATGAATATTTTAGAAATTTTAATAGATCTATGGGTATGGTAAATCACTCTTAGATCTATGAACAATTATTTTTCATGGGAAAATTACACAAAAAATATAAAATTTTTTTATTTTTTTATTTTTTCTTTTTTTTTTCTAAACTTTCTTCAAAAAAAAAATAAATACATCTACTTAAAGCACAAAAAATACAGGATATTCAACATAAGGAGAAAGTTATAAGCCTTTTTTCTCAAAAAATTGTAATTTGTTTTGCATATAAGAAATCATACTATATTGGCAGATACAACTCAATACAATTACAATATGATTCTGATATGCCCTGATACAAGTCTCATATGCCCCAATACAGCCATAATACGGGGTCGGCATGACCAAAAAACATGACACAAATGATTTAGCATTTCCCGTGTCGATCCCTTAATGATATGACACATATTGGCCGATACGGACCAATACGTCACAAAATTTTGAACCTTGAGTTTGATCACTCAAAAAAGGCTCAGGATGGCATGCAAGAGAAGCTAAACAAAATTTTTTACTCAAAAAAGGCTCAGGATGGCATGCAAGAGAAGCTAAACAAGATTTTTTACTCAAAAAAGGCTCAGGATGGCATGCAAGAGAGACTAAACGAGATTTTTGACCACCTCGACACCATGGCCACCATTGGTGGATGTTCAGAAGATCTTTCATTCCTTCTGTCTTTCTCACTTAATTGCACACACCCACACACATGTATTTTAGACACAAGTTATACGCTAAATTTTTGTTGAAATTCAATGTTCCCTCCACTCCTTATATATATATACATATTCTCCCTGTCACATGTGCACATCAAGTGGAATTTCATTTCAATTTTGAATTAAAACGAAATAACTTTTAATTTCAAACTAAAATTTGCTTCTCTCTATCCTTTAATGGCGACTCTAAGAAGAGTTTCAACTTTTCTTAGCAGTGCTTATGGGTCTATGGGTTTATTTAAACCCATGATAATATCTGGCATTGCATTCACTCTCATTGTTCTTCCATTAATTATTGAGTTCAAGAGTTGTTACAATTTTTGCAACTCAGTATTTCGAGTGCACGATTATTGAGTGCCTTCAAGGTTGTTGAGTCCTGGAGCATAACACCAGTTTTCTTGTACTACATTGGACTTGATCTATAGGAGGCAAAATTTTTCTTAAGGACATTGTTTCACAGATGCCTCAGCCAATAAGTCTTCTAACTTCTACATTTACTATTCTAACCTCTTGTATTTCATAGTAGCAACCTATTGCCTGCACTACAACTTAAGAATTTATTCTCCTCTAGCTTTTTTTGTATTTCTCATTGCTTGATCATTACATATGCTACTAAAATTATCATGGTATTACCTACACACTAGAGGATTCCTCACCTAATAAAGATTAATGAGAACTTGCCAAATCTACACTTCCTCAAACTTGGACTCTCACTGATAAAATCTGTTGCCATGCTCTATTGAATGGTATGACCAACCAATTATTTGATGTCTATTACTTATACCTCACTGCTACTAAAATATTGAATGCCTTAAAACCAAATGTATTGTTGAGGATGTTGGGTACAAAAAATATGTTATCAATAACTTTATATCCTTTTCCATGACAGAGGATAGAAAGTTCAAGAACAACCAATGTATTATTCCACGACTTTTTGTCCTTTTCCATGGTAACAAAAAATATGTTATCAATATAGAACTATGTCTCATCACAAATTCATGACTACCACATGATTATCAATGAACTATAAAATGAAGGTATTAAACTTCAAGAGCAATTTATTACAAGAGCTCTCATTGAGAAGATCCCTGCATCAAAGAAGAATTATACAAACAACATAAAGCAGAAGTAGAAGGAAATGACTCTAAGAATTAGTGGTTCACATCAGAATTGAGTGAAATGACCTTAAAGCAGGCATATTTCATTGAAGATACAAGTAGAAAGAATCATGAAAGAACTAAAGAAAATAATGGGAGGCATCACTACCAACGTCATTACTATGGAGGTGATTTTTGAACTTACTATGGTAGTAGACTCCAAGGAATGAATAGATACAGGTGCTGCATATTTGAAGTAATTAAAGTCACTACATATCTGCAATAACTAAAGTCATTTCAAATCTTATACTCTCACTGAGGAGGGTGACTAAGTTTTCTTGGGAAACTTCAAACTCATTCTTATCATTGGCAAAGGAAAGGTTCTCTTGAAATTGACATTTGGGAAATTCTTATCCTTTTTTTTATGTGTTTCATGCCCCCAACACCCACAGAAAGTTGATCTTGGGCTCCTTAACAAAGTTGGAGTAAAAGTCTGATCCTGATCCTTTGAGTTGGATAAATTCATTCTTCATAGAGATATGGTATTTATTGAGAAGGTTTACTACAATAATGGTCTATTTGTGCTAAATGTACTTGAAATCATAAATGAAAATGCTTCTACCTCTAAAGCTTATATTATTAATTCTGTTGATATTTGGCATGGTAGGTTAGGATATATATGTTAGTCTTTCATACTTAAAGAAAATGAAGCAAGTAGGATTGGTTTTTGATTTTATAGAAAATAACTTTGACGAATGTGAAATCTTTGTAAAATAAAAATTCAATAAAAAAAGTCAATAGCAATACAAAGAGAGAATGTGTTACTTGGATTAATACATAGCAACTTAGGTTGCGTTTGGAAATGATGCAAATAAGTGTGAATGCAAATATGTAGAGTGTAAAACAGTTCATATAAATTGTAAAATTGGGTTAGTTTTGCACTGACAAATTTACCTTCTTACCAAACGGACTTTTAGTTGTAATGGATGCAAACATGAATTCCAATAAAGCATATGCTTTTTTTTTTTTTATCAAAAGCCCACTTGAATGCAAATTTACTTCTTTTTTATTGATGTACTTTTACATCTTATTATCAATGTAAATATGCATTGGTCTGTCATTTGTCAATGCATAAATGTAATGTTGCCAAACACAGACAAAAGTGAACCAGAGTGTAAATTTACCCTGAACCGGGATTTACACTCCATTTGCATCATTTCCAAACGCTGACTTAGGAGATATGAAAACCACTACATCTAGAGGAGGAAAATCCTATTATATAATTTTTATTGATGAATTTTCTAAATTTACTAAAATGTATCTTCTCATAAGTAAAGATGAAGCAAAAGAAATGTCTTTTAAATACAAGAATGCAGTTGAATTGCAGTTGGGTAAAGACTCAAAACTGATAGAGCAAGAGAATATGGTTCTCTACTCCTTAGAAAATTTTGTGAAAATACAGGAATAATTCGTGAAACAACAACTCCTTACTCTCTAGAGTTGAATGGAATAGTAGAAAAAAAAAGTGACTTTAAAAGAAATGATGAATTGTCTATTAATAAGTTTTGGTTTACCTCAAATTATGTAGGCAAAGCCATAATAATTGCTTGCTTTTTGTAAAATAGAACTCCATATAGGAGAACCAGTAAAATACCCTATGAACTTTGGAAGGGTTATAAACAAAATTTAAAACTCCTAAAACTATGGGGGTGTTTAGCAAAGGTTAGAATCCTGGATTATCAATTGTTAAATATGCACAAAATAGTGCCACCTATAGTTTTCTAGTATTAAAATTTGAAAACAATATTTTAGAGCCTAATACTGTTTTAGAATCTCAAGATATAGAGTTTTTTGAAACCATTTTTCCTCATAAGAGGGTTGAAACAATCAAAGAAAGTAATATTAGTAAATTGACTAAAATTTCAACATGGATTGTTTTATTATTTCAAAAACTAGTGGAGGTTTTAATATTTGTCAGATACCAAAGAGGTGGTTTGTGTATTTAACTTAGAAAAAAAATGTATAAAGGGCCTTAAAGGAGTTGACAAGGATGCAATATAGTTTACGTAGTTCTAGATGTGGATGAATATAATACAGAATTCTTGTCAAGTATCATGAATAAAATAAAATGAAATTGTGGTTGGGTTGGGCAGATGAAAGGAGCTTGGGTTTCCTTTTGGTGGATACATATATTATGTGTTATATATAGGGTCATTTACTAAAATACCCCTATATATTCATGGAATTACTAAAACATACCCTATAGTTTGCATTTTACTAAAGCACCCTTTATAGTTTGCAATGGATTTACTTAATCAACCTTCCATTAGATGACAATGGAAAATGACAGTTTAAGCCCTAATGTCCATTTGAATAAATTTAATCAAAAGATAATAAAAATGAAAATATTACTTTTGCCCCTAATAAGACATGAGCAACCACCCTATTGGCTCTATTTGGTTAATTTTGTTTTCTTCACAAAAAAGAAATGTTAGGGTTATTTTTGGAATAAACAATCATGGGCCCAATCCATGACCACCTAACTTGAACCTAAGCTTATGAACATATAGAACCTTAATTACTTCTATAACCTTAATTCCTTTGCACATGCATAAGATGGCAGCAGGGCAGAATGGGGATGGGGAGCCACTCCACATCCCCATCCCTATCCCTGTCCCCATTGGAGGGGACAAGGTTATCCCCATCCCTGTCCGCATAGGGATCCCTGCTCCCTGTGATTTTTTTGTGATGTCAGTCATTTTGTTTTTATTTTTTATTTTATTTAAAATTAAAATTAAAATAGTTATACTTTACAATCCTATTAAAAGAGATCCAACTATCCAAATATATCCAAACATATTGAACCATATTTCTGAACATATTAATATACATACATACATACATGTATATAAGCATGGATCCCCACGGGGTGGGGATTGGAGGCCCTACGGAAATCAGGGAAATGGGAAATTCCCATTCCTACACATACATTTGCATGTGGCATTGACATAAGAGAAAGATAACAAGTTCACTTTCTTCTTTTTGTTTGTATTAAACAAGAAGTTCACTTCGCAGAGATTTTCTGTTTGCTCTAATAAAAGTAGGGCCATCCCTTTAGCGTTTATTTCACAATAAGATTGACCAGGTTATGCATAAGGTTGATTTTTAGCACTTTAGAATTAGGGTTGCAATGGTATCTCTAAATCTGAATTTGATATTGTTTATAATTGGATTGAATATGGATCCACCCCTATCTGATTTGATTCAATCTAAATATATATGTTCATATGGAAAAACTTATGATGCCAGAAATACATGATATTAGAAAAGGCTTTGACCAATCAAAACTCCTTATGAATTTTGATGAAAACCCACCTGATTTGTTACCGCTTTATATGATGTTGGTTGATTGGTTATAACTTTTTCTGATGTCATGTCTTTTGGGTATCATTGTCAAGTCTACTTAAATAGTTCTACTAAATTTTGATACGTTCAAGTTTCATGCATGTTATTTTTATTCATTTTGTTCATGACATAAAATATTAAAGTCATGTTTAATTCATTTTATTAATAACATACAATATTTTTGCATTTTAGTTTAATTTATTAATAATATTCAATATCCGATAATAATCTGTATTCTATTCTAATCCAATAGATATGATCTAATTAAATCCAATTTAATTAATTCCATTTCCATTCCTATTAGAAAAAAAATAAATAAACAGACAAAGAAAATAGAAAAGAGATTGATAGACATTCAAAAAAACTAATAATAATAATAAAGTCAAATCAAAAGAGTGAAGGAAAACTTAACAAAAATATTAGTGGACATGCATAAAAGAGCTGAATGTAAAAATACATGGCACTCAACTAATGGATATAAATGCATTGCGGTGCGAGTCAAAAGCTGAACGTATGTTGCAAAAATACATGCGTCTACAATCATGCATGAATGTAGCGAAGATGAAGGAAAGCTTGAAACAAAAAGTATATATAAATTCCATTATAAGGATTTGCTTTAAAGCATATCAATTACAACAAACAATTCCAAACTCTGGACAAGATGAAAATCCATTCTATCCTTCTCCTTACTCTCTTAGTTTCCTTGTACATATCAACCAGAGTTTCTGCTGGGAACGATGGAAACTGGGTATTTATAAACAATTTAGATGACCCACATATCGTAGAGGTGGCACAGTTTGCTGTCACTCAGCACAACAAGGACGCCAAAACCAACTTGACGTTCGAAATGGTGGTTGCAGCTAAGAGCAAAGTGGCCGGCGGCAGCACCACTTATCAGTTTGTACTTTCATGCAGCAACAATCAGAACACTGCTGCTCAATATGGAGTTGTTGTGTTGGAGAACCCTTCGGGCAGTGGCAAAAGGACCGTCACTTCTTTTAGTTCTGCCATTTCATCTGGAACATTTTAATTAAAAGCTATTCTGCCTTGTTCCTTGCTCATTATGTAGGTTGATGGGAAGTGTGTGAAGAATGTACGTTCATATCTTCATAAGAAGAAATTGAATCTCATTTCTTCCTACATAATGTTTCAGACAATTAAAATGGAAGAATTTAAGATACAAATTATTTGCACTTAGCTTGGAACATAAAAGATGCTTCACAATCTGATTTTAATTTTAATTTTATTAGAATGATAAAAGCATAGCGATAAGATTCAGATTATATCTTAATAATCATGTCTATATATATTATGCTATTGCCGAATGCAAGCCAGATTTTGTTGAGTATAAGAATGTGAACCACCTCATGAAAGAAATGATCTGTCCGCAGGATTCATGTTTGTCTTTTGAATTACAAGGTCTTTCGGCACATAGCAGATTTCAGCTAATAACGTCCAAATATTGCCAATCTCTCTTTCTCTCACACACATTCAAATAGGTAGAAGGAATAATCGATCGGACCAGACCAGACGATCCAACCGTTTAACTGTTTTTTAGAAAAAAAAAAAATATTGAACTGGTCAAAGAACCGCTAATCTGAGTGGTCGAACCGTTTGACCCAGGCAGTGGCTTGCGGTTTATGGTTTAATAAAAAAATTATTTAATTTCTTTTTGAAAAATGGGGGAGAAACTAAGATAAATAAGATCTCAGATCTGAGATGACTGTGATCTGAGTGAGAGAGAGTGAGGTCAAATCTGAGATCTCAGAAAGACAAAGCCATCACCATCACCATCATTACACCAGTCCACGTCTTCTTCTTCTTTCTTTCTTTCTATCTTTTTTCCTTTCTTTTCTTCCCTCCTTCCTTTCTTTCTTTCTTTCCTTCCCTCCTTTTTTCTTTCCTTTTTTTCTATCTTTCCTGTCTTATATTCTCAGCCAACATCCCCTTACCTCTCTATTTTACACAAAAGAAGAGGGTTATAAACATATGTAATATAGGCGAATTCAGCTGGGCCAGTACGGGGCTGACACATGTCCAGCCAATAAGCACCATCAGGGATGCATCGCGGAGCGTACGGGGCCGCTCTGTGAAGACCATGCAGGTCCAATTGTGGGATGCTGCATGGCCCCGCCAAATGATTGCACCCCGCCCTCGTACGGCTCGCATTTGGGCCATCTGAGCCCAACTACCTCCAGACGACTCTAAGTATAAATACGAGGCACCTCCCACAAGTTAAGGGATCTGGAACCTAAGAGACTCTTGGTATTCTCATTACTGAGGACTTAGTGCTTACAAGTGACCGCATCCGGGTGCTCCTGCACCAGACTAGTTATTTGCCTTGTGCAAATACTAATTTGACCGTCAGAGTCCCCACTTTGGGTTTTCACTCGAGGCCTCTGACACCTTCTTTGTAGAGCAACCTCTCAGGGCTCCCTCGAATCCCTCGTACACACGGACAAGCAACTTAACACCAACACCAACCCTTCCGAGATCATCCACCTCTGCCACTAGTCTTCGGCCTCTTCAGTCTTCAAGGATGTAGTTTGCCTCAGCCTCTAGTTCTGGGCCTCGGCACACCCCTCCAAGCCTCAACCAGCCCTCGGCTTCGACACCCTCTCGAAGTCCTTGGAGCCCTTAAGCCCTCAGTTCTGTCCCGGGTCTTAGGAGTAGATTGACTGTATTTCCCTTGGCCAATCCGAGCGACAACAATTGGTGTCGTCTGTGGAAAACATCGTTAAGACACTCCCCTATTCACCTCAGTTCCAAGAGAATTCTCCTAAGCTTTGGACAACATGGTATGAAGGACCAGGAACGTCCAAAACCTGGTCACCAACAAATAGTTCCAGGCGGTCCACAACCGTCTGGACTACCTCACCCAACGTGTTGAGCGAGTCTACCCCTAGGCAGGAGGCCACCCTTGAGATGACCGCCCCGCTGTGGCGTTAGGACTTCAGAGCTGGTGCGAGTCCATGGAACCACAAGCCCATGGCCCTGCTGACCCTCAGCGAGCCGAGCTCAAAAACCAGAAGCAATCATCCCGTCAACCCACCTTGGAGGAGTGCGAGACCTCCTAGCCAAAGGGAGGAAGAGCCAGCACGGCCCGATGATAATTACCAGCCCTTTGAGCAGCACCATCGTCATCGAAGGGAAAACCCCCAAGACGAAGGTGGACGCCAAAGAGCCCACTCAAAAGTAGAGGGCCGGCACCGCACCTCTGTGGCATCTTGAATGATCACTGCACCAGACGAGAAGGGCGTGGCCCCGCATTCAAGTACTCTAGGATTCGCACCGATCCCGCCAAGCCCATGAAGACAACGACGGAGCACAAGCTCCACCAGATCCTCGGATTGTGGAGCTACAAGCCAAGATCGGGGCCATCAAGGATGAGCTCCGCCAAGTCAAAGAGAGCCGAGCCAACACTTCAGCCAGCCAAAGCAATCCGACGGGAAGGATGGACGCCTTCACCCCGGACATCATCTCCGAGCTGCTCCCCTAACACTTCAAAGCTCCCGCACTAGAGATGTATGATGGGAACTCAGACCCTAATGACCACCTGGAGAGCTTCAGGGCCCTCATGGTTTTCTACGGGTATTCCAACGCGCTGACGTGCCGGACATTCCAAGCTACCTTCGAGGGGGCTGCTTGTTAGTGGTTCTCTAGCCTCCCGCCTCGATTGATCAGTTCTTGGGAGTAGTTTGCCAATTTATTCCTCGCCCAATTCATCAATCTCAGACCATACCAGAAGAGTGTGCTCTCGTTGATGTCCATCAAGTAGAAGTGAGTTGAGAGCCTACGGTCCTATATTGACCGCTTCAAGAAAGAAGAGCTCAAGGTCAGAGACCTCGACCCCATGGTCTCCATGCACGCTGCCATCAGTGGACTCCTCCCCGACTTGGCTCTCAAGTGTTCGGTGACAAAGACCCCGTCGATGTCAAAAACGGAGTTCCTTAAGAAGGCCTAGAAGTACATCGCAGCCGAGGAGGCTTTGGCCAGGGACAACCAAGAGAGGGAAGCCGAGCGCCAAAGTGGAGCCCCGGAGAAAAAGAGGAAGAGCGAAGACCACCGCAACAACAACAAGGACAACAAGAATCCACTGGCTTCGGCCCTGACTTATAGTCAGTACACGCCACTCAACTCTACCCAGAGTCAAATACTGATGCAGGTCGGCGAGGAGAAATACATGAAGTGGCCAGAGAAGATGAAGAGGAACCTCAAGAGGGGAAATTCGAAAAAATACTGAAAGTACCACCGCGGCACCAGCCACGAGTTAAAGAACGAGATAGAGTCCCTCATCCAACGAGGGCACCTTAAGCAGTTCGTTAGAGGCGAGCCCGGTGCATCGTCCTCTCGGCAGCAACAACAACAACACCAACAAGTAGCTGACATCATCGACATCATTGCCAATGGCATTGCCTCAGGTGAGGCCTTTGCCTCGACTCGCAAGGCCTATGCCAGGCAGTTGAACATCCAAGGGCCTGCCCCCAAGAAGCCGAAGTCTCTGGAGGCTCCCAAAAAACTGAAGTATTTGGAGGCCCTCTCCTTCACAGACGAGGACCTAAAGGTGGTCGTAGTCCTCCATGATGACATCCTCATAGTCTCAACCATCATAGCCAACTTCGTAGTAAAGAGGATCCTCGTCGAGAATGGCTCCTCGGCTGACATCCTCTTCTATGAAGCATTCAAGAAGATGAAGCTAACACCCGAGCACCTCCAGCCTGTCGACGTCCCCCTTGTCGGCTTCTCCGAAAATGTAGTCAGACCGGAGTGAAGAATCACCCTACCTATCATGGTTGGGACCAAGCCACAGCAGGTGACATGGATGAATGAGTTCTTAGTCATGAGGATCAGCTCGCCCTACAACGCAATCTTGGGGAGACCGACCCTCCACGCACCCAAGGCAGCCATGTCCTCCTACCACCTCGCCCTCAAGTTCCCCATTGAGCACGGCGTCAGTCGTTCGAGGGGACCAGCAAGCCGCCCACCAATGCTATGTGGTAGCACTAAAGGGAAAGAACAAGGAAACACTGTCACTGGAGGGCTGATCTCAGGGAGGATCCAACAAGCCAAGGACCTCGTCCCGGTTCCCCTGGACGAGGCCAACCCCAAGAAGACAGTCCGCATCGGGTCCAACCTTCCCTAGAACGCCTATCCAAACAGGTAAGTTTCCTCAAAACTAATGCCAACGTCTTTGCTTGATCCACCGCTAATATTCTCAGAATTGACCCTTCGGTCATCACTCACAGGCTGAGCGTGGACCCGAGCTGTAGGCCAATTCGACAAAAGAAAAGAAACTTTGTACTAGAGCATTGGAAGGCCATAGGAGGGGAAGTTGACAAGCTACTCGACGCCGACTTCATCCGAGAGGTTTATTACCCTAACTGGCTATCAAATATGATTTTGGTAAAAAAAGTTAATGGGAAGTGGCAGATTTGTATTGATTTTACAGACCTCAACCGAGCCTTCCGTAAGGACAGCTTTCCTTTACCGAGCATAGACCATCTCGTCGACGCCACTATAGGGTACGAGCTACTCAGCTTTATTGATGCCTTCTCCGGATATAACCAGATAAAGATGCACCCCAAAGACGAGGAGAAGACCTCGTTCATCACCGAGCATGACACTTATTGCTATAAAGTGATGCCCTTCGGCCTTAAGAACACAGGGGCTACCAACCAACACCTCACCAACAAAGTGTTCAAGAATCAAATGGGGAGGAAAATTGAAGCCTATGTGGATGGTATGGTGGTGAAGAGCCTGCGAGCTGAAGCACACACCTCGGACCTGGCCGAGACGTTTA
Source organism: Nelumbo nucifera (assembly GCF_055504915.1). NCBI lineage: Eukaryota > Viridiplantae > Streptophyta > Magnoliopsida > Proteales > Nelumbonaceae > Nelumbo > Nelumbo nucifera. The sequence goes on from NC_142653.1 coordinate 54,588,747, forward strand.
ACACCTTACGAAAGTTCAACATGAAATTTAACCCAAGCAAGTGTGCCTTCGGCGTCACCTCGGGCAAGTTCTTAGGCTTCATCGTCACTTAAAGAGCCATAGAGGCTAACCCTAACAAGATACAGGCCATACTGGATATTGCACCCCCTTGGTCAGTGAAGGAGACTCAGAGACTCACTGGCCGGATATCTCCCCTCAATCGCTTCATGTTGATGTTGGCCGACCACTGCCTTCCCTTCTTCTGCGCCATCAAGAAGCTAAAATATTTTCAGTGGATGGAGGACTGCCAGCATGTTTTTGACGAGCTGAAGGTATACCTCTCTTCACCTCCCCACCCCGCTCGGCCTACACCAGGAGAGATCTTGTACTTGTACCTATCGACCGGGGATGAGGCTATCAGCTCGGTCTTTGTAAAAGATGACGGGATACAGAGGCCGATATACTATGTCAGCAAGCTCCTCTACGATGCCGAGACTAGATACCCCAAAGTAAAGAAGTTGGCATTTGCCCTCGTAGTCTTGGCCAAGAACCTCATGCTATACTTTCAAGCTTACACCATTGTGGTCCTGACGAACCAGCCCCTTAAAGTTGTCCTCACCAAACCCGAGACCTCGGGATGCTTGACTAAGTGGGCCGTCAAGCTCTCTGAGTTCGACCTCAAGTACCATCCGATGCCCACAATCAAAGCACAAGCCTTGGTAGATTTTGTAGCATAATGCACCTTCAGCTAAGCCCTCAAGGGAAGTGGAGCAGGACGAGGAAGCTCAACCCGTATGGAAGCTCTTTGTTGATGGGTCGGCCAACGCCAAGAGAAGTGGAGCAGGCCTCATCCTCCTCACCCCCGATAAGGTCATAGTAGAGTACGTGTTGAGGTTCGACTTCTCGACATCCAACAATGAAGTTGAGTACAAAACCCTCCTCGTCGCATTGCAGCTCACCAAGGAACTTGGATCCCAACATATTGAAGTCTTCAACAACTCACAACTGGTGGTGAATCAAGTCAAGGGCGAGTACAAGGCCAGAGAACAGAGCATGGACAAATACATCACCAAAGTTCAAGAGCTAGCTCGCCACTTCATACTCTTCTCACTACAGCCAGGTCCCACGAGCCGAGAATGCAAGATCTGATGCCCTTTCTAAGTTGGCAAGCACCTCGGATGCAATTATCCCAGCCGATGCCCTATGGGCATATCAGACCACACCTAGAACGGCCACGGGAGAGACCCCATTTGGCCTAACCTATGGAACCGAAACAGTTATCCTAGTAGAGATCGGCCAGCTGACGCTTCGTATCGAAGCGTACGACGATGCCGTGGACAACAAAGCACTTAAAGCAAACCTAGAGCTGCTGGAAGAAGCCCGAGAACAGGCGCAAATCAGGGTGGCTGCCTACAAGTAACGAGTGGCCCACTACTACAATGCGAGGATGAAAAAGAGACACTACCGAGTGGGAGACCTCGTTCTCAGGAAGGTCATGGTCCCCGAGCCTAGTGTAGGCAAGCTCAGCCCTAACTAGGAAGGTCCCTACAAAGTCAAGCAGGTCATTGGCTCTGACACCTTTCACTTGGAGCACTTATATGGAAGACCCGTCCCTTGGACGTGGAACTTGGAGAATCTCTGGATGTATTACCAGCGATTGTAAACTTGGATTACCAAACAATGAATGAATAATGCAAAGTTCCTCTTCGGCTCAATGCCTAGTGTGTGTTCTCACTAAGTCCCCAGGACCCATCGGCTTCACGACCGGCCGTCGTGTATAGCATCCCCCAAGGACCATGCGCTCGTATTGGACCATCGCTAGGGTATATGGCTCCCCTCGGACCAATAATGAACACCCAACTTCAACTCTTCGCCAAACGTAAATATACTAGGATGGCCGAGGCATCGCACACCTCACTACCCGCCTCGGTGGCGGATGGCCTCCTGGTTTCACACACTTAGCGCGATAAAAGAAAGATGGCTACCCCGACTAACTTAGTGATTCGCCTAGGCCTGAGACCCCGGTCACCCCGATGGGTCACCTTGTTTTTGCGAAGCAAGCACTTGGGAGAGAAGTAGATCAAGCAAGTTGCACCTCGGTCGCACAGTTTTGCCTCGGCCTCTCCCCCTACTTCGGCAACCCACCTCGGCCTTGTCTATGTAAGCACTTAGGAGGAAGCAATCCAGGTGAGCTGCACCTCGGTCGCACAACTCTGCCTCAGCCTATTCCCCCAATTACCTAAAGCGAGCGTGCAATGAGCCATTACGAACTCTTTTTTTCCTTGTGATCTCTTTCAAGGGAGGGGTAGGGACCCTCTTCATTTCATTCATTTGTATAGTATGCATTTACAAAAAGTTTTTCTTCGGCCTCAAAGGTCGAGCACATACAAAAAAAAAGAGACAAGAAAGGCAGTACAAAAAACAAGAACAAGCTAGCTAAGCAACAAAGTCCTCGATGCCATCAGCAGCCCTGTCGGGGATCTCAGTAGTCTCTTCGAGAGTGGGAGAATCTAGGTATGCCTCCAATTCATCAACTTTGAAGTCTAGCATTGGTGTTCTCGATGCCCTCAAGGTAGGACGCAAACCTATAATCGGCGAGGCACTTCTGGTATTCCCTCGTCCGCTTCTAGTTTTCGACGGCCTCCACTACCTACGCCTCAGCATCCGCTGCCCGCTTCTGGGCTTCCAGCGCCACCCCGCCTCAACATCCGCAGCTCGCTTCTGGGCCTCCAGCGCCACCCCGTCGAGGCGAGCCCGATCCTCCTCAGACTTCTTCAACGCTTCCTGAGCTCGGCTAAGCCGAGCCTGCTCGACCTTTAGATCGTCCTCCAATGTCTACCGGAGTTGCTTCTCCTCCTTCAGGACTGCCTTGGTCTCGTCCCGACTGCTCTCTTCCATGCCAACCCTCAGTTGCAGCTTCTCATTTATCTTCTCGAGATTCATGATACGATCTTGGAGGTGCCCCACTCGGTCCCCTAGGTCGACGAAGTGATGACAAACCTGCACCAAGCATTGTCAGTAAAGTAAGCAAAATTCAAGGAATAGCAAAATATGAGATAGGAAACGTACCTCAGCCAAGTAGGTAAGCCCATCGCTGCAGATGAGCATGGGTTCAGTCTGCATCATATCGTATCAATCCCTTGAAGGGACCACCCTGCTCATCTGGGCCTTGCCAAACCCCCCCTCGCTGATGGAGTCCCCCTCTCGGACCTGCTATTGGGAACGGAACAGCCGGGTGAAGTGCTCTCCCTCCTTGGTTAGGTTTTGTGCTGACACCAGGGCGGACGAAGGACCGACAGGACCACCCTTCACCGCGGGCCTCTTCACCCCCCTCCTCGGCGTCTGCCCACCAAACGTACCACCACTTCAAGCTTTCACTCGTGCGCGAACGCTCTCCAAAAGCATTTTCTTTGCATCCATGGGGACCTGTACAAGCAAACAAAAGAAAAGTCAATAAGCCAAAGACAAAGGGGAACGTGCTAAGAGACTACGAGACCTCTCCTACCGATGGGGGCAGGGCTGAGCCCCACGAACACCAAAGGGAGCTCAACCCCTACCAAGGGCTTGGCCTGAACTCTTCCCAGCACGAGTAGGTGGGCTATGGCAGTAGCCTCCTCATCCCAAAGCGGAGGGGAACATCTCTCGACCATCGTACAGGCCTCCCCCCATGTCGACCTGAACGACCAACCTTCGGGGTAGGAAATGTAAAAGAACTTGCCCTTCCAATTATGGACAGATGAGGGTTTATCAATGGGTTTCCCCCTCTGTGGTTGAAGGTAATACATGCTGGCCTCAGAGGAGTGCTTCCTCGGCACAAACATGGCACAAAGCAGCTTTGGCATCAACTCCATGTCCCGAAGCCGAGACTACACTAACATGATTATTATGGTCCTAAGGGCATTGGGGACAAGCTAACTGATGGTGATCCTGTACCACTTCAGCAACTTTGAAATCAAGGTATGAAGGGGAAACCTAAGGCCGAACTCTAAAAAGTGTTGATAGACACAAATCTCCCCTTCCTTAGGGGTCCACAGCTAGTCACCAATGTCGGGCACCCTAAGTTTGTAGGACCGAGGTATATGGAACCGCTTGGCAAAGGACTTAACCTGGTCCACATCCAGAACTCTATCAAACTCCGAACGGGACAAGTGATCCAGGGTCACCCCTTAGGCAGCGTATTTGGTTGCTGCCCCAAGATTAGGCTCTAGAATCGGGTCCTCCTCGCATTAAGCAAACCCCTCCGGCTTCCTCGGCATCACGGACGCGGCACTTTCACAGGGAGGATAATCGCCTCGGTAGCTACCCTCGGCACCCTCGAAGGCTACCCTCTCCCTCAGCACCATCAGCCCCCGCTGAGGGGACACCTCGACTACTAATGGTCCCAAATTGGAACTAAGTGGAGTAGGAGCCCGAGGAGAACTCCCTTCTGAGAGATTGAGAAGATCATAGCACTCGGGGCCAAAATCGGAATAAGACATCGGTTCGAGGTGTTACCTAAGATGGACGAAGGCTAAAACTAGAAGAACTGAACTAGCCGAAGGCTTTGGGAGCAGAAATAACTCGACAACAAGGGCGCCTAGAGACAAATGATGAAGAAAACGTGACTAAGGCCCCTATTTATAGAAGAACGGACGACCCGACGACCATAAAGCCTCCACCTTCACAGCCCATCCGCGGTGTGACACTCGGCGCTCAACCTCAAGGAGACGAAATGACGCTAGGCAAACCAAAGGTTTGGTCATCGTAGCCCACAGATTCGGGCACACCGACCTAGCGAATGCGTGGTCCGGTTCACCTAGAGCACCCGTCCCCCTACGGAAGACTCTCCTCGTGCCTGACCCGTAGTGGGCATGGCCCCAGTGCGTTCGCTTGAGGAAACCGTACTGCGCATGACCCCAGGCCATCACAAAGGATAAGACACAGGCTCGGGCTTCTTGAGCCTTGTTCCCTCAGCTCCCTCAATCGGAGCCGAGGCCCTAACAGCTTTGCCCTTCTTAGGACCACTTTGTGCGGACCACGCAAGCCCAATCGCGGGACGCCGCATGGCCCTGCCAGATGATCACGCTCCGCCCTTGTACGGCTCACATCTAGGCCGTCCGAGCCCAACTACCTCCAGGCAGCTCCAAGTATAAATACAAGGCACCTCCCACAAGGTAAGGGATCTAGAACTTAAGAAACTCTTGGTATTCTCATTGTCGAGGACTTAGTGCTTACAAGTGACATCGTCCGGGCGCTCCTGCACTAGACCAACTACTTGCCTTGTGCGAATACTAACTTGAGCGTTGGAGTCCCCGCCTCGGGTCTTCACCCAAGGCCTCTAACACCTTCTTCCTTGCAGAGCAACTTCTCAGGGCTCCCTCGGATCCCTCGTACACACGGACAAGCAGCTTAACTTCGACACCAACCCTTCCAAGATCATCTACCTCTGCCACTAGTCATCAGCCTCTTCAATCTTCAAGGTGGTAGTCTGCCTCGGCCTCTAATCCTGGGCCTCAGCACACCTCTCCAAGCCTCAACCAGCCCTCGGCTTTGAAATCCTCTCGAAGTCCTTGGAGCCCTGAAGCCCTCGGTTCTGTCCTGGATCTCAAGAGCAGATCGAATGTATTACCCTCAACCAATCCGAGTGACAACAATATATATATATACCCTAACTCAAACCATCTGAACCGTTCCGACATAAACAGTCAAACTGCTGACCCAGGAACTGGTGATCAAAGAGGTTCTATTTTTGGGTTGGTTTTTAAAATCTTGGAAGGAACATGCCTGAGAGTGGGAAAGCCCATGTTCAAATTTCGAGCCTAGGATTTAGGCTAGGCCGCACTAATATGTGCTTAGCTTTACCTGGGCCCTGCCCACGATCACCCCTAACCTCAACCTCAGCTTATAAACCTGACCCTAAATTACTTATGTTCTCGCATGTATTATCTTTTGTATCAGTAGATTCAGTACAGAGTTGGCATCTTGTGAACCCATGGGTTCATGGTTAATTGAAGAAACCCGGTTGAACCACCCAAAAAAAGACAAAAAACATTAAAAGGATTTTTTCAAGGCATTTAATTCTAACTCTCTCCCATTTCCTCCTCTCCTCCGCTCCCTAAGCTAAACAAGCATCTCATTGGCCAGTCACTACACATCGGTGTTTGTAAACGTGGAATCCACCGGCGGTGACATGGATTCTAGCAGTCACCACTCAACATTTAACAGAACAACCATGAATTGAATTCATACCAAACCAGATGGGCTTATTGCCAGAAATGGAGGGCAATATACAAAAGCCACCACCTTATCCTTTCTCCCTCTTCCGTGGTGGATTTTAAGAAGTTTTAAAAGGTCAAAGATTGGATATTGTCTCTTCTTTTCTTTTTATTTATGTACTTTATTTTCAATTTTTTTTATCTATAAATTAGTTAAAACGATTAATAATACATATATTTGAATTATTCATCTATTTTTTGTGAAGAAAAGTGAGACAGTCAACCACGCATTATCTTTTTATCCTTTTGTGGGTAATTCAACCAGGTTTTGGCTAACAGTTGAACACCCGTTAACGTTATCACATCTTCGAAATGCCGGCGTGTCCAGGTTCACGCATCCCGTGAACCCACAGATTCATAGGATGCCAAATTACATGCCTTCAGTCTTCTGGTCAATACCCATATATGAAGGCATACAAAAAAGACTGATGACATTTTGGCCAAATGAGCTCTCTTGAACGTAGGCTTCATTTCCTTTCCCTTGTGGATTTTCCTGTTAGAACTGATACGTATGACCGAAATTAACCCAACTTTATTGCAATTTGCATTTCTTAAAAAAAGAAGGCATTGACAATTCATAATAGAAAAAACAAGCGTAAAGACATATCCATTTGCATGCATGTGGCATTGAGGATGGAAATGATCATACGTAGGTTGGCTTTATGTAATTTTTTTATGGAACTGAGAGGAGAATATTTTGTATAAGTTCTGTATTCATTCATTCGTATTCAGTGTATTTAAGTATTGTAAATAATAATAAAAGAAGACATAATGGAACTTATCAGTCAATGTTTTTCAAACCCAAAGAGTACTGTTATTGCAGATGCAGAACTGAGAGACTTAGAAAAATGTGTTAAAACGGGCTGAGTCATGCTATTTGGTCACTCTTCTTAAAACTGTATTTGTCTCGTATAGTGTAATCGGTCGCCAAGATAAAATAACTCACAAGCTACTATAGGCATGCACTCACTTTCTAGACCTTTGTGAACCACCAAAGAAAATGCTCAAAAAAGACAGACAGAGAATTGTGGTTATGTTTTTGTATTTTATTGGGTCAACTAGGGGTGGCAATTTTTCACCCAACCCACTGAATCCACCCAACCCGCTCATTTACTTAGCGGGTTGTGTGATCAACCCATCACCCAACCCGCCCATTTAAATGGGTTGGGTTGGGTTGGGTTGGGTTGTGGATAACCATTAGGTTAATCATTACAGACATAAGTCTTAATTCCTTACCCTTTTTTTTAATTTTCTTCATTTCAATTAAATAATTTATAATTAATGCATTAATTTTCTATTAATGGTTGACTAAATTTAGTTTCGTATTGAATCAACACACTTCACCCAACATAAATCCAAATCAATTTGACCCGAGTTCAGATCAGTTCAACGCGGTCTGACCTGATCCAACATATACCAATCCAGGTCGACCTGAATCCAAAATAAACCCCAATTGGGATGGTTTGGTACCGCTTGCTTGCCCAATTTGGGTGGTCCAGTCCAACCAGTATTCGCACAACCCGACCCAACCCGTTACAAGCCGATCCGGGTCGACCCAAATTTGAAACGGTTTCGGGCAAGATGGTTCGATGTTCGCATGCTTTGCCTGGTCTAGACCATTCAACCGACCAATATCCAGACAACCCGACCTGAATTCGGACTGACCCAATTTACTTACGCTGACCCGCTTTAGGTCAGTCAATTCGGTCCCAAACCCGTTCACAAACCTAATATGGTTCAGTCCAAGTCAATCCACCATTGACTGAACCGGTCTAGTCCAGTCCGATAAGAGTGATCCAGATCTAAACGGTTCAACCACCCTTAATGTGATTAGCTTGAAGATAATCCAATTAGATAGTTCAAGTTGGTCTGACCGGTTTGAACCTAAGTGATTTGGTAAAACCTGAAATCCGAACATAGTCAAATGGCTTTGCTACCGCTTGTGTAAAAAGAACATGCATGTAATGTGATTTAAACTTTCACCACTTGTGTAAATAGTAACTACAATTACCACCAATCAATGACCAACTTATTTGTTGAGAGTTAGTTTGTTTTTTAGGTCCATAAATATAAGATTAATGGGTTTGGGCTGGTTTGATTGGGTTAAACGGGTTTGGGTTGAACCTAACCCATTTAATTTTATATAACTGGATCATTAATGGGTTGGCGGGTTAGATGGGTTGGGTTGAAGCTCAACCCAACCTGCCCAATTTCCACCGCTAGGGTCAACCACCACTCTATTTATAGTGTTCTTAGTCAGCCAAATGGACACAAATGTGTCATTTCAAAGAGAAGTGTCTCTCGAGAACAATACACAAGGCACCCGTTCGAAGAGACACAAAACCACAAACGAATAGGTAGAAGAAGAAAGAAGTGTTTAAAAGAAACCTTGAAATCTAAAAGTCAAATCAGTTTAAACCAATCAAAGGCAAAAAATGTTTCAGTGTGGCGCGTGTGTATATACATACACCCGTACCCACGCACACGCCCTGACCCGACTCGGCTCAGCTCAGCACATGTGTGTGTAAAAAGTACCCCCAACCCCCCTCCCATGCATGTAGAGATATATATAGCTCTCTTCCTACAGGTCCCTACCCATAGGGAGAGCAATTCTAGTAATATACTCCAAGCCAACTCTTTTCCCAAGCAATGTGGTACAAGAGTCTTCAACCTACATGCAAAAGGGAAAGAGAGAAAAGGCAAAAAGATAGAACAAACGGGAGAGAGGTGAGATTCTTGAAATTTTGAATCTCCCTCCAACAATCTCCCACAAGATTCAAAATTACAAGAAGATCAGACATCATGAGCAACGCGGTGAGAAAAGTATTCATGGTTTTTTTTTTTTTTTTTTACTTCAATCAACACTTAGGTATGACAGACTATGTTACAAAGTATGAGTGGAGTGAAATTCCTTCAACCTTTCCTCTTTGTCGTAACTAGCTAACCAACTCAATTCATCAATTCCTTAGTGGCCAACCAACTCAACCCACCAATTCCTTAGTGGCCGGTTCTTTTGTTATGGAACATTTTGGCCTTGTTCCCCTCTTAGAATCATGAGTGTTTTAAAGAGTCATCCCTTTGGAGCTCTCATAGAAGTGGCTATACTTCACACTCACTTAGGTCGGTATTTTACCATGCACTATATACAGTGTTCTTAACCGATTAAGAGTCTTATACTCAACCTCCACGTTTGCAATGAGCACTATCTTACGTCAACATTTGTAATGCGATACAAAATATTAATGTTTTCCCAAGTCATCTAGCGACTCGTTTTTACCCATTCAACCTAATCCAGGGATCTCCTTTCACATAGGTTGGGTATCCATCACCAATGACTTATGTAACGGACTTCAGCCCCATTCTTATCGATGCCTCATATACCACTTTAGAAGTCTGTGGTTTGGTTAATGAATCTGTAATGTTCTTTTCAGAACTTACAAAATCCAGAGCAATTATTCCTTCACTGAGATATTGTCTTACTAGATTGTGCCTTAAGAGGATGTACCTTCTCTTACCATTGTAGGTTTTATTCTTTGCTCTAGCTACCATTATTTGGATGTCACAATAGACAACTATAGATGGAAACGGCCGTGGCCAAAGCGGTATATTTGCCAATAAATTCCTTAGCCACTCTATCTCGGACCCTACTAATTCTAGCGTAATAAATTCAACATTCATTGTTGAACTTTTATTGCAGGACTACTTTACTGATTTCCAAGAGATTGCTCCACCTTTTAAGGTAAAGACATAACCACTAGTGGAAGTACTATCCTTTGAACCTGAAAACTAATTTGCATCAATAAAGCCTTCTAAAACAAGAGGAAAATCAGAATAATGCAAACCATAGTTTATGGTTCTCTTTAAATATTTTAACAATCTTACTAGAGCTTCCTAGTGTTCATTCTTAGGATTATAAGTACGCTAACTTAGTTTTTCAACTGCTATTGCTATATCCGGTCATGTGCAATTCATTAAGTATGACATAGATCCAATTATGCTTGCATACTCTTTTTGTGAAACAATTTCTCCTACATGTTTTCTTAAGTGGATACTACAATCAAATAGTGTCTTAACAAGTTTACAATCATAGTGTCCAAATTTTCTAAGTATATTTTTCACATTGTGATTGAGAGAGGATATAGTTTCCTTATTGTTTATGAATTTTAATTCCCATGATTACATCAGCCCCACCCATGTCTTTAGTGCCAAATTTGGACATTAAGAACTGTTTTGTTTCTTTACTACTTCTAGACTTGTACCTATTATTAACATATCATCAACATATAGGCAAATCACGATTCCTTTATCATCTACAAACTTATTATAAATGCATGTCAGAATCATTTTTGCTATATCTAAATTTCATTAAAACATTAAACTTTTGGGAGCTTGTTTTAAGCCATATAAAACTTAATTAGTTTACATACTTTGTTTTCCTATCTTGACACTATAAAGCCTTCAGGTTTCCTAATGTAAACTTTTTATTCTAATTTCCCATTTAAGAAAGTTGTTGTTACATCCATTGGATGAACCACAAGTTTGTATATGAATGCTATATAGTAAGCAAGACCCTAATTGTGGTTAATCTTGCAACAAGGGAATAAGTGTCAAAAAATATGTCTTTCTTTTGTATGTATCCTATAGTGACTAATCTGGCTTTAAACTTATCTATTGTACCATTTGGTTTTAATTTCTTCTTAATTATCCATTTACAGTCTAGTGCTTTTATTTCAGGTGAAAGATCTACAAGTTCCCAAGTGTGATTAGTGACCAAGGAGTTTATTTCACTTTTTATGGCTTCTTTCTAGAATATTGCATCAGGAGAGGTTACTACTTCCTAATATGTTACTAGGTCCTTGTCCACTAGAAAAGTGAACATTCTATCACCCAAGTTTGTTTCTTTCCTTTGTCTTTAACTTCACCTTAATCTGGTTTTTTTTATTACCAAGATTAATGTTTTCAATATTATGTGAAGTACTATCTTCTTGAGCATTTAACCCTTGTTCTTGGTTTTTGTTATAAATTTGGGGTGGTTCCCTATTTATAATTTCCTTTTCCAATGGGAAAATGTGCTCAAAGAATTCTGCTTTTCGGGAGTCAATTATTGTATTATAATCTACAACATTTTTAATTGTTTTAATTACAAGGAACTGATTGTACTATTAATTTTGCCATATTCAATGAATTCATAGTCATAGGTTTTTTATTCCAAATTCTTTCTTTTAGGTTCAAGTATTCCAACATTTGCTAAATAACTCCAAACTTTTAAATAGCTTAAATTGGGCTTCCTGTTATGCCAAAGTTCAAATGGTACTTGTCCTTTCTTCTTGGGAGGTATCGTATTATACAAGTGACAAGCCGTTAGAATTGCTTTTTCCCACAAATTTAGAAATACACTTAAACTAATTAGCATAGCATTCATCATTTTCATTAATGCTCTGTTAAGTTTTTCTACAATTTCATTAAATTCAAGTTGGTAAGGAGTTGTAGTTCCATGTATAATTCATTTCTCTTCAAATAATTTTTCTAATTGTTTCTCCATCATATCCAGTCCCTTTATTAGTTTTAAGTCTTTTTATTTTCTTTCCTAACTAATTTTCTACTTCAATTTTATATGTTATAAAACCTTGTTCAGCTACATCCTTTGATCTAAGACTACTTTTGTATATCTAGAGAAGTCATTTATAAAGGTTATATAATACCTTTTTCCTCCTCTAGCTTCATGAAATTTAAGATCCCCTAATTCACTATATATAAATTATAGTAATTCAGTTTCTCTTTTTACACTTTATGAGATTTTTTAGTGAATTTTGTTTTTGACATTTTTCACTTGTAAAATCAATAAGAACATTCAAAACTCCTAACTTGCATAATTGTTTTAAATAATGAGCACTATGATGTCCTAGTCTAACATGCCAAATATCAAAAGATTCAACAATATAAGCAGACGAAAAATCATTCTTATTAATAATATAAAAAATATTTAGTACAAACAGTCTACCGACATTATATCCTTTTTCTAATAAATACATTATTTTTAGTTAACATAGTTTTGTCTGCTTCAAATGTGAGTTTTAGTCCTAATTTTTCTTCAAATGTGAGCTTTAGTCCTACTTTGTTGAGGAGTGCACTCAATATCAAGTTTTTACTGATTTTTGGCACATGCAACACATCATTCAACATTAAGATCTTTCCTGAAGTTAGTTTCAAGAGCATTTTTCCTTTGTCAATGACCTTCAAAGTCTGTGAGTTTTCCATTAAGACTTGCTCTCCTTCAGTTTGAGTTGTGTACTCATAGAAGGAGTCACGGTCTCCACATATATGCTTGGTAGCACCAGTATCCAATACCCACTCCTTCGATTTATCAACCAAGTTTGCCTTGGTAACCATTACTGCAATGGCATCTTCAGTTAAGTTGACCTTTGGCTTTCCAAAGTCTTTCTTCTTTCGGTAACATCAATCATTCTTGTAAAGCATGGGTTTGCCACATACATAGCATTTTCCTTTCTTTTGTTGCTTCTTGAATTTTAGGTCATTTTTCACATTCAAAATCTTTTTGAGTTTTGTAGTCATTTCCTCCACTATATTGGTTTTGGAAATCGGATTTTTCTCATCTTCATCTTCATCTTTCTTTCTATTCTTCTTCTATTTTGATTTGGGCCACTACTTGGTCCAAAGTAGTGTCATTTTTCTTGTGCTTCATACTTATTTTGAAATCATTCCATGTGTGTGGAAATTTATTTATGAGAGAACCAACAATAAATTCACCTAGCAGTATCATGCCTTCCCCATCTATTTGGGTAGACACATCCATGTCTTTTTTCATGATAAAATGCAAGAAATTGGCAATGACATGTTTTTTATTTTCCGTATTTTCTAGAGCATATTTGTTGTCCAAAGCATTCCAGATTTCATAAGCATAGTTGTAGGAGCAGTTCATTGGACAGTCAATTCAAGATAAAGTTCTTGTAGAGGGGGTTTGTTTCAGTCAAAGCAGATGCTACCCCTAACTATTCTAAGGCAAAAAGAAGGTGTTGTCTCTAACGCTTGTAGTTGATTTCATTGAAAGGTTTAGTCCTAGAGAAATCCGGAACTATTGACAGAATTCCCTTTAAAATATTTAAAGGGAACCATAAACTATGATTTGCATTATTCAAGTTTTCCTCTAAGATTGGTAGAAGACACTTGTAGTCGGCTCGACTCAGCTCGGCGCATGCGTGCATAAAAAGCAACCCCAACCCCCCTCACATGCATGTGATATATATTACTCTCTTCCTATGGGTCCCTACCCATACAAAGAGCAATCCTAGTAATATACTCTAAGCCAACTTTTTTCCCAAACAATGTGGGACAAGAGTCTTCTACCTACATGCAAGAGGAGGAAAAGAGAAGGGTGAGATTTTTGAAAATTTCAATCTCCCTCCAACCCAACAAATTTATATATAGAAGGGAAGTAAATTAAGATACAAATTACAACAATAAAAGATAATGGTTATCCTAGATAACCATATAGACTCTAAGAGGAAAGATTGTCTCATTGAGAGGCACTCCAGTTGCATGGCTTGCATGGGATCTGATGGCTTGTATGAGATCTGCTAACGCCCTCTCTCAAAGTCAACATTGGTGAAGAGACGTTGAGTTTGCTTCTTAGTAGGCAATGGTGACTCAAGCTGAGGACTTTAGTCATAATATCAACAATTTTATCAATTGTACAGATGTCACTAAAATAATGGGTATGAGTAATGTTTTGCAAATGTCATCAGAATAAATAAAAAGATATCCTACTTCTACATGGGGAAGGAGTTTCTATCCTATTTGTGACAACACCTATTAATTCAAGTTCCACTTACCCATAAGCAAATTAAAGAAATCGTCAATCCCTTGAGCCTTCTCCTTCTCAATGTATTCCGATCTAGAAGTGATTCTCAACCCAAAAGGTGGGGGTGCCCAACAATATTCAATTGTATATTTTATTTAAGGCATTAGAATGACTGAACAAGAAATCCAAATCATATGGATCATAAATTCTAATTAGAAAACATCACTAATTTGGCCAAGTCGAGATGCATTATAATGTGTATCAATTGATCAATTAAGGCCCGTTGAAAAGCTTTCCAGATTTATAAAACTTGGTATTATGTTTTTCTAATGATATGTTAAGCTAGAAACTCACTAAAAACTTTTAGGCAAAGGAAGAAAAACTTTTAGGCCCATAGGCTTTATGTTCCATCACATCTTTACTTTTATCTCATGCATGTAAAAACTAAATTTTCTTTTGGGATGCCAAAGGAAAAAAAAAATAAAAGAAAACACCTACAAATGAGTTGGAAGGAACTTAGGATTTAACGATTGTTTAAAAACTACTACAAGAGAAGTTTGTCGATGAGTTAGTTGAACAAAAGAAAAAATATGAACAATCCAAATAGGGATCGATACTAATAATCCTCCAAGACCAATACCACTAAACTGAATTATCCAAAATATTGAGTTCTCAATCCAATTCATAGTAAACTCTCCATTTTAGTAGTTATCTTGAAGAAATAAGGGTTTATGAAAACTAAAAATAAATAGAATTTAATACAATCATGAGAAGGTAGGTTTGAGTATATGAGCGGCCATTTTTTTTTTTTTTAAATGTCAAGGGTTAGGGTTGTATCATGTTCACCCCTTTCAAGACATTAAATAGCTGGGACTGACACTGGGTTATGGGATTTTATAGTTTCTTAAAACCTAAGACAGATAGGCATGCAAATGGATCGGATCGAATCTGAGTCGGGGTATATCTGAACCGATCTGACACTATTCATGGCGGACTAGATCTGATCCGAAGACCTGATTTGATCTGATAGGTCTCAATCTGAATTCGAATCCTATTGGTAAGTTTGATTTTCAGATCTAATCCGATCCAATATTTTAATAAATTATTAAAAGATAAATAAAATATACCAATTTAAATAAAGAAAAAACAAAAAAATAAAAGTATTTTTTTAATTATTTTCATCATATATGTACATGTTTTTATAAAAAAAAAATAATATATCAAATTTATAAAAATATAGTATAAATAATACATTTATAAATAAATAAATAACACATATATATGTATTTAAATATATAATATATATCGAATTGGATGGGGGTGATCCGAGTTCAACCAAATAGGATCATGATCCGATCCATTTGCACACCCCTAAAGACAAATAAGATTTGAAGAGTTAAGTTTTGTAACATGAAACTAAGGAATCAATCAACACCTTGAACAGAGAAAGCTAAAGAGAAAAAACAAGATTAAATTTGAAGTTTAACCATCAAATTTAGTAATGTAGAACAAGAAAAAAGAATTAGATGTTTAAACCTATAACTAGAAATCAAGGTTGAATGTTAATAACTATGAAATTTAACTAATTAAGATATAAAATCAAACTAGAGTTCACAGAATACATAGAATTGGAAAATTTGAAGGAAAAGCACAAGCTCTCAAATTTATTAAAAGAAACATTAATATATTATTGAATCTCATATTACAGCCCACATTTATAGACCACGAAATGATCATCCATGGCTTGAGAAGGTGCACTTAGACTTTTATCAACCTCCATCTTTAATGGATACATTGCTTTCCTCCGACATAAAAACTCCATCTTTAAGAAAATTTGGTTTAGTAAAGTTGTTTTCTTTTTCTTCCTTCCTTTCATTCATCTTCCTTTGTTAAACTGCTCAGTCTATCATTCGTATCATTTTTTTTCCATTAGATTTCTTCATATATTCACCATCACTTAGGCCAAACTTAAGGATTTTGAACAGAAACAATATCTGTTGATGGTAAAACCTTGGGCATTTAATATGTAAGGTCAAAAAATCAATGTAGTATAATTTCACAAATTGGTTTCATTAATACTTCATAGGCATATATGGGTCTCTGACTCCAGGCCCAAGAACTAACTCACTGTCTAAGTAGACAACCAAAATAGCTAAAATAAGGGTCAAGGAGGCATTTTTGCAATACTTCCTATCAAAAGAGACTTGAAAACCCAATTGTTAGTATGTTGAAACTTACAAAGAGACTTAAGATGCAAGAGTGCATTCTTCCTACCATGCCAAGAATAGCTACCATATTTCCAACATCATGACACAGCATCCATACCATCTTTATATCACAATTCAAAGGAAAAAGAATAGTCATCACTAGCCACCTAGCTAACACCAAGAGAAAGGTGCAAATAACAATTTCTAAAAACCCAATCACTATTTCATAGAAAAGGTAAAAAAAAAAAAGAAGCTAAGCATCTCTATTTTAGAAAGTTAAAATGACTCAAATGAATATGGCCACCTAGATAATCTCTCCTTTTGTGGAAAGTGCTTGTTCACTAATCTTATTTTATTGGTAAGGCAAAGCATAAAGAGGTTTAACTTAAATAAAAATAAAAAGTAACAAGCTTATCTAATAAGTATTTAAAACAAAAAACAAAAAAATAAAAGAATCAACTTAACCTAGAAGTATGGGGTTGAAGATTTGCTAAGATTAATAAGCAAAGTGGAGGAGGTCTAGCTAGGCCAAGATAGACCTAAACATGACCCTTAAGAAGAATAAGGTGACCTTAACTAATCCATAGGGTATGAAAGATAATCCATAGATGCAATTGAGATTCCTTAAATATTAAGGTTGAGTTTGGAAGGAGTACAAATGCAAACATGTAGAGTGCAAAACCTTATATTTTGTATTATTTTGTATGTATTTATGCTGTACATATTTGCATTTGTACAGCTTCCAAACTGAGCCTAAATAGCAGCTTGTTACAGTGGAGTGAAGGAGGTCTCGCTAATTCCCCTTCCTTTAGGCTCAGTTTGGAAGGAGTACAAATACAGATTTATAGTGTACAAAACTTTGTATTTTGTATTATTTTGTATATATTTTTACAGTATATATTTGTATTTGTATTCTTTCCAAGCTGAGCCTTCAATTTGAAAAGAATATAAATACAAATATGTACAGTGTAATACATACAAAATAATACAAAATACAAGGTTTTGCACTCCAAATTGAGCCTTAAACACATTACAAATCTAAGGGAATACGAAGGGGGAGTGTAATTTTACTTATCTCTAACAAGTAAGGGTATTAAATATAATATTAACCCTCCCACATAATTCTTAAACTTTGCAACTACTGAAATTCTTCTATTCTACTTTTTAACAGCAAGATTAAAATGATAAAACCTACCATGGTGGTGGTGGTGGTTAGGGATTTCATTAATGACCCCGATGGACAATGTCTAAGATGTAAGAAGGTTTAATAGCCTTTGTTGCATACCATCTGCCGAAAATCTTTCCAAGACAATATGGTAGATAACATGGGCCTGAGCAATGCAACTGGGGTTCTATTTCTAAATCATAAAAGATATAAGAAATCAATTGAAATCCTAAATGAAATGCTAAATTCTTGCACAAATGCCTTGTTATGAAAAGAAAAATCGAAGTAACTAATAAGAACAAGAAAAATATTTATATATTTTTATTCAGCCTTTGGTTCAAATTCAATTGATATAAATGAATATTTGGGGTTTACTAGCCACCAACTTCAACATATCATGTGGTTTGAAAATGCCATGTTTGGTTTGGCTCGCATCTCCATAGGATGAATATTTAGGGTTGTCGATGTGGGTTGAGGTCGAGATGAAGAGGAAGAATCAGTTTCAGCCAAGGCCTAATCATGAGCAATAGCAATGGTGTCAGCCGATGGGAATGCAAGGGAGAAGCAATACCACTGGGTTGCCGTTTGGTAGCAATAACAGGTGGCAGTCCAACCCAAGTAGAGATATAATGCTATGGTGTTCATGAAGTTGCATAAGTAAAGGACCCGTTATTTTTTTTTATTTTGAGAGGGGGAAAGTTGGCCAATGTGATCCGGTTCCTACTGATCAAGATATTCGTGTTCTCTTTTCAGATTTATGTGGAGTTCATCGAAAATTTATTTTCCTTGGATATACATGATACCCATCTCCTAGGTGGGTAAATAACTTTCCCATGTGAGGGAAAAATTGCCAACACTTGGATGTGATAAAATTACCTCTTTTAATAATGGATTTTTATGGCTAAAATGGTCATCATTTTATTTGCCTAGAAAATAAAAGAACACAGGTAAATGCACCCAGATAATTAACTTCCCTAAAATCGAACGGGCCTAAAAGAAAACACCCAACAATAACGACTAAAATCATCAACAAAGAAAATAAAAAAAAAGGTTGGAGGGAGATTCAAATTTACAAGAATCTCTCTCCTCCCTCTCTTTTTTTTTCCCTTTCCTCCCTTAAATGACACATTGTCCCACGTTGCTCGGCAAAGGAGTGGGAGTAGAGTATATTTGTAGTTTTGCTCCCTCTATGGGTAAGGACCCACAGGAAGAGAGGACTATAGATATTCCATGCATGTGAGGGGGGGGGGGGGGGGGGGGGGTTGGCATGTTTTGAAGAGGCTCTTGTCTAACAGGACACATTTGTGTCCATTCGGGTCTGAGAGCACTCTATAAGAAGAGTGTTGGCCGACTCAATCTACACACATACACACACCATTTTTTCAACATTCGTTTCTCTGGGAAATCTGAGCATCAATCTTCAGTGGTTCGCGGAGGTCTAGTAAGCAAGTGCACGCCTACCAGCCGGTTTGCGATCACCCGACTGCACCATAGGGGGAAAATACGGTTTTAAGGAGAGTGACTAAGTGGCACGACTCAGCCCTCCATCTTCCTACAATTCTCAATTTCGAGTTCCTGCAACAACTTCACACCACTACAAGTTCGGTTTGGAAAGCAATTACTGATAAGTTCCATTCTCCCTCTCTATTTACTATTTTTTACAACATTCTTAAAACCGTATTTATGGAATCATACATGAAACCACAACTCCCTATCAACTTGAATCTAATGGAGTTGCAAAAAGACTTAACAAAACAATAAAAGAAATGATAAATGCAATGCTAATTAGTTCAGGTGCACCTCTGAATTGGTAGGGGGAATAAATCCTAATGGCTTGTCACATATATAATAGAATACCACCTAAGAAGAAATGACAGATTCCCTTTGAACTATCTAAAAGTTTGGGACTGCCTAGCAAAGGTTGGAATACCTAAACCTAAAAGAAAGAAATTAGGACTGAAAACCTGTGATTGTGTTCATTGGCTATCCACAAAATAGTGCGGCTTATCGGTTCCTTGTAATTAAAACAATTGAAAATGTTTTCGAAAATAACACAATAATCGAGTCCTGAGATGTAGTGTTCTTTGAGCACATCTTCCCTTGGAAAAAATAAACATTAAATAGGAAACCTTCCCAAAACCAAGTCAGAAGCCAAGAACTAGTGAATGCTCAAGAAACTAGTGTTTCACTTAGGCAAGACCCAGACTTAAGGAGAAGTAAAAGAAAAATAAGAGAAGCAAACTTGGATGACAAAATGTTCACATTTCTGGTGGACAAGGACCTAGTAACCTATTAGGAAGCTATAACTTCACCGAATGCAGTATTTTGTAAAGAAGCCATAAAAAGTGAAATAGACTCCTTAGTCACTAATCACACTTGGGAACTTGTAGATCTCCCACCTGAAACTAAGGCACTAGATTGTAAGTGGATTTTTAAGAAAAAACTAAAACTAGATGGCACAATAGATAAATTCAAGGCCAAGTTAGTTGCTAAAGGGTTCAGACAAAAGAAAGATGTAGACTTCTTTGACACCTACTCCTCGGTTGCAAGATTAATAACAATTAGGGTTTTGTTTGCTATAGCATCCATTTACAAACTGATAGTTCACCAAATGGATGTGAAAACAACTTCCTTAAATGGGGAATTAGAGGAAGAAATTTACATTAGGCAACCTAAAGACTTCAAAATGCCAAGACAAGAAAATAAAGTATGTAAACTAATTAAGTCTCTGTATGGCTTAAAACAAGCTCTCAAACAATGGTATGAAAAATTTGATAATGTGTTAGCAACTAATGGATATAGCAGAAATGATTTTGATAGATGTGTCTATAGAAAATTTGAAAATAATACAGGAGTCATGATCTGTCTATATGTTGATGATATGCTAATAATGGGAACTAGTCTAGAGGTAGTAAAAGAAACAAAATGATTTCAAATGTCCAAATTTGATACCAAGGATTTGGGAGAGGCTGAAATTAATCTTGGTGATTAAAATCCATAAAGAACAAGGAAACTTTATTCTCTCCCAATGACATTATGTAGAGAGTATTCTTAGGAAATTTGGACACTATGATTGTAAGCTAGTTAAAACACCTCTTGACTGTAGTATTCACTTAAAGAAACATGTAGGAGAACATGTTTCACAAAAGGAGTATGCAAGTATAATTGAATTTGTATCTTATTTAATGAACTGTACAAGACCAGACATAGCTATAGTTGTGGGAAAATTAAGTCAACATACTCATAATCCCGAAAATGAACATTGGGAAGCTTTAGTAAATTATTAAAATATTTAAAATGAACTATAAACTTTGGTTTACATTACTCAGGTTTCCCTCTTGTTTTAGAAGGCTTTATTGATGCGAATTGGATTTCAAATTCAAATGATAGTACTTCCACTAGTGGATATGTGAGCAGTATCATGGAAATCAATAAAGCAGTCATGCAATACAAGTTCAACAATGGAGGCTAAGTTCATTGCACTAGAATTGGCGGGGTCCAAGGTAAAGTGGGTAAGGAACTTGTTGGCAGATATACCACTTTAGTTGCGGCCGGTTTCGTCCATATCTCTCCGTTATGATAGCCAAGCAGCAATAGCTAGATCTAAGAACTAGACGTACAACGGTAAAAGGAGGCACATCTGCTTAAGGCATAACCTAGTAAGACAATACCTCAGGCTCCTGTCTGACAGGACACATCTGTGTCCATTCGGGTCTGAGAGAACTCTATAATAAGAGTGTTGGCCGACCCAGTCTACACACACATACACCCCTTTTTCGACATTCTTTTCTCTATGAAATTTGAGCATCAACCTTCAGTGGTTCGCAAAGGTTTGGTAAACAAGTGCACGCCCACTAGTGGCCTGTGGGCTGTTTTATCTTGGCGACCGGTTTGCGATCACCCGACTACACCATAGGAGTCAAATACGGTTTTAAGGAGCAGGTCGCCATAAGTTCCATAGGAGTCAACTTCACACAATTGCAACTTTGATTCGGAAAGCGATTACCGATAAATTTCATTCTGCCTCTCTATTTATTATTTTTTTACAACAAAAAATGGAAACCACCACTAGAAACAATTGGAACAGGTCTCCATAAGTCACAATGGATGTGCTGTAGAGGCGTCGAACTTCTACAATCATTGTGTGAGAAGGGAAGGTGATGAAACTTGCCAAAGGGACATGACTGACAGAAGAATAAACCCACAGTAAGGAAGACTATGGTTTGTTCCTTTATGTACTAGGACAGAAGAAGGAAAGAAAATTTAAATCCTTCTAATGAAAGGAAGGTTAACATATTTAGGGAAAAATTTCTGAATATGTGAATAAGAGAGTAGTTAACACTCCTAAAGATTGAAAACGATCCTGGCACGATCGGGAATCGGAAACGTTGGAATAACTTGTAATTCTCCTAAATTGATTCACCCACAGAGGACTAATAGGACTCATGAATCAAGGAAAAGCTTTAAAGAATGACTTCTTTTTGGAAATATTAATGATAATCTTAAGAGTTCTAATTTGAATTCTAAGGGTCGCCTTGGCATTTTGGATTCTTTGTTGGAGAATCAAGTAAAGTTAGGAGATCTCTTGGCTTTCCAAAAGGATTCGGAGAGTGCTACCCACTCTATTAAGGCCACTAAGGAAGGAAACTCTTGTGTGACACGTGCGATTAACCTTGAAAAGCTCAAGGGCAAGAAACTTATGGAGAATAAGGGCACCCTTAATTTGTTTGCAAAGTTCCTCGGCTGCCCAGAACCTCTCAAGGCATTCATTGATAAAAATACGTGAGTGGAAGCTATTTAGTAAGTTGGATGTTCAAATCATTGGCAACATGTTCTTCCTCTTCTCCTTTACGTCGGACGCGAACCTTGATAAGGTTCTTAAGGAAGGACCCTGGGTTGTTAATGGTAGAGGAAGCTGATGTTTGGGTTAGAATTCCATGTCTTCCTATGGAATTCTCAGTTCTGGTCGAGGGAGGATTTAGAGATCATCCTTAGAGATGTGGGAATTGTCATCAAACTTGAAAAAGATATTGAAAATTAAGTCGTCCCGCTCATTCTTCCCACGAGTATGTGTCAAAGTCAACATTACTAAGCAATTTGTACTTGATATCCCTATTACCGTTGATGGTCAAGACTCATGAGGACACATTACAAGTATTTTATGAGAATGTCCACGACCTCTACATGCCAGAGGTCACAAATATTACTAGTGTGAGTTTGTTACTGTTGACAGTTATGCCTCGTTTGCAAATCTCCAAACTACGTGATTAGGAACTCATCCTCTCTTCACCTTATCTTCTATATCATATCTCTGTTCTGTTATCTTTATCTGCTCCTTCTTATCTTATTTTTAATATTGTATTTATCTATGAGAATCCATCAAAGTCCTGGATCTCTCAGTATGTTGTAACAGAGTGTTATAAATACAAGTCACTGATCACTCGTTTTTATATGATTAAATTACCCCAACTTAGAATTCTTTCATGGTATCAGAGCCTCTTGTCATCCCCAACAGAATGTCGGCCACCTCAAACACTTTGAATGGCTCTACTCCAGTCAACCCTCTGAATACCCTACCCTTTGCCACCTTGCCTCTGGTCTTTGGCAATATTAACCTCTCAAACATGATTTCAGTCAAGTGATGGAAGCCTGGAATGCCCACCTCGTCACCTCCCAAACACCAGTCAGGTGAACCGGCCCACAGCCTCTGGGTTCAACAAGACCAGCTTCTCATGGGCTGGCTTCTCTCCACTCTAAAAGAACCTGCCATCGCACAGCTCGTTGGATGCAAAACCTCGAAGGAAGTCTGAACCAACCTTGATACTTTGTATGCATCACGATCCAAAACTTGCATCTCTCAACTTTGAAATCAGCTCTTGGGTATCAGAAACAATGGGGACTCAATGGATGCTTATCTTCAAAAGATCAAATCTATCTCAGATTGTCTCTCTACAGCCATCTCTGCTCTCTCTTCTTCAGACGTAACTCATTACACTCTCAACGGACTTGGTGTAGAGTATGATGTGTTCGTTACTCCCATCCAAACTCGGCATGATGATATTTGCAAACACTTCTTATCATTCAGGAACTCAGAGTGGAAGCTCGACAGCAAACTCTCTCTTCCTTCCCATCTGCACACTACTCTGCAAAAGGCAACACCACCAAGATCCCTCGGCAGCCTGATGATAAGGAAACCTCGAACACAACTAAGTCAAAATATCCAAATAAGGAGTTTAAACCAAAGCCTAAGAAGCCCACTCCTCAACCATTCTCTCCATTGGCTTACATGACATCTTCAGCATCTGCTCCAGATGATTGCTAGTATCCCGACTCTGGTGCCACTAACCACATGACAACTGATCTTAGCAAACTTTAGCTTCACTCAGAATACACTGGCCCTGATCAGGTTACTGTCGGTAACGGAGAAGGTTTGCACATATCTCACACTGGTTCATCTGTAAATTCTTCTTCTCGGCCCTTACTGTTGAAAGATATTTTGCATGTCCCTCATATTCGCAAGAACCTTCTATCTGTTGGTGTTCGAACCTCACTAGACACTTGGCACTCTTGACTCAGACATCCAAGCTTGGATATTGTACAAAGGGTGGTGCATGCCTCTGATCTTCCCACAATGGGTTCTTCTCTCATTTTTTGTTCTGCCTATGCTCAAGAAAAGAGTCATCGACTTCCCCTCTCATTGTCCAAAACTATCTACAAACAACCTTTGGAGATTATTGTATCTAATCTATGGGGACCATGTCCTGTGAAGTCCACCAAGGGCTACCGTCATTATATTTCATTTTTGGATTGTTACAACCGCTTCCTATGGATATTTCCTTTACTCTATAAATCAGATGCTCTAAATGTTTTTATTAATTTTCAACATCATGTTGAAAAGCTTCTTGGGTATCCTATTAAAAGCTTCCAAAGTGATGGTGGGGGTGAATATCGGGCATTCAGCTCTTACTTAAGTCAAGAAGGCATTTTACATCGGTTCTCTTGTCCACATGTCCATCTACAAAATGGCAAGATTGAATGAAAACATCGTCACATTGTTGAAATGGGCCTTACGCTTATGAATCACACCTCAATGCCTCACTCATACTGGTATGATGCCTTTGAATCAACAACCTTTCTACTGAACAAGCTCCCATCCCGAGTGCTTCACCACAAATCCCCTTATGAAACCTTGTCCAAACGGGCCGTTGATTATAAATTCTTCAAGGTTTTTGGTTGTCTCTGTTTTCCCCATCTCAGGCCATACAATTCATCCAAGCTGGAATATCGATCCAAGCCCTATGTGTTCTTGGGTTACAACCCATCTCATAAAGGTTACAAGTGTTTGGACTTATCAACTGGCCGGTGCTACATTACAATACATGTTATTTTTAATGAATCGGTCTTCCCGTTTCGTCATAGCTCCTCTACACCAGCTATTGGGCCCTCAACTTTGGTCTTCCCATGTCCCCAACTAACCTCGTTGCCTCCATCTCCAAAACTCAATCAGAAAATCAATCAGTTTCAGCTATGTCTCCACCTGAACCCACCTCATCTACGGATCATCCCAGCAATTCCACCACCCTCCCAATGCATCCTACAATTTCAAACCACATCACTCCCACTAACCTTCATCCCATGACAACTCGCGCAAAATCTGGAATTCTTAGGCCCAACTCCAAATACTCCCTCTGTGTTTTCAAGCACCCTCTATTGGATGTTGAACCTACCAACTTTTCCACTACTAACAGGCATCTCCAATGGCGAGCTGCAATGCAAGATAAGATTGATGCATTCATACATAATGGAACCTGAGAACTTGTGCCTCCTGCACCCAACATCAATGTAGTGGGCTGCAAATGGGTGTTCCGCATTAAAAGAAAACCCGATGGATCTATTGGCAGATTCAAAGCCCGGCTGGTTGTTAAGGGCTATAATCAAAGAGAAGGCCCTGATTACCATGAAACCTTCAGTCCCGTGGTTAAACCCACTACGATATGTGTGGTTCTCAATCTTGTGGTGTCCAATAACTAGGACATTCGCCAAATTGATGTACAGAACACCTTCTTGCATGGCAATCTATTGGAAGAGGTCTACATGTGTCAACCTCCAGGCTTTCAAGATGCTGACCATCCTAACTATGTTTGTTGCCTTCACAAATCATTATACGAACTCAACCAAGTTCCTCGGGCATGGTACCTCAAACTCTAGCAGTTTCTTCTTAGTCATGGCTTTACATCCTTTAAAGTTGATTCCTCTTTATTCGTTTACAATGATGGATCTGTGACTGCATTCATTCTCATATACGTTGATGATATTCTCCTCACTGGATCTGACTCTTGCTTTATCTCTTCCTTGCTTAATTGCATGAAGCATCACTTTGCTATAAAGGATCTTGGTCAGCTCTCCTACTTCTTGGGTATAGAAGCTATTCGAACTGCCTCTGGCATCTTCCTCACTCAGTGGAAATACGTTCATGACCTCCTTCACAATCTCGCTCTTGATGGCATTAATCCTATTAAAACTCCGATGTGCAACTCTCTCACTTTAACCAAAACGGATGGTGATCCTCTTCCTGACCCATCCATATACGACCTGATCTAGCCTACGTCATGAAGAAAGCATGTCAATGCATGCATGATCCTACCATAGTCCACTAGGCATTTGTAAAACGGATTCTTCGCTACTTGAAGTTCCCTGCTGCCTATGGCCTTTGCTTGGTACCCTCGAAGTTCACTTGTCTTCACATCTTCTTTGATTCCGATTGGGCAGGTTGTCTAGATGATCGGCATTCTCAAGGCGGCCACTGTGTGTACCTAGGCGACAACCTAGTCTCTTGGTCTTCCAAGAAGCACACCACGGTCTCTCGATCCAGCACTGAGGCTGAATATCGCAGTCTTGCTCTTGCCACCTCTGAAGCCCTCTAGTTGTGTTATCTGCTTCAGAAATTAGGCGTCATCATCTCCCATCCACCCACATTATGGTGTGACAACATAGGAGCTACGTACCTTGCTGCCAATCCTGTGTTTCATGCCTGCACGAAGCATATCGAAATTGACTTTCACTTTGTTCGTGAGCATGTTGCCAACAAGACACTCCATGTCCGATATATCTCTACTGTTGATCAAGTGGTTGACATCATCATTAAAGCACTTGGAGCTCCTCGATTCCACAACCTTCGTTCCAAGCTTCGGGTGATCAATCTACCCATCAGCTCGACGGGGGGTGTTGATAGTTATGCCTCGTCAGAAAATCTCCAGACTCCTACGTGATTAGGAAATCATCCTCTTTTCACCTTATCCTCTGTATCTTATCTCTGTTCTGTTATCTTTATCTGCTCCTTCTTATCTTATTTTTAATATTGTATTTATCTATGAGAGCCCGTCAAAGTCCTGGATCTCTCATTATGTTGTAACAGAGTATTATAAATACAGGTCACTGATCACTCATTTTTGTGTGATTAAATTACCCCAACCTAGAATTCTTTCAGTTACTGCTAAAGGGACTGAAGTTGGGTGGACAGTGGTGAATAGGAAACATAAATTGGGTTTTGTCAAAGGAGAATGGAAAAGGCTGGCTATGTCGGTGGCTAAAGCCAAGCAACCATAGGGTCCCAAAAAGTCTTCCAACTGTACCCATCTGAAGGCGCAAAGGCAAGATTATGCTAAAGGGTATACGACTTGCTTCATTAACCCAATGTTTGCTTCGATTCTCCTGGATAACATGATGCATAAGAAACTTCGCTGGATCGAAAAGGAGAAGATAAGTACTAAGGACATCCAGCCGGCTGGTAGATTTCCTGCCTAAGATGAAGTGGGAACCATATGCCTTGATGTAGGTACTCATTCCCACCAGTCTAATAGTAAGATTGAATTAAATGATATGAATGAGGAAGGTAACTCAGATACTAAGTACGAAGATGAAGAGGGAGATAATGAAGAAGCTATGGAAGGGGATTGGGAAGGACAAGAAAACGAGTCTTGGGAGGATTAATTCAATTTTGATCCAAGGACTGATATGATCTCCACTGAAAAACACTGAATCTCAATTGAAAGAGGACAAGTAGGGTCCTAAGGAGCTTAATGTTTTCAAATGAAAACTCTTCTGGGAATGTTAGAGGAACTGGTAGAATCGAGCTTAGACGTCAAGTAGCTGAACTTTGTAGGATGTTTAAACCCAGTGTTTGTTGTTTAATGGAAACTAGGATTAATCCAAATAGAGCAAAAAAATTGCTTCCTCTTTTTATTTTGTTAAAAGCCATATTTTTGAATCTAATGGTTTTTCTGGAGGCCTTTGGTTATTATGGGACTCTTCTTGTTGCTCTAGTGATACTGTTTTAACTAATGATCGGCTTGTCCATGCACTTATTACTGATTTAATCTCCAATAACGATATGGGATTGGATTAGAAATATTGCAGATAATACCCATGGACTGTGGTGTGTCATGGGGGATTTTAATGCTCTTAGAAAAAGTGATAATAAAAAAGGTGGCACTAAGGTAATTCCTTATCATACCAAAAATTTCAATCATATGATAGATTACTGTAATCTCATTGAATTGCATATAGAAGGATCCCAATACACTTGGAAAAATAGCATAACTAAAGAAATGATTCATTGGGTTCTTTCGAATTCTAATTAGAGATGTGAATTTGATAATTGTAGACTCCTAAATCTGTCATTTATGGCATCCGACCACACCCCTATGATTCTTGATGCTAATTCTTACACCTCCTATGGCCCAAACCTTTCGGATTTGAAGCCATGTGGTGCCTAGACCCTAGTATTAATGATGTGATTAAGAGTGCTTGGGATATTAATGTCAATGGCTCTAGAGTTTTTTAATTCTATAAAAAAGAAATAACCTTGTTAGAGAACTTCAATATTGGAACTAGCATCATTTTTGGAATATAAGAAAGAAGAAAGAAGAAAGAAGAAATTTTTTCCAAACTTCAGATTGTTCAAGAGAATTTAGAGGATTCAAATAATAAAAGTCTCATTAATCAAGAGAAAACCCTCCAAAAACTCCTCAACAACACTCTTGCTCTAGAAGAAATTTATTGGGCACAAAATTCAAGAGTTAATTGGTTGAAATTTGGGGATAGGAATAACAAATCCTTCCATACTACTGCAACAATTCGCAAAAGAATAAAATCAGAAAGATTAAGGATGATAATGGTAATTGGGTTAAAGAAATAGATCCTCCTATCAAAGAATATTTTTTTGTAGTAATTTTGAGAAAAGATTCAAAACTGAGGGTTCTATACATGTTGACAATTTCATCTCAGATATTAACTGATGTGCATTTGAAACCATGAGCAGTAATCTTTGTAGGGTAGTTACTAATGAGGAGATTCACAATACCCTTCTTTCTATGAAGGAGGTCTTAATGTGTTATTCTTCAAAAAGTATTTGAATATTGTAGGGGATACTATCTATAATACAATCAAGGCCTTTTTTCATTTAGGAAAAATGAATAGCAATTTCAATAGAACTTTCATTACTCTCATACCAAAATGTGATAATCCAGAGGGTGTCAATAATTACAAGCCCATTAGTCTTTGTAATGTGATCTACAAGATCATTTATAAGATCCTTGTAAATCGAATTAAGCCTTTGTTGGATGATATTATTTCCCCCTTTCAGAGTGCCTTCATTCCTAATAGGCATATCATGAATAATATTCTTGTTGCCCACGAAATGTTACACACAACGAAGAAGTAAAAAAGGAAAATGGAGGATGTTAGCTTGTAGAATTGACATGTAAAAAGCCAATGATAGGCTGGAATGGGACTTTATTAGAAAAGTCCTAGAGAGGTTTGGGTTCCATGCAAAATGGATAAATTGGGTTATGATCAAATGTATCATTAGTATTGTTTCCTTCCAAATCCTTATAATTGATTCTCCCACTAGAACTATCAGTGCCAATAGGGGTATTAGGTAGGGGGACCCCCTATCCCCTTATATTTGTGCTCTATGTTAAAGCCCTAACCAGTAAGCTTAAACATGGAGGCTCTTAATGGAGAGAAGGTTTTAGGATGTAAAGCCTCTAAGGGGTGGTCCTTCCATTCCCATTCTTCAATTTGCGGATGACTGCATTATTTTTATTAAGGCCTCTATCAATTCATGCCTCAAAATCAAGGAGATTTTGGATAATTTTGCTAAAGCCTCTGGTCAACTTCCTAATTACCTCAAATTGGCCATAACTTTCTCTAAAAACATCCTTAATATACATTAGAGAGTTATGGCCAAAATCCTTAAGATTCCCATAGGGAGTAGAAATAAAACATATCTTGGAGCTCCCATCAAAGATGGTAGGGCATCTAGAGAAACATTCAAATATCTCAAAGAAAAAATGTCCAACAAGCTTGCAAGTTGGAAAAAAAAAAAAACTCTCTTTCTTTAGCAGGTAAATTAACTTTGGTTAATTCTACTACTTCTATGATCCCACAATTTGTTATGCAATCCTTTAAATTTTCAATTAATGTAATTGATGATTTGGAGAAATCCCAAAGGGATTTTTATAGTTGAATTCGAGAAGTCAAAACCCCATCCATCTTGTTAAGTGGAGTAGAGTTTGTACTCCAAAATGTGGGGTGGATTGGGGGTGAAGAACCTTAGATGGAGGGCTCTTCTAGCTAAGTTGGGTTGGAAAATTATTAATTGTCAAGAAAACCTTTGTGTTAAGGTGGTTTCAAGAAAATATCTTAATAAGAACAACTTTTGGGAGGCCAACCCAAATAAAAAAGTGGTTCTTGGGCCTGGAAAGGGGTTTCCAATCCAAGTGGAGGATTGGAAATGGGAATAAGGCTTATTTTTGGAAGGATTCTTGGGCTGGAAATGGCCCGCTAATGGATTATGTTAATCAGAATGATGTAGACAATTTAGATATGCCAGTAAGTTGGGTAATCTATCCTTCAACGATAAATTCATAAGAGAAAATTTTGTTTGTATTCTTTGGTTCAGCGATAGTTTACTGGAACGAAATAAAAGCTCTCTCTCATTGTAATGAAACCATCAATAAAATGTCTAGGATTCATGTAGAGTGGTTTAGTCGTAAACCTGATTGCATTAAGATTAACTTTGATGCTACTTGTTCAAATAATGGTAACTGCGTCATTAGGTGCATCGCTAGGAATCGTCAGGGCAAAGTCCTTCAAACCAAGGCCCATAGGATTGGTGTCACGACGATTAACCTTGCTGAAGTGCAGGCGGCTTGAGAGCTATTAATAGTATGATTAACTACAGGGACCGGCAGATCATCATTGAAGGAGACTCAAAGATTGTCATCGACTGCCTCAACGGAAGAATCCCCCCATGGAGAATGGAATGCATAATCAAGAAAAGCCTGAATCTTATTGACTTCTTCAACTTAGATATCAAATTCAAGCATGCTTTTCGTGAAGCAAACCAAACAACTGATTGGTTAGCCCGCAAAGATCTAGCTACGTAGTCAAGGGAGCAATAGGGATTTTATGTCTTGTGATCTTAGTTTTATTTTCGGTGCTGATTTAAGGGGAAGAGCTACCCCCCACCCCCACCCCCGGGTTGTGTAGCTCAGGTTTTGTTGTAAAACCTCAATGCCCAAGCTTCAGCTTCAACAAAGTTTACCTACGGGCTATATTAAAGTCTGAATAATCAGGCCTGGGCTCCAGGATCTCAAGCTTACCAATCATTTCAGGCCCACCATGGACAATTCCAATTTCATCCTCTTGGAAGTTGAAATATTTTGAGCATCACACCCAGAGGAAAGTTGCAAAGCTTCAAGACAGTTTCTCTTGTTGGGGGTTGGGGGATTGAGGTTTTCTAGCTTCGCATGGGCTGGGTGCAACCCCCTAAGCAAGGCCTTGTGGGCCATAGGCCTCTAGCCCGCGTTCGAGATAACCTTAATATTACGAGACAAATGACAAAAGAGTGATGTGATGCCATTGTCGAGAAGGTGAGGTCAGATGTGAATCATTGATTTCCATGTGGACAACTTGGTTGCAGCACTAGTCAAAATCCTTGGGTTTTGGATCATCGATATTAATGCCTCTGACCCATGGGCCAGTCAACGCCTTCTAGCTGTTTCTTGATTTTCTTGTTTCTTTCTTATGTTGGACTCCTGTAACTGCGTCTTACGTCTCTCTCTCTCTCTCTCTCGATTGAGATCCTCTCAAGCAAACGCGTTACAGTATAGGGCGGCGTTACTTAACGTCACTGGTTAGCCATGAATCTAGAGAAGATGAAGAAAAGTTTGAAACGTTTCGTTACTGACATATCCATCCACGTGTTTGTATCGGGCGAAAATTCAAACTAAACACAACTATAAATTCCACAGCGGATTCCCTTTGTGGCATAGCAGCAATTAATTACAACTCGTCATCTCCAAGTTCTCCAAAACAGCAAGATGAAAACTCAATCTCTTCTTCTCCTTCCTCTCCTTGTTTCCTTCCCTGTGTCCAACGGAGTTTCTGGTTCCGATGCGGTGTCTGATCAGAAGCCACCAGCCCTCGGTGGCTGGCAGCCTATAAAAGATGTAGAGGATCCGCATGTCCAAGAGCTGGCACGATTCGTCATCACCCAGCACAACAAGGAAGCTAATACCAACCTCAAGTTCCAAAAGGTGGTTCGGGGTGAGACCCAAGTGGTCGCCGGCACCAAGTACCGGCTTATAGTTGCGGCAAACGACGGCCATGCTACCAACAACTATGAGGCTGTTGTGTGGGAGAAGCCTTGGGAGATCTCCGGCAGGACTCTCACGTCCTTCAAACATGTTTAGAAGCCTGCCTTGTTGTCTTTGTTATTAAGTGATTCTAATTAATTTGTTTCAATTGTATTGTGGCCTTTATTTTGTTTATTTATTTATTTGTTTTTACTATATGGCCTTCACCTTTGGAGGTCTATGTATGTAATCTTGCATGTAACACCTCTGGCATATGATATAAGATTGTATTAAAGATTTATCCATTTTAAGTACATTTTTTCTTAGAAGAATTGAAGATCTTCTGAGTTCTGATAAACCCTAAATCATTCAAAATGAAAAAGAAACAAAACAAAACGAGCACATCTAGAAATTTAGAACCCATTATATTTATAATTTATATTTTATCTCGGTTTGAATTTTCAATATTCGTTTTTTTGGTAATTAAATGAAAATTTATAAATAAATATAACATATATAGAAGGATGATACAAAAGGCCAAAGGGTCGAAAAACACTAAAGAATATCTTGAGTTCAAACGACCACCAAGACATTACTACGTTCACAGTCCAAACAAAAGAAAAACAGAGCCACCCCAGAAAACACCAACTATACAGAAAGGAATGACCAAAACCCCAACAAACAGAGCCCACCAGATCAAAAGACGGTCTTACAAAAATATAGGCCCACCCCCCGTGAAAACAGCACATTGGCCGCAGGCCATCACGCATACTTTCTGCTTCTGCCGCCTCTATCCCTATGCCTGCTGCATTTACTGCATTTAGTAAGTTTCAAAGTATCGATATGTATTAGTTCATATCGGCCGATATATTGTATCTTGTATCGGGTTAGATCACAATTTAGAGAGTAATCGAGAATTAAACCGATCCCGCAATCCCTATGAACCGATTTTGAAAAAATAAATAAAACATTAAAAATATCAATATATGGGCCTGTATGATACTTTGAACCTTGGCTTTTAGAACCTCTTTTAGTCTTTCCCAACATAAGGTAAAGCATCAAGAAAGTTATTTTCAATTTAATTTATTCATGAATCATGATATATAACACAAATTTAAATTCACTTGCAGCATTAACTGAAGTGGTGTATTGCCAATGAGGGGTAGATCAGTTGGTACGTGGATGATTTGTCTCTTTCGAGTTCTGCTACCACCGTGAAGAAAAAGAGTAATGTATAGGTCATCAAACTTGAACCACTCGAGATAAAACTCTTTCTATACCATATCTTTTCTATTGCGTGTTTAAATCATTAATTAGGTGTTTATATTATAATACAGAGCGGGGCTGTAAGTCTGTAACCAGATCCATTCACACTGGATCCAGCTACATCCCATCTGATCCGACTATAAAACCAGTGGATATGAATTCGACCCAGAATCTGGTCTGAACGAGTCGAATCAGATTCAAATTTAATCTCTTATCTTGTTGTGTATAAAATTATGAAAATATTTAAATAAAACTTTAAGAAACCAATTATTAATAAGGGGAAATTTTCAGATGAATATCCTGTTCTTTGGGTTTAGTGTTATTTTGGTTTCTGAACTTTAAAACATCATAATTTAGTATCTGAATTTTCAAAACGTGTCCATCTAGTACCTGGTATTAACCAGCCTGTTAATCAATCATTAAGTGACATTTGAAAAGACAAAAATATCCTTTTAGTGTTATCTAATTCTTTTTATCAACCATTCAAATGTTGATAAAAAATAAATAGTCTCAAATCCTTACCTCTTCTATTCAAAGATTTGAGATTGTTCATTTTTATTAACATGTGGATGGTTGATAAAGAAAAATAGATAACACTCAAAAGGCATTTGTATCTTCTCAAATATCACTTAATGACTGGTTAATGGATTGATTAACGACAGGTAATAGATTGACATATTTTGAAAGTTCGAATACTGAATTTTGTCGCGTTTTAAAATTCAGGGATCAAAGTGACAATAAGCCCAAAGCACAAGGTAATCAGGAATTTTCCCTTTTAATAAATCTTGTTACTAAAGATTCAGTTAAGCTTATTCAGCTGTTTTTGAAGTATTCCAGAGATGAGCAATTCGGTACTTATTTGGGAGAGCTGAAATGCAATGGCTTCTAGCTTTTCAAAGTTGGCCCTACACGAACAGCTTTTTAAATTAAATCATGTTTGGTGAAAATTTCGGAGATATCAAGTTGGCTATCACTTGATCACACCTGATATTTTTTTGGCCGTCTGCTTCAACCTTTATAGATAGTTTATCCGAAATGCAGATGAACCAGTTTAGATTAATGTTCAGCTTACCTTCCCAGATGGGAACTCAAAGAGGTTGAATCAGCAGCCCTTACTCTCAAAGGGGCACTCAAAGAGGTTGACAATTTGGACTTTCTGGATTTTTAACCAAATATAGTGCCTGTTTGGGAGGATCAACCTGAACATTCAGCTAAACTAACTTCATCTGTTTTGAGGCACTCGGGATAAACTATCTAAAAAGGTTGAAACAAACAGCCCAAAAAATGACTAACAACCAATTTGGACTAGCTGGAATTTTTTTACCAAACATAGCTTTTTAAGTAAGGGTGTGAATGGACCGGTTTTGGATTGGACCCCATCCAGTCCAAAATCAATTTGAACTGACTGGACGAACCAACAAGACATACTGGATTGGACCAATATTCCAGTCTAAAATATTTATTAGACTTGATTGGACTTGGTCAGTCTGTAATAAATTTATATTGGATTAAGCCAATATCTGGTTCATTGATATAAGACAAGAATATAGGTGTCAATGGACCGGGTTTGGGTTGAAACCAATTTAAATCAAAACGAATTTGAATAGATTGGATGTTCTAGACATTGAATTGGACCATTCCAAAATATTCATTGGATTGGATTGGACCTAGTCCATTTATAATGAACTCACATTGGACCAAATCCAATCCAATTGACACCCCTAGCTTTAAGACTATCCGTGTAGTGCCTTCTTCAAAAAGCTAGAAGCCACAAAAGCCCTACAAAACGGACACATAACTTCTAGGCACCATGTCATCCCATGGGGCCCACCTCAAAAAGACAGAAGCTGTTGTTGTGGTTCAGCCCTCCTAAACAAATTCAGATTGGTTGAATGCGGGTTATGAAACAAATGATGAGGTCTTAAGCCAGTAATAAATTCATGAGCCCCACTATAAAAGATGCAGTTTTCATGTATTTAAATACTGGCATGGATCCTTATTATTGGTTCCACAGCCCGCCTCATTTGGGAGAGATGCATGCACCTAAACATAAATCGCCTATAGTTTGTGCAAAGAATAAAGATAGAAGGTACGTATACCATCCAAATCTTAGCCTATAAGAGGCCCCAATTTATCCAAAACCTTTGTAAATTCCACCGCCCAAGTGTATCCAATGCCTTTGGAAATAGCAGTGGTTGCAAATCAGTCAAAGATTTCTTGCCTATCACCAAACATAACAAGGAGCACAGATCTTCGAGGATGTAGACTGAATTGAGTGATGGAGAATGCCTGGTTGTACTCCCCAACTACACCAACTTTTACAGATTTGTAAAGGTTCCCTTATTTTTTTCTTTTTTTTCCTACCTTTTCCTTCAAACCAAACATAGCCTTAAGTGTGTCATGGCCTCATGGGTGATCTCTATAACTATTTTTTATGCCAATGACGCATTGTAATTATCATATGAATGTATCATTTATATGAAGGTTTAAAAAACCAATATTCATGATATGCAATTTTTGAGTTTTCAATGACCATTTTTCTTTTTGTTATTCCTTTCAGTTTAAAACAGTTTTATATGTTAGAATTGATATTAATATCTAAAACTATTAAAGCCCTTAACTCTCATTATTTAACATTTGGATATCTTTGACACCGACAAAATACATATCACCAAAGATTAAAATATCGGTATGATATGTCCAGGTGCATCATATCGGCCAATACGCACTGGTGTATCATATCGGACCGATACAATATCCTAGATTTACAAGAGTATGACATAGCAATTCAATATAAAAAGGGGAATGACATAATTTGAACCCTAGTTACTCAATGCTTCTACACTTACATCTCTTTAACCAACAAGCTACTTCTTATTTCATGTCAACAAAGGTAATAAATTTACTTTTATTAAGATTAATGTCTACATTAAATAAAAAAAAACAGCATACATTTGTTTTTAACAAATCCAAATATAATTTAAAAGGAATAATATTAAAAATTAGTATATTATAAATCGACGGAATAAATAATTCATAAAATCCACACACACACAACATATATATATATATATGAAAATTTGAATTTTGATTTAAAAACTTTATATAAATAAAAATATTAATAATAGAATAATTATTTCAATACTTAGAATTTATAAATTTGCATATAATATATATCTTATTTTTTTTATAAATTATTAGTTAATAATTTAATTTGCATTAAATATCAATGTATTTATTATTTACAAAGATAAAAATATTGCTTACAAGATATTTGAAAATATAATATAAGTTGAATCTATCAAAAAGATTTTTTTAATTTATAAAAATTATAAAAATAAAAATATTAATAATAGAATAATTAATTTAATAATTAAAATTTATGAATTTTCATATGATATGCATCTTCAAAATTCGATCCATTTCCTTTGGATTTTGATTATTCTTTTACATAATCAAATCCAATTGGATTCTGGTGCTTGCATCCGTTCAAGGGTGAAATCAAATGTGGATTTGTTCTCATTTGATTTGATTAAAATCTATATCCAATAAAAAAATATTTTATATATTATAATTATATGTTTACACATTTAGTGGAACATATATATGATCATATAAAGTTTGTAATTAATAAATTTAATAAATTATATTAATCCAATTAGGATGCATGTTATATCAATATTAACCAATTACATTAAAGAAGTTACATAATTTATTTATGGAAAAATTCCTTATTAGTACCTTGTATTTTGCACCTAGTGATACTTTGGTCCCTGAACTTTAAAATACAACTCAGCATCTGAACTTTCAAAATGTGTCAATTCAGTACTTGTCGTTAACCATTTGTTAAGTGGCAAATGAAAAAAACACAAATGCCATTCAAGTGCCATCTAATTTTCTTTATAAACGACCTAAATGTTGACAGAATATTAACAATCTCAAATCCTTGCATTTTCTATTCAAGAAAGTTGGGGTCATGTATCAATGGGCATTCTCGTGACCCCAACATTTTTAAATAGAAGAGGCAATGATTTGGGACTGTTAATTTTTTGTTAATGTTTGAATGATTGATAAAGAAAATTTGATAATATTCAAGGGCATTTGTATCTCTTTCAAATGCCAATGGTTAACAACTGATTAATGACAAATACTAAATTAATACATTTTAAAAATTAGATACTAAATTATCATATTTTTAAGTTCAAGACCAAAGTATCAGGAATTTTCCTTTTATTTATTTTTCATTTATTTTCATTTAGCAAAGCATATACCCATCATGGGTACTTCAACAACCATAAAGATGTGAACTGTGACGGATTCTTTTATAGCTGGTTCACAAATTTTGGCTCAGGGTGCAGTTCATGCACCATAGTCTTGCCATAAATCTCTTTAAAATAGGGCTTCTAGCCGATAAGGGCAAATATAATTTTATGACTATCAGATTCGAATTCAGATTTTATATAATTGGATAGAATCCGGATGTTATTGGATTCGTTTTCGAATCCGACCCAATTAAAGCCCGGAGGCAGTTGTCTGTTCATTCCGTATTTGCTTCTCCATTTTCGAGCTCTCCGGTCTCCACCCACACGCTGATCCAGGTATGACCGAATCAACGAGGAGCTCCTCTCTTTTAAAATGTGTAGCCCTTGTAGCGACATGTTCTGGGGTTTCACTTTACTTTTCAAGCTTCTTTTGATTGTCCAGCATGGGCATCACCTCTATAATTTGAATGCGAACTTCATATTCCAAATCTCATTGCAATGTGGAGGAGGACTGTGTTCCCCACTCTGCTCTCTTGCTCCAGTTGTTTTCTTACAAGCATTTAGTGTTGGTGATGGTCCAGTATGTCAAGAATTAATGGCATACTGAACCTGTTACAAGGATGCAACAGCATGAAAAGGCTTCAAAAGATCCAAGCATTTGTCATCGTCAATGGGTACCAAGACGACCTTGCCATTTCAAACAAACTCCTGAGCTTCTGTGCTATCTCCGTCTCAGGAAGCCTAGCTTATGCCCATCTTCTCTTCAACCAGATTAACAACCCAGATACTGCAGCTTGGAACTCAATGATTAGAGGCCTCTCTCAGAGCCCATCTCCTCTGAAGGCAATTCTCTGTTATAATAGTATGATGTTTGAGGGTCAGAGCCGACCTGACGATTACACATTCTCGTTTTTGCTCAAGGCTTGTGAGAAATCCAAGGCAGAGGAGAAATGCAGAGAAGCCCATGGGTCGATTATAAGATGTGGGTATGCTGAGGATGTCACGGTATGCACGAATTTGATGAGATCGTACTCGGCAAATACATCCATTGAATGTGCACAGAAGGTTTTTGATAGAATGACCCAGAGAGACTTAATTTCTTGGAATGCGATGATCTCTTGCTACTCGCAAGCGGGCTTGCACGATGAGGCATTGAAGATTTACGATCAAATGAGAATTTCGGATTTGGGGCTTGATGCCTTCACCCTTGTTAGCTTACTTTCGTCTTGTGCCCATGTGGGGGCACTGAATTTCGGAGTTCACATGCATAAATTTGCACGTCAAAATGGGTTCTTGAACAATGTGTTTGTGGGAAACGCTCTTATAGACATGTACGCCAAATGCGGCAATTTGGATGGAGCTCGCCAGGTTTTTGATGGGATGAGAAGGCGTGATGTATTTACTTGGAATTCTATGATTGTGGGGTTGGGTGTCCATGGTCATGGTGATGAGGCTATTCAAATTTTCCAGCAAATGTTGATGACCGGGATCCATCCAAGTTCGGTTACATTCCTTGGCTTGCTTTGTGGATGCAGTCACCAAGGTTTAGTTGAGGAAGGTCTCAAGTATTTTCACATGATGCGTTCTGATTTCAGTCTGAAGCCTGGAACTAAGCACTATGGGTGCATGGTGGATTTGTATGGACGTGCTGGAAAATTGGAAGAGGCACTTGAATTTATTCAGAGGTCTCCTGTTGGAGATGATCCAGTTATTTGGCGAACCCTACTTGGTGCTTGCAAAATCCACAGAAATGTGAAAACAGGAGAGATTGGTATGAGGAACCTAGTTCGTCTTGAGGCACTAAATGCAGGAGACTGTGTGCTTCTGGCAGCAATCTACACTCAAGCCGGAGATAAACAAGGTGCAGCAAGGATGAGAAAACTGATAAGAAGTCAAAAATTCAAGACAACTCCAGGTTGGAGTTGGATTGAAGTTGATGACAGAATTCATAGATTTGTCGTCGGGGACAGGTCACATAGTGACACTGAAGAGATCTATTCAGAATTGAAAGATGTAATCCATCGAGCAGTATTGGCTGGCTATGTTGAAGAGGAATCTCTAACACCAGTATCTGAATTCACCAACGAGCAATCAGAAAATTCAGACCGTTATCATAGTGAGAAGCTGGCAATTGCTTTTGGACTGGCACGAACACCAGAAGGAAATTGTTTGCGGATTGTGAAGAATTTGAGGGTTTGTAGAGATTGCCATTCCTTTACAAAGTTTGTCTCCAAAGCTTTTAAAAGAGAAATAATTGTCAGGGATCGAGTTCGCTTCCATCACTTCAAGGATGGCTCGTGTTCTTGCAATGACTACTGGTAAAAGTTGATATTAGAACACAACAATTCCATATAAAGCCTTGACCGGTTTGCTATCAACACAACAATTCCATATAAAGCCTTGACCGGTTTGCCTCAAAGAGTTAACATAGTTCTTTAAGGCAAGAAGGTGAATCTCTTTTACACGGGGTGCCTTGTCATTTAGGCAATGAGTTATTTAAATAAAAATATATAAATCCTAGGGGAGTTCCCTAGGTTGCATAAGAATCAGCAGTGGACTTTGACTAATAATTATCATAAATAAGTATGAACCTCATGTCAAAACATGGAAAAAATAAAAAACATTAGAAAATATAGAGGTTGAAGCTGAATCCTTGAAGTAGAAGACATTTTCGTTTTCTCTGTTGTGTTGATTGGTTAAGACCTTCAAATTCTTTGTTATATATTGGTTCAGGTTTCCAAGTCTTAAAAGGTTCAAAGCCACTTCACCAATTAAGGGTCCATTTGGTTTATGATCGAAACAAGAATCAGAATCAAAATCCCTTGAAATCAGAATCGGAATGATCTATTCTCATAGTCTGTTTGGTTTAGACAAAAATTGGAATGTGGATTGAAATCAGCTGAAAAGGGATTTCATTCAGGAAGGGGAGGGAATGGCCATTCCCTCAAATGGGGGAATGCCACTCCACCAAGAGTGGGAATGAGATTCCAATTCTGCCCAACCAAACAATTGAAATCTGAATAAGCCATTCTAATTCCAATTCTAGACCCCTATTCTTGCGATCCAAACAGGTCCCAATATGTATTGGATACGAATAAATAAGAATACGATAAAAGAAAGGAGTATAGTAATCATAAAAATATTACAAATTAAAATATCCCAAATAAAAATATATATATATAAAAATATCATGCAATGCTTTATTCAAAAACATGTAGGTACTTGGACAAGACAATCCTTCAAGGATTCCTTGTCATGTATGCATCGCCTTGACAACTATATCAGTTTGGAAGGAGTACAAATATTTGTACAAAACTACAAATACATCCAAAATAATACAAAATAAAAGGTTTTGCACTCTATATATTTGTATTTGTACTGCTTCCAAATGGGGCCTAAAGGAAAGGTACATATCTGTTCCCTAACGCTTGTAATTGATAGGAATGCAATTCCAATAAGCTTTAATCTAACAGTTTGGGGTGTAGGCTTAATTCGAGTTCGTTGGTAATCAAGTTCAAATGGAAATGAAGAGGATACTTCAATGAAGTAACAGAGATATGTGTTAACGATGAAGTGGATTGAATTCCCTCTAGCCCAACTGGGAAGTCAAGGTCCTGGGCGTAGGCAAATTAAGCCCATATTTAATGGGATGGCCCATTGTCCCTGCTTTAAGATTAGCAAACTGAATGGACCTCAATTATGAATGGACCAATCAATCCATTATAGACAATTGCGGAAGTTGAAAAAATGGATGGAAGGTGTAAAACACCGTGTAAGGCTTCCGGTTGATTCATTTAATTTTGATACTAGAATTTGCCTAGGAAGTGAATATTAGGTGGGGAATCCCTTGAATGGAGTCCGGATCTGATCCCTTTTCCCAATGGTTGGTTCCCTACTACCTTGTAGATAGGAACACCGGTAAATGGAAACAAGTGGTTTTATTTTAAAAGAGAACAATTCATGAATTTTGAGTCCAATAAATTGATGGTTTTGGAAAAAAAAAAGCAAATGTTAGCAATAAAGATGGTATATGATTTATGAAACATAGTGTGAACATGAAAAAATCTATTACAATTTTTGTTTCAGACTTTCGGTTTTAAATTTTTCAAAAAAAAATTAAAAACAAATTGTATGAGCACATGGAAAAATCCAATAAAATGGTGATTTTCGAAAAAAAAAATTCAAAGAACACATCTTTGGTTTCAGATTTAAAAACCAAAAAAAAAAAAACACGTGGAAAAATCTATTACAACCAAAAACATGTTTCCATTTTTTGTTTTAAGAAACAACTCGTTTTCAACCCAGATAGTTTTAATTTATTTTTTGAAATTTATAATAGTAAAAAACAATTCACAATTCACATTGAAGAACACCCCAACCATGGGTTGAGGGATTTTCAGGATGTTGTGGTAAGCAACTTAAATTCACGTTTTAATTAAAAGCTAATTAACCACAGAATTGTAAAAATACTGAAAATATTAATAATTACCATACATTCTGCACTTAATATTGTGTAATAAGCATATGCAGGCTCTCTGCAGAGCTGTAGATACAGCCACCACCCCAACATTCATTTAGCAACAGAGTTTCATGGTAATAGAATCTTTAATAGCATAATTACTTGGATATAGGCATATAGCAACATCAAACAGAGATCTGATCTCTGAATAGTATAAAACATAATTTTAGCCATATCACTTGCTAAAGTCCAGACATATTAAGAGAGAACCTAAAGAAAAGCATAACATAGTAGGAACTTGAGGCAGAGATCTCAGAAACCACCACGCAGACGAAGGA
The DNA here is from genome assembly GCF_055504915.1 of Nelumbo nucifera. Taxonomy (NCBI): domain Eukaryota; kingdom Viridiplantae; phylum Streptophyta; class Magnoliopsida; order Proteales; family Nelumbonaceae; genus Nelumbo; species Nelumbo nucifera. The sequence goes on from NC_142653.1 coordinate 54,631,138, forward strand.
CAAGGTGAAGGGTGGACTCCTTCTGAATGTTATAATCAGCCAATGTGCGACCATCTTCGAGCTGCTTCCCAGCAAAGATGAGCCTCTGCTGATCTGGTGGGATCCCCTCTTTGTCTTGGATCTTAGCCTTCACATTGTCGATGGTGTCTGAACTCTCAACCTCAAGGGTGATCGTCTTCCCAGTCAGGGTCTTCACAAAAATCTGCATTCCACCGCGAAGCCTGAGCACCAAGTGCAGCGTAGACTCCTTCTGTATGTTGTAATCAGCCAAGGTGCGACCATCCTCGAGCTGCTTTCCGGCAAAAATGAGCCTCTGCTGATCTGGTGGGATACCCTCTTTGTCCTGAATCTTCGCCTTCACATTGTCAATGGTATCCGAGCTCTCAACCTCCAGGGTGATGGTTTTCCCAGTTAGAGTCTTCACGAATATCTGCATTCCACCACGGAGTCGGAGGACAAGGTGAAGCGTTGATTCCTTCTGAATATTGTAATCTGCAAGGGTCCGGCCATCCTCAAGCTGCTTTCCAGCAAAGATGAGCCTCTGCTGGTCCGGTGGAATTCCCTCCTTGTCTTGAATCTTTGCCTTGACATTGTCAATGGTGTCTGAGCTCTCAACTTCAAGCGTGATAGTCTTTCCAGTCAGAGTCTTAACGAAGATCTGCATCCCCCCACGAAGACGAAGTACCAAATGCAGGGTGGATTCCTTCTGGATGTTGTAATCTGCAAGGGTCCGACCATCCTCAAGCTGCTTCCCGGCAAAGATGAGCCTCTGCTGGTCAGGTGGGATCCCTTCTTTGTCCTGGATCTTTGCCTTTACATTGTCAATTGTATCAGAGCTCTCAACCTCGAGAGTGATGGTCTTTCCAGTCAGAGTCTTGACGAAGATCTGCATCCCCCCACGAAGTCGAAGTACCAAATGGAGGGTGGATTCCTTCTGGATGTTGTAATCTGCAAGGGTCCGACCATCCTCAAGCTGCTTTCCGGCAAAGATGAGCCTCTGCTGGTCAGGTGGAATCCCTTCTTTGTCCTGGATCTTTGCCTTTACATTGTCAATTGTATCAGAGCTCTCAACCTCGAGAGTGATAGTCTTGCCAGTCAACGTCTTGACAAAGATCTGCATACCCCCACGAAGACGGAGGACCAGATGCAAGGTAGACTCCTTCTGGATGTTGTAATCAGCCAAAGTACGACCATCCTCGAGCTGCTTTCCGGCAAAAATTAGCCTTTGCTGGTCTGGGGGAATGCCCTCCTTATCCTGAATTTTTGCCTTGACGTTATCAATCGTATCAGAGCTCTCAACTTCAAGAGTGATTGTTTTTCCGGTTAGAGTCTTGACAAAGATTTGCATTCCACCCCTCAGACGGAGAACAAGGTGGAGGGTGGACTCCTTCTGGATGTTGTAATCAGCCAACGTCCGACCATCCTCGAGCTGTTTCCCAGCGAAGATCAACCTCTGCTGGTCTGGGGGGATTCCCTCCTTGTCTTGGATTTTAGCCTTTACATTATCAATGGTGTCAGAGCTCTCAACTTCGAGAGTGATAGTCTTTCCAGTGAGTGTCTTAACAAAGATCTGCATCTGTAGAAGGAACAAGGAGAAACAAAAATCAGCAAACGGAAAAAGACCTCAACCATTAACAAAAAACATCTCCAACATCTAAAACATTCAGCAGCATAAACAAATGATTGTAAGGGTAAATCCCAACAGAAGGATCTGTCAAACCCATCATCGAAGCCAAGTCCATCAAGTGCATGGACTGAACAGAAAAATCAAAAATCTTGCAAACCCATCGGATTGTCAGAAAACATATCCAGCAAGGTGAAGTAAAATTTTCTATTCTTAATATCGTAAAGAATATTACATGACTCGATTCACCAGCGATCACAAAGGTTAAAACAGAAAACCCAAAAATTACACATCGTTTCACGAATCTTGCAACAAAACCAAGAGAAGTACACTAGGAAGCAACGAAAACTTATTAAAAATAAACCGATATCAAATATCTTTTCGTATGGATCAGACGAAACAAACCGAATCTAGGGAAGATAAAAGGACAAAAAACACCTTATCTACAGATTACAAGAAGCCAAAGATCGGAATCATGAAGAAAGGCCGCATATGCTTCCATGTAGAAGGCGCAGAGAACAAGAGCAGAAATATAATTAAAATTTTACAGATTCAAAAATCAAAATTCATCTGCCTATTTATGGTGAAGAAATTAGTAATTAAACAAAAAAACGACTAGGCCTAGATGATAAAAGGAAAAGAAAAACCAGAAAGTAGAATAAGAAAAGAAGAAAACAGAAGAAGCGGGTCGATTCAAGGGAAAATCAGATCACAACAAGAACTACATAAACAAGAAAAACAAACCAATATCATCAAAGGAAAGAAAGAGATCTTGATCAGGAACCCTCACCTTGAAAGCTGTAGAGAGAAGGAACCCTCACCCTTTTTTTTCAAAGAAAGAGAAAGAAGACGAACACAAGGTAAAAGGGACAAGAGCAACCCCCTTTTATAGTGGAGCTCCTTGTTTGGTTGAATCGGTGACCGAACCTCCTAACCAATACAAATCATCCACGCTCCGCTTTTTATCTATGGATTTTCGAAATAGTCGGTCTCGAGGATTGGATGGCTGTGATAGATGCCACGTATATGAACGATGACTTTGGATTTCTCACCTGGTGGGCCCACATAGTTATTGGATCCGAACCTAGGTCCACAAACCACAATACAATGGATCAGTCATCAGCCTCCAATTTTTGTTTTTTTGTCTTCTTTGGGTGGGCGATAAGAAAGGATAAATTCATTCGTGGGGCACTGCACATAAGTCCGGCAAAGCCCAGGTTGAAAGTTGAAAGCTATCAAAAGGCCCCATTGGTAAAACGGTGAGCCCAACCCATAGTTTTGAAGGAATTGCCCAGCCCAATTGGTAAACTAAAGCGGGTAAAAGTAAAAAGGACCTGAATAGACCTGTTTATGGGCCGGGGTCAGCCAGGCTCGGGCCTTTGCTATTCGTTAACAGAAATTTTTCAGGAATCCGCCCCGATCAATGGGCCTACAATTTAGGCCCGAGCCCAGCCCTCATAAAAAACCCAAAATCCGGGTCCGAATCCACAATTTGACTTGGGAGTGAGAGAATTGTGCCTGAGTTAATCGGTTCCTGAGAGTCTAAGAGTGAAAATGAAAACTGAGAAAGCAAGAAGATAGAAGATGAAAATAGTGCCAACCAGAGAGAGAGAGAGAGACAATCTAGTTCTGGTGGTGCCCATTGCCAATGCCTAAGTTTGTAGAGTGAAAAACGATGCACCTGGGTTCGTTGGTTCTAAGAGTCCAAGAGTGAGAAACTGAGAATGAGAAGAAAAGTGAGAAGATAGGAGATGAAAAAGGTGCCAACCGGAGAGAGAGAGAGAGAGAGATGACCTAGTTCCAGTGGCACTGGCCACCAGTGCCTAAGTTTGTAGAGTGAAAACAATGCACCTGGGTTCGTCAGTTCTGAGAGTCTGAGAGTGAAAAACTGAGAATAAGAAGAAAAGTGAGAAGAATTTAGGATTAGGGTTAGGCGGTTTAGGAATTTAGTGTTTAAACTATATAAAAGTTGGGTCAGGCTTTTTTAACAAATCCTGAGCCTGGCTCAAAAAATCGAGTCGGGCTTTTAGGCCCAAAGTCAAGCCCGCAAGCTAAAACTCATGTTCAAGCCCATCCAGGGACTACGCTGGCCCATCAAGCTACCCGGCCCTAGACAGGTCTAGACCTGATATTATTCCATTAATAGCCAAGTTTGGGAGTGTTATTTGAAAAATAATTTTTTATTGAATAAATATTTAAAAATAAGTTATTATTCTAATAAACATTTATAATCATTTGGTGAAATCTCACTTATTTTAAACGGGGTAGTATATGTATTTTAAAAAATGAGTCGTTGTTGGTCAAGATGGGCCAAAAAAGAAATAAGAACTTAAAAATAAGTCCAAAATCTAAACCTGGCCTGTGTATCTATATATCTTTTTTTTATAAAAATATTTATCTTAATATTTATGTATCTATCTCCTTCAACTTATATATCTACTAGTCGAGTGATGCATAGACTTTGTTAAGAGAAATTAAAGATAAAAAGAGTCTTGTGATATTTGTAAATGAGCTAAATTAGATAAATCCATCCTAAGATTTATTTTGGGTTATGTATTGTTTGATAAAGGGTAAATTGCAAACACCTTTTGTATTATGGGGTTTGTGACAAAGACCCCTGTATTTTGTTTTGCAACAAAAACTCTCCCTATGTGAAACAAAGACCCTCTTCCATTAGCCTTCCGTTGAAATACATTGTTACAATATTTTTTATACCTATATCACCCTTATAATTAAATATTTGGAAAAAAATATAATTTATCTTCTCCGACTTTACCATACACAAACAGCAATTTTTGGTAGCTATTGCAACGGCGGCAGACTTCTGAAGTCCTCCCTCCCTTTCCCTTTCTCTCCTTTCCCCTGATCTCTCTTCTTTTCTCTCCTCCCTTTCTTCTTCCCGGAAAAAAACACAGCAGATATTGAGCACGAAGCTCAGTCCCAACACCATCGCAACTGATCCACTGATTGAGCACGAGAGAGACAGGAGGGAAGGGAGGGAAAGCCAGAAAGGGGCGAATATGGGCATCACTTCGGAATGGGACAAGGAGGTTTTAAGCCTTCCAACAGAACTTCGGTGACTGATTGGGCATCACTTTAAAAGAAACATACTACAATATTAACCGACTGCTAGTTAATCCCAAGTCCTCTTGTTTAGAACGGCCAAGAACAACTGCAACCAAGTATGGAAATAACGACACTACCCTGTCTTCATCAGAGCTTAGATCAGTTCTGAACAAACATTATAGTCTCCTATTTTTTTATATCTTCTCCAAATGTACAATCTAGAGCTCTGAACTTCTACCACGATGTGGAGGCAGTGACGGAGGAATTAGATTATAATTCCGGTGAGTGCTACATCCTAGCGAATTCTCTACAGGCAACACGGCCCGATCGGCGATCCGTAGCTCCACCGCTTGAAAGGCTACTTCGTGCTGGCCACAAGGGATGGCTTCGCAGTTCGGGTAGGCTTTACCGGCTGCGGCCTCGCTGTAAGCACCGGGAACTCCCTGGTAAGCGACACGAAGCTGGGAGCCGTGCATCAGAGCGGGAGAGAGATCGATAATGGTCAGAGGCTTAGGGAGATTCTCGATGGGGACAAGATCTAGCGTTTTGTGACCATTAACGGCAGTTAAGTCAGCATTGCCACTCTTCTCCGTCTCCTGCTGTTGGTTAACGACCTTGCTAGAAAGGATGGCGCAGGAACTCTGCCAATCGTGTCGGTTGGAGCCGACGCTGCCTAGAAGTTGGAGGAGTCGAGGCGGTGGATACTAAATGCTCCCTTCTGGCTTTCCCTCCCTCCCTCCCCCTCTGTCTCTCTCGTGCTCAATCACTGGATCAGCTACAATGTTGTTGGGGGAGAGAGAGAGGAAGAGAGAGGGAGGACTTCGGAAGTCCGTTGCCGCTTTAACAGCTACCACCACCGCTGCTCGTGTATCATTTTTCTCCCAATTGTTATTACAAGGGTAATATTACAACGGCGGATTTCAACGGAAGGGGATTTTTGTCTCAAGGTTATAATGCAAGGGGTCTTTGTCGCAAAATAAAGTACAAGGGGACTTTTGTCACAGACCCTATAGTACAAGGGGTCTTTATGGTTAGGAGATGGTTGAGTTGGTCACTACTCACTAGATATCCTTATGATCAAACCCACAAAATACAAGGTCTTTGTGGTTAGGTCCATGGATGTTTCGTGCTACCCTTGTATTGTGAATTATGTAATATAAAAAGAAAATTGTATTATATTTTACTAGATATTTTACATTTTTAAATTGAATTTACATGGATTTTATTTTATTTTTATAAATATCTATTGCAATGGATAGGCTTTGTGCTAGATCCCCCGCCAACAAATTACATTCCAACAACCTACCAACATGATCCGACACTATATATCTGATACATGGCAGGTCCCACTTTTATGGTGGGTCCCAGTTTCATGGTGAGATGTACAATCTTAGATCAAGTTGGTAGGGTGTTGGAATGTGTTTTCTTGGCAGGAGATAGATCCCAACTCGGCTTTGTTAATTATTTTTAAATTGAATTTACATGGATTTTAATTTTATTAATAAATTTGTATGATCTTAATAAAATTAATATTTTTTGTTATTTTATTAATAGTTTTTGCTATTCTAAAAACATTAAATGGATTTTAAATTTTATTAATATAATTAACATATAATTTTATTTTATAAGTTATTGTTAGATAAATTTGCATTGGTTTTTATTATGTTAAAGTAAAATTTAAATTAATGAAAATTATTAAGTTACTAAGTTAAATAAGCTATTAGTTAATAATAATTTAAAAACATACAGTTATTAAATTAATTATAAGTAATTAAGTTAGTAACTTAATTTTATTATTTTTAAAGATTGTAGGTTAATAGAGCAATTTGAGATATAGTTTTTTTATTTGATACGAGAGAGGAAACGTTTTACATAATAATCTGAAAAGAATAAAGGGGCTCATATACAATACCTGTTTTAATATGGGTCATTGATTAACGTATGAAACTACTAAATTAATATCTAACTAAACAAATAATCCATCTGTTTTCCAAAAGTTAAAGCAAACCTTAAATTAATATCAATAATTATATGTAGTTCCTTTTCTTTGGTTTTGATATGTACATTATTGTTCTTGCTTAACAAGTCTGTTAATAATGCCAAACAGGCCATAATGTAGATCGACTTTTGCATTTATATGTGATTTGGTTACTCTATTGGGTCAATGAAAATGGGTCAAATGTAATCCATTATGGTCCTCTTCCTTACCCACAGTATTTATCTTTACATAAAATATTATATATGAACCTTTTGAGAGAAAATGAAGTGAAAAGAGCCCTATGACATTAAGCCCAATTCGAGTTGTATTGGGTTAAGATCTAGTTGGGCTTGGGTTGATAAATTTGGGCTTAACCTTTTCCTAGACCTGAGCCTAAAGGGTTGCATTTTAAGATTGGGCCTAGGTTGACTTATAAACCAACCCAACCCACCTGAGTTGCATCCCTAGTTCTTTATTTGGTTAGTAAACAAGTTGAATAATTCATTTTTTAGAAGGTGTTAATCAATTTATTGAATAAAATAATTAATTTCATAATAAATTAACGCTAACTAAATTATTAGGTTAGTAAAGGTTACTTTGGTTAATTAATTAATTTAGTTTAGTGAAATTCAATTTTTGATAATTTAATTATTTGATATTATACATTTGTGATAGGTTAGTTAGCCAATCATTAGATAATAATTAAGTTACTTTTAAGTTAATTATGGGATAATTATGTTACTTGATTTTTTAAAACCAATTAAGTTTTGTTTCATTTTTAAGCCTCTTTAAATTATTTTCCGCTAAAACATAATAATTTAATTTAAGATAATGAAGTAAGAGAGATGCATATATTTAAGGGATTTTTAGGAGAGAGTTATTAGGAATATGAGAAGTGGGTTGAGATTAGGGGTGTAAATGGATCGAAATCGAATCGGATTAGGCAATATTCGAATTCGAATCCGAGAAAAAAGAGGGGTAATGATTTGGCAAATTAGGAGTGGTTAGAATGGGAAAAAAGAGGGGTAATGATTTGGCAAATTAGGAGTGGTTAGAATGGGAAGGGAGAGAGAATTAAGGGGAATGCAAGAAAAGGAGTTTGAAAAAAAGGAGAGGCCATGTGATGTGGATAACCTTACTTTATATATATATATATATATAATAGTGGATTTCAACGTGAAACAATGTCGTTTTAATAGTATTTCTCTTTTCCTAAGAAGATGGCCCTTGAATCTACTCTCAAAAATGTCATTTTAACAAAAATAATGTTGAATTGCTCCCCCCTAAAAAAACAATGTGTCACTTTAATAAAGCAAAAACAACAACAACGTTTTCTAAGTTGCAATGGGAGAAAATGTGAATACTCATTAAAAATGCTAAAACTAGTATTTCTCTTTTCCCCCTCACTTTACTTCAAATCCACTCTAGAAACAAAAGTGTTGATTTGTACAATTTATATTCAATTTGCAAATACGAAAAAAAAAAAAAAAACATACAATAGAGTAAAAAACAACTCTATCTCAAAACTAACTAATACTATAAGATAAAAAATTTAATGTAAATAAAGCATTATGCATAGTACAAAGTATTGAAAAACTCTAAGAACAAAACAAATAAATAAAGGTCATTGTTATATAAAGAAAATGCCAAGGTGTTTATTGTATTCTAATAGCATAGTATATGCAAAGTCAAATTATTGACAAACACTTAAAAAACGAGAGGTAAAATTTAGTGTAACTAAAACAAAATATATGCACTTATATTTTATCACCATGAAAATATGACTATTGAAGAAATGCTCATTGATTATATTCTTAGTTTATAATATTTAGAAACAAAAGAAAAATTACAAAAATATAACAAATAAAACATGATCTATAATTTGCTCAAAGTATTCATTGATTCAATTCTTGGAAATTTTTTTAGTCATAATTGTCGTGTTGCTTTTTTTTTTTTTTTGACTTGTTGTTCTTTTCATTTCTCTTGTTTCTCACATTCCTTTTGCAAGGTCATGTTGGTTAGCAAATTCTTGGAGACATTTGAAAATTGTGCCACATCTAATACTTTTCACGACGTTCAATGCAAATGTCACCAATACCAAACTTTTCATGGCATTTGCTTTAACTTTTGATGACATTTAATGAAATGTTGCGAAAAGTGCTTTGGTGATTATTTTTTAAATTATTATTAATATTAATTAATTTTTTTTAGTTTTTTTCAATTAACTTGGAAGTATTTATATTAATATTAAATAGTTAATTATTGAATTTTATTATTTTATTGATTATTGTAATCAAATATTAATTATAATCCCATTTTCAATTAAAATTATTTTGAATATTGAAATGGAATTAAATTTGTCCAATTTATAATTAATTATAATTATAATATTTATATATTAATTGTATTTAATTTAAATTACTTAAAAAGTTATAGTAATGGTACAGAATAAAATGGCATAATTTTTTTCAATTACTGATGTAACCGTTTCTGGTCACATACCAATTTTTTTTGTGATGTACCAATTTTTTGGCTAAGTACCTCGTCATTTGACCTGCTCCTAGGCGGCCTATAACTCAGAGGATGGTGGAGCTCCCTAGTGTAGTGCAACCCAACTGCCCTCTGCATGAGGTGATCTTCTCTCCTTTGTAGGTGGCGGGAGTTGAGGGACCTGCGAGAACTCCATCTTTTCCTCATCTTTTTAGGCGGCGGGTGTTAAGGAACCTGCGATAACTGAATCAGTGGACCCGGGGGTGTTTACCCAGCGGGGACTCTCCAATGCCTAAGTTAGCATTCCGATTGTAAGGAGCTTGGAGAGAAATGAGAGAGCTAAAGAGCATGGATTACCTCCATTTTTTCATTCTCTCCCTCCATTTTTTCATTCTCTCCCCTTTGTCTTTGGGGGTCGGAGTCCTTATATAGTAGTGTCCTGTCAAATCAGGCATAATAGCCTCTGTCAAGTCAGGCGTAACTGCCTCTGTCTCTCTGCCACAACTGTTACTGCCAGAGCTAAGGTGGCGGGTGCAGGCGACTGCTGCAGAGTACGGCTCTGCCAGTCAAGGGACAGCTCTCAGGACTAGCAGGCACGGTGCCGCCTAGCGAGAGACGTGGGCGCAGGCCTCCGGATCTGCCAGGTACGGTTGTCAGGTAGGAGATCTTCCTGCAATACGCCGAGCTGCCCCTAAGTGCTGAGTTGCTTGTAAGTGCCGAGCTGCCCCTAAGTGGCGAGCTCTTCGTAAGAAGCCAGACTGCCTGCGGAGTGGCCAGCTGCCTATGCCGAGCTACCTGTAAGTGCTGAGCTGCCCCTAAGTGGTGAGCTCTTCGTAAGACGCCAGGCTGCCTGCGGAGTGGCCAGCTGCCTGTGGCGAGCTGCCTATGCCGAGCTGCCCCTAGCTATACTGAGCTGCCCGAGCTGTGCCGAGCTGCCCAGTTGTCAAGATGCTATACTTGATTTGCATGAGGTGCCAGGTGTCACAATTTCACTGGAGGGCCAAATCCGCCCTCATCACTTACCATTAGTAATTGGTTGCAAAAGGGAAAATTATGGTTAAATAAGCTCTAATAATAATTATTAATTAATTATATATTAAATATTATTTTAATTAATTATTATTGAATAATTTATGAATTAAAATTCTTTTTTAGTAATTTATATTTTATTAGTAATTATCAATTAATCAATTGACTATTTAACCTTGAAGGCTTGCTTGTAGCTAAGGATGGCAATATATATAGGCCTGATTTGGTGTAGGTTTGCCTCAACTTTAACTCGACTCTCTCCAATGTTCTCATGTAAACACAACCTGAGCCAACTCAATAACATGTAATTTTCAAACTAGCCCAGCTTAATAGGGTTCAATCTAATTTCAACTTGACCCTATCCACAATCTTTTAATTTTATTTTTGTTTATTTGACAAAAAATCTTTTAATTTTATTTTTATAATATATTTTTGAAAACTTAAAAGCAATTTATTTAATCCAAACCCTATCTATCCAAAATGAGTCAGCAAGTGATGTTGGGTTAGATTGAAGTTCAAGTTACGGTCGAGGCTGAAAAGTTTGAACATAACTTAAGTTCGGGTTGGGTTAAGATTAAGGCCTTGGTTAGGGATGGCAATTTTCCCCATCCTTAATGGGTATTCGGGCTCCCCGACCCGATGGGGTCGGGGATGGAGGGTACTTTGGCGGGGTTGGGGTCGAGGATGGGGCTACCCCTGAATCCCTGATCGGGGACGGGGACAGGGACGGGAAATGCAATCCCCGCCCCGGCCCATCCCCGATTAATATATATAATTATGTATTTATATAATATAATATTATATATAATAATAATTATTATTCGTTTTTTAAAAGATTAAAACTTGAAAAACACTTAAACAGTAAAAGGCTTGCCAGCTCATCTTTGATAGAACCCTAGGTTTCTCTTCCTTCGTCAGTTCATCTTCATCGCTGATTCGCCGACCGCCGACCATCGTCATTGACTATCGCCACTCACCCATCGCTTCAGACATCGGACAAAAGATAGAGATAATCGAGTCTCGACAAAGGATAGAGAAGAGATACTCAAAGAAGAGTTTCAGTTCGTTAATCTTCCTTCAACCTTCATCATCGTTGCCAACCACCGTCGTCGTCGCCTCGCTCTTCAGATTCTCTCTCATCGCCGACCTCAGCTCTCGAAACGGTCCTCTCTCTCTCTCTCTCTCTCTCTCTCTCATTCTGAGTCTCTTAGAGACTCAAACTCAGTCTCTAGTTCATTGGGGATGGAGGGGGGATTCCTTTCCCCACCGAGGATTGGGGGTCGGGGATGGGGAATGTAGTCCTTGCCCCGAACCCGCCCTGTTGCCATTCCTAGCCTTGGTCAACATGACCATACGAGCCCCCCACTCCCTCGAGAATGGGATTCCCATTCAAGATGCTTTCTCAAAAAAGTCAACTAACTCTTCACAAATAAAAAAAAAAACAATATTAATAAAATATAACCAAAATTATAATACATTAGTAATTAAATGACAATAAAGTATTGTGAACATAATAAAATAAAATTTTAATAAAATAATAATGATAAATAAAAAACAAGAAATTATTATTTAAACTAATTATAAAATGTTAGTAGAGAGTAATAACAAAACAATAATATATTAATAAAATGTAATTAATTTAGTAATTATTTAATAATAATATAATAATAAAATAATAAAACAATAATAATTAAATGCTAATAAAACTAAAACAAAATTAAAAATTTTCAGTTGATTCTAAGTAACTCTGATGAACCAAACGACAACAATTAGAATCTGGCTAGATTTCCTATCTAAACCAAATAGGTGTTGGGAATAGGTCATTCCAATTCTAATTCTAGGGATTTCGATTCTGATTCCAATCTTGATCTTGATTGTGGATCAAATGGACCCATAAAAAAGTTGCGGAAGGAGGATTGAATTCCATCCTAGCTCAATATCAACTTGGGTTAGGGTTAGTGTTAACAGGTTCCAAATCTCATGATAGGTTAAGGGTTTACTTGAACTTGACCTAGCTTGCCTCAGGCGCATCAGCCTAAACCCAAACTCAGTCCAAATTGAATCGGTGTCAAAGAATCAATGTTTTGTATTATTTATTAATTAAATAGTTAATTGATTAATGCTAACAATTAGTTATTTGATTATGAATTAATTGAATATTAAATATCACTTTAATTAATTTTGATTATTAATTAATTAATCAGTAGGGTTGCAAATAAGTCAGATCCAATCCAATAAGAAGCAGATTTGGATGCCCCTCTTAATGCTAACAAATCGGATTGGATAAAAAAAAAAGCTGATCCGTTAACAAATCGAATTCGAATATAGACCAATCCAATCTGTCATGACTTGATTTGATCCATTAGTTATGAAATATTATATATTATATATTATTTACGAATTATATATATATATATATATATATATATATATTCTGTATATTATTTATGTATTATATATTTTAATATATTATTATATTATATAAATATAATATATTATTTATATTACATCATCAAGTTTTTTATTACAATTATAATAAAATCAGATATACGATAATATATTCGATTTGAAATTGAATCATACTATTGAAAATCCAATAGATTTTTATTAGTCGGATTTTCTTAACAGATTGGATCAAATATGCCCTTATCGAATTTGATATGATCCGTTTGCAACCCTATTAATCAGTAATGTTTTACATTATTGTGGATTTTATTATTATTATTATCTATTAATTATTAGTAATTTATTACTTAATTATCTAATTAATTAATTAGTTAATGAAAGAAGGGGGAACTTAGGTTGTAGTCATAGGAGCATAAATGGAATGGGAATGATTATATTGTGGTCCTTGCTAGCTCTAGGTTACCATATTAATTTTAAACCATTCCCATTTAATAAAATACAGTGGAGCGGGGGGTACAAAAAGTCATTTAGCTAATGTTTTTGAATGAATTTTTTAAAAAAAAAAGTTCTTGAATGAAACCCTAAGCGGCTAACGATAAGCCTAATCCACCAAAACCACCAAAAGAGGGAAAAACATTTCATTCCCCCTTTTTTTTCTCTACTAATGGGAATTCATGCGGTGCACGAGATTTATTAAGAGAAAGCTAAATAATAAAAAGAGTTATACACTAAAATACCCCTTATAGTTTCATGGATTTACTAAAATCTACCTTATAGTTAGCATTTTACTAAAACACCACTTATAATTTGCAATGGATTTAATCAATCTTCCATTAGATGACAATGAAAAATGATAGTGTTGACCCTAATGTTCATTTAAATAAATTTAATCAAAAGAAAATAAAAATAAAAATTTCATTTTTTCCCTTAATAAGACATGTGCAACCACTCTATTGGCTACATTTGTTCAATTTTATTTTTTATATAAAAAAAAGTTAGGGGTATTTTTGGAATAAAAAATCATAGGCCTAAGGGCAAAACAAACACTCCATAATGAAATCGTAGGCCTAAGGCCCCGACCTCCACTCTGAAATTAACCTCCATCCCCGATCCCTAATGGGGATGGATTCCCCGTGGGGACCCGAATCCCTAAAATGTTTTCAGATAATAGTATTTTTTAAAATAAATAAAAATTATAAATTATAAATAATATTTTAAATATATTTTGATATATATAATATAATATAATATAAATAGCATTTAATACACAGACACACACACACACACACACACACACACACATATATATATATACCTCAATCCCCATCCCCAACCCCATTGGGTCGAGGAAGTCAGGTCCCGTTGGGGATGGGAAAAATTACCATTCCTAAAAGTGTGTTCTAATAAATAACCCTAATAGAAATACATAAGAGTATACAATTGTCTTATATTTTCAACTTTTTAAATAATTAATAATTATTCATATTTTATATACTACTTTTAATAATTTTTTTATAATACAAAAATAAAAATAATTAATTTCAGTTAAGTTTATTTATCAAACTGATGAAACCAACCAACCCAATTAACTCGACCCAAGTTGGTCGATTTTCTAGTATTTTATGTTGGCTTTGGTTAAAAAGTTTTTCAATTTGACCAAGTTGGATCAACTCCACTTTGGCCATTTGTAAGCCGACCAAAATCGAATGACCTAACCATGGATATATATATAATTTTAATATGAAAAAGTGGGACTTTTCCCATATTTCTTAGTCTAAAATGTTTTATATCATAAATCTATTTTTTAAATTTATTATTTAATAATCACACTGTAATTTTTAAAATTAAATTAAAATTTTAAGTTTAAATCTTTTGAATAGACTGACTAAACCAAAAAATCGACCTAAACCAATATAACATGAATGGATCGGTTTTCACAAAAGGTTAGTTAGTTTCAGTTGACCAACTCCTTAACTTGACCAGGTCAATTTGGTTGGCCAAATAGCCTACAAGCACATTAAACCAACTCATGAACACTCATAATTTTAGCTAAATTAATAGTTTTATCTCTAATAAATAACAATAGTTTAATCTCCCATAATTATTAAAAATTTATAGCCAAAATACACAATTATTGAAAATATATTGATAATGAAAACTATAATAATAACAAAAATTACAAAAATACAATAAGCACTAAAAGTATATTAACTTAGTCAATAAATACATTAAGTACAATAAATTAAATTTAAAAATTTCAATAATAGTAATTTAATATTCAATAATTAAAGAAAGTTTTCTATTAAATAACTTAACAAAATAAATTTATACATACTTATTGAAAATACATTTATCACAAAAGACAATAAATATTAATTTTAGTATATATAATTATATAATAAATATAGGTTAAGAGTTTAAATTATTATTAATAAATATTATTATTTTTAAGTTATTTTCTCGAATTATTACTTGATATAAGTGAAATTAATTATTTACAATATTATGTAAAAATATTAAATTATTATTAATTGCAATATTTTTTTATAACTATTTTTCTACTTTTTAGATTTTTTTTAAATTTACTACATAATTTATTTATTTTAACTATTATAATCTAGTTATGTTAAATATTTTGGTATTTAAAATACTTAGTTATTTAAATACTTAAATAATATGTAAAATATTTAAATGTTAAAATATTAATTATTTATTGAATTTAATTTCCATAAAACCATAATTTATACTATGATTACATAATTTGATTATTTAATTTGTAATATATTAAATTATTATTAATTTAAATATTATGTTATAATTATTTTTCTACTTTGAAGATTTTTTTTTTAAATTTATTACATAATTGCATTATTTTAACTATTTAAAATCTAGTTATGATAAATATTTAGTTATTTAAATATTTAAATAATCTATAATATATTTAAAAATTTTTGTTATTTAAATTTTATTTATTTAAAGCTATTACATATTATTAAATATTTAAAAAACATTTAAATTGATAATCCAGAAAAAAACATAATTTAAATTGTTAGTACATAATTTCGTGATTTACTTTGTAACAATAAAAAAAAAATATTTTTTGTGTGGTTAATAAATATTTTAAAGTTATTTTATAATTTTGTTAGAATATTTAAATAATTTTTAAATTTTTTAATCCAAACTTTCTTTAAATAGATATAGATAAAAAGTATGAGAGAGGATAAATAGAAATTAGAGATAATTTTGGAGATAAATAGGAATTAGAGATAATTTAGAAGATAAATAGGAATCATAGATAATTTTAGAGAAAGTGGGGGATAGTGGGGGAGGTAGTTTAGGAGTAATTTTAGGAGAAGATATTATTTAGGTTATTGGGAAAGTGCATCTCATTGGTTGTTTAAAAAACCAATGAGATATTCTAATATATATATATGCTGACATGCTGACATGGCAGGACCAGTTTTAATATATATATATATATTCTCTTCCCTAACATTTCACTCTCCTCTCATGTGGTCAGACTCCATCTCTACAAGCTTTCATCCACTACCAAAGGAGGGGAAATTGTTTCTCTCTTTCATCCCCCATCTCGTCTGGCCATAGGCCAAACTCCATTTCTCCAAGCTCTGACCTTGTACTGTGTTTATTCTAGTTCTAGAAGCAACAACGACCAGAAGAGGTAGTAGTGGTGACAATCATTGTTTTCAAGACCGGACGGGACGGACGGTCGGACCGGCGGAAAAACCAGGAACTGGTCACCTTCATTTTCCTCCAAAACTGTTGATTTTGGTAAGCAAACCGTTGAACCAGCTGGTTAACTGTTTAAACCATTTGAACCGTTTTGACCATTTTTCAAATTTTTATTTTTTTTTTAATTTTTTTCGTCAGAACAGGCCGGTCATTCGAATCGAACAATAGGACCGTTTGAGTTGAACGATCAGACCGTTCGAACCGATAACCAGACCCCTGACCGGTTCGATCACTGATTCGTTTTTAAAAACCATGGTGACAATGACCAGTGAAGGCAACGTAGTAGGCAGTAGCGATGACGAACACCGCCATTGAGGTTATGACTGGTAGCCAAAACCTCACCACATTTTATTGGCGTTATATGCATTCCATCTCTGTTATTGGCGTTATTTGCATTTCACTGTTATGGAGCATATATATAGACTCGATGGATGACTTGGGGGGCATTATTAATGGTTAACCAGCGTCTAACACAACCATAAAATGCAACTTATTTTATTAACCAAGTGCTTGGCTTTTTCTTGGCGCGATTAGTGATTTGTTGTTTTGTCTTCTAGGTTTGGCCTTTTGTGTTATTTCTGTTGAGTGTAGGAGGCACCCAGAGTCGAGTGGGTTTAATCTTTGTATGGGTTATCATTTGAAATATCAAATATATGACATGCATAATAGGTGGAAAGATTTAGTTTCTTTCTTCAAATTGTTAACATATGATCCATTGAAGCGTATTAGGCAAACTCCATCCCATCACGATTCATGAATAATCGGGTTTAATCTAAAGATGTATTATAGGGCTCTATTTGGAGCTAGCTTGTTATTGGAAGCATTTGAGGTGACTTAGCTGTTTAGAGACGAGGTTTAAAATGACTAGCCAAACAATGAACTCTTGAATACGAGTTTATTTCATTCACTACTTGAGTTACCCAGAGAGGTGCAGCAATGAAAAGTGGCCACCGGGAATGAGAATGAGGTTTTCTCAGGAAGACCAAAACCAACCTCAAAGGTCTTACAAAAATCTTAGAGATAGAGAAAACTATTAGGACTTCATTTCCATTCCTGTCAAGAGATTTCTCTATATTGTCTTTCATCCAAAGTTGATATTGCTGCAAGGGGCTACACAACAGGAGCAGCCCATCTCCCAAATTCGTAGCCCCCTTACCCTTACCCTAGAGGTAATGGGATTTGATCCCAGGACTCCATTACAACTACCCACAAATCCTACCAACTGCCCTTTTTTTTTTTTTTTGATAATTAGTACTAAATAGTTTTTCATTAAATGAGGAAATTTCCCCACCCACAGACAGGGGATTGTGATGCAAAAACATGTAATTAACTGCTCTTATACACTAGTAAACATGGATTTAGAAATTTAAGGAAGGAAGCAAGTTGTAGACTTGAGTGCAAAATCTTTTTTTAGTCTTTACTTTTAAATTGGTCTTAAATCTAGTTTTGGAATCAAATTAAGGGGGAAAACTCCAATTTCACCAATTACTATGAACTAGCTCAATTATCCACCAATTTCCTGCTAGATAGACATTCATAATCGAGGAACTTGTTTACAGAAAAAGTATACATCCCCATCAATTATGTAGGCACAACCATTATCAAGAATCTATCAAATAAAACATAGAAAATAAAAATCAGTTATTCTCCATGCATGCGTGAATTTAAGTAGAATACTACTACCATAAAATAAATAATTTTTTATTTATTAAGTGAAGTATCTATTAAGTACACATATGCGCATGATAATGCAAGAAAATATCTAGAAGATAATGGAAAAGAATACTATGGCAATGCCTGATGACAACCTTATTATGGCATATGCCTTGCAACATAAAATCTTATTATGTCAAAAGATGAAAGAAGTCTATCAACTGATCAAAAGGGGAGAAGTTTATTAACTCATTGACTTAAACTCACCACTTGCAGTTTTCACTAAAACCACTAGACAAAAGAAGTCCAAACAAAAAATTCAACAATAGATTTTTTGATTTTTAGGAATTTCATGGAAAGGGATATGCAAATCTCAAAATGTTTTTCAGTTGGTATTGCTTCTTGTAGGCAAAAAAGATATATACTATTTTTTACATTGGCCTATTTATTAAACAAAAAATCTCATCCAAAAACATCCATAAAGATGGTTATTCATACAACAAAAAATATCCTTTAGAGAATGTCCACTAACCAAAAACCCATTATCAGGTTGTGTAGCCAAACTCTTTCTACTTTGCACCATTTATAGAACTTGAAAAAGAATCATATAATCACTTTAAGCTATAGTCTTTTAAAAGTTTAAAATCATCTCACTATTGTTGTGTTCCTATTTTTGTTAGTATGTAACCATTGAAATGTTGTAGGGATCAAAGAGAAACAAGTGTCTTTTGTTGTTTGATAAGGATGAAAAAAAATTTAATATATCCATATTTAATTTTTTGATAAGTTTGTGAAAAATAAAAATAATCTTAAGATTTATGATATGATTTGTGATTTGATTCGATTCAACTTTCTCTTTGGTTTATAATATGACTATGATTTCAAAACATTCCTAATACAATTGATTTATATTCATCACTTTTTAGTTAGAGTATTCGTCATCCTATTAGTTGTTCTTTCATTCATTCTACTCTTGAATTCATATTTCTTGTGCAGACCAAACATCATATTCAGTTAAAAAAAAAAGACTTGGTTGGAGAATAAAAATGAGGGTCCTTGGAGGCTCCAACAAATAATCAAGATTCAAGCACTACAAGAAAAACGGTCAAAGCCAACAGTCCTATAACCATTGGCTTAGGCCTTCAGACCGTTGCCTTAGATCTAAGGCGGTGCTCAAGCGTCCGCCCCCTTATCAGCTGCCGCCCTAGATTAGGACCGCTGGCTTAAATGCAAAAGACCGCCGCCTTAGATGGACGGTTGAAATCGGTTTAAATTGCTTTGAAGCGGCGGTCACAGCGAGCCGTCAGCTTAACATTAATCAGGCGGCGGTTTTGACCGCCGACTTAGATACCAAAAGACTGCCGCCTTAGATTTCTGTCAAACTCCCTCGTGTTCTTAGGTGGCAGTCCGAATGGCCGGCTTAGGTGTTAAATGATCGCCGTCTTAGGTGTTGTTTGTGGCTAAACCGGCGGTTGCATGATCGCCGGCTTAGATATTCTTTTCATTTTTATTTATACCAGGTTAATTCTAACATATTTTTTTGTCATGTTGATAGCTAAGCCAGCGGTCATTGGTATATACCTATTTTTTTCAAAAAAAAAATTCATATACCCGCTTAATTGCAACATTTTTGTGGTACCTAAATTGTTTATTGATTTAGCATTTATGTACCTGTTTGATACAACAAAACCATTTGATAAAAATCAATTTAAAATGAAATCTATTAATTCAAAGATTATATATTAAAATATTCAAAAGACATTGTTCAAATACAATATCCAATTGACATATAAATAGTATAAGAACTTAAAAAAATAATCAAATTCTCTAATAATGCAACACATCTTCCAATGCAAATCCACTTAACATGTTGGTTGAACATGCAAACCAGAAAATATAAATATTAGAATTATATTCAAGTATTTTAACTATAAAAATAGGAATAGTAACTAAAATTTACATGGGCTGAATTCTAAGCAATTAATTGGAATATCAATAGTAGTTCAAAATATTCTATAGCATCCATAAGGGCATACTAGCAATGCATCACTTATAATTGGAATTCGAACACTGATCACAAACTAAAAAGTAAATTTTAAATATTCTACATGTTTGGTCAACAACAGATAGTCCATGGAGATGAATCATAGCTACCACATATGGCTTGACACACCTAAGATGTGAGCTATGAAAGTTACTTATTGTTCCGAAATTAAGCAAGGAATAATTCATAAAAGAAGTTAGATATAGATAGGGAAATGTCTCTAGATTTCAATTCGAGATGGATACTTGGTGCAATCTTTGACCTCTTAATGGCATTTTCCTCCACCTTTGCATATTGCTGCCAAATGACAATGTAAGATACTGTTACTAGATAGGTGCAAACAATGTGGTCTAGGAATCTGTTTTTAGAAGAGTTGAGAGTAGAACCCATGGAAAATTCACTTTTGAAGCTGTAGAACAACAATTCTAGGTCTCCGGATGCTGTTTCAAGGTCTGCTTATAGGATGGATTAGAGATTTTTTTAGATGCCATCATACAAAATTCAGAAACAGATTAAAGCTGACCACTCTCATCTCTACCTTCTAATTTGTTTTTTTACAAAGATGCATCAGAGAAATCTGTTGTGAGAGCAGAATTTCCAAATTTACAGATACAGGAAACACAAGTCCCAAGGTAGCGTTTAAGGTTTGGGAAATGCTTTAAAATCCAATGCAGATGTTGACCCAAAAAGCTAGCTGGTGGTAGGTTTGATGGTCCCAACCAGCTGGTAAAATCAAAATCATAAAAAACCTGGGATCTGATCAACTATTCATGTCTCTTGTTCAACCTCCAGGGTCAAAGGTGGACTGAAAGCACAATGGTTTGGTTTAATGATTATGCAAACATAGAATCAAGAAATGAATCCATAAATCAAGACATCAATGTTCTCCTGACTTCCTATCCAATGTAAATTTTGTAATTTTTGGGTGGTTCTAAATTTGATTAATTTGAGCCTTTCAAAAGCTAGTTTCTAGTTTGTTGGTGTCTCAAGAATAAGGTTAAGCATCTTAAATAGTTGTATAGTAGTTTAAGTTGCATCACTTTTATTTCAGCCTCATAAAATTGGTTATTGAGTTATCCATCCAACAAGACCAAGATCTTTGAATCTATCATGTTTTGAGAGACCTTATTTTCCCTTTCTTCCTCCATATTAGATCTTAATTTTTTCTTTCTCACCCTTCTACTCCACCAATGCTAACTGCTAGGAGCCTAGGACCTTCTTCTACTCATGGATTGACCAATCATGGGTTCTGTTTTGTGCAAAGAAATGGGAGATAATTCATAAATTGTAAATCCAATACAGTGTAATGGGCCCACCATTCAGTCATATTTGACATTAAATTTTGCTTCCTACATATCGTTCAGGGAATGTTATGGATATGGAAACTTCGAGCTAAGTAAAAGGAGGGATAACCATATATGCCTGATTGTATCGAAAATCCTTGGGATCTTTTTTTGTCATCATTTAGGGTGGAGAGACAATGCCATAAGGCTTCTCATGATATTCTTAAAAGTCCCTTGTCCAATTCGTGACAAGTGGTGTATTTTGCATACTCCAGGGTTTGTGGAAGGAGAAAACAAGATAACCTTTTATAAGGAAAGATAGAACCATAAATAGAATAGCAGAGATATCAGATTACAGATTGGGTTGGGACCTAGTGCTAACAACTTCAATGGGCTTAAGATGGTCAATGTCTGGGAGGGATTGGAAAGAATACAATAGCCTGTCTATCTATTTTTATTGAAGGAAATCAATGGAAAACTACAATTATAATATAAGGCCCTCACTGATTTCCATATTTGATATTTAGAAGGGAGATACTTACAACAACTAGTTTATGTTCTATTCTCTTGACTTCCTTGGCATTCTTGGCCCTTGAAGCTTCTTCTTTCATCCTTTCATGTTCCTCAATAGATATTTCTCTTCCCCATCGAGCTTAAGCTTCACGACATTCAGACAAGGAGCTTGCGAGTGCTTGTCCTCCAATTTCTTCCACATGGGCAGATACAATTGCTCCACTACATGCCTTCTCTTCAACATCTTGAATTTCTTTTGTCAATTCCTATCTTTCTACCAAGGCAAAAGCCAAATTGTTGGGAGGAAATCTTTCCCGCGGTATATGACAGTGTAATACTTGTTTTTAAGCAGTAAGACACCACCTGTTAATTTCTGCATGACAATTAACATATCAGTATATACCTTTCGGTATTTTTATTGCTTTTATATAGGGATAATATAGCATAAAGAAAAGGAGATAGTATATCAAATGCAGAAGGCAAGCTACACCAAAATAGGCATGTGAAAACTGTAAATAAAGCTCTTCAGCATTATTTAACCAAAAAAGTATAAAATTTTTTAACTTGGATATATAGAAGCTTGAAGTTCAACATCTTTAAAATTACATCTCAAAACCAACCACATCTAAGTTTGGCTCAGGCTTCTTTTAGCTGAGTGAGTTCAATTATAAACTCAGGCTTGACTCGGCTCTAGAGACCCTAAGTTGAATTAGGTCATGAGGTGACTGATCTAAACTAGTAGATGAGCCAGTTAACTCAGCTTTGTTGGTAGCAAAAGATAAAACTTCATAGTGCCAAGAAGTCCAAGAAGAAGAAGCTTCTTTGTTCTTTTCTGTTGTAGATACTCTAGCACAATAAAATAATTCCTATGACTATTGCTAACCAATGCTACTTAGCTTCTTATTGCCACGGCCTTTCTTTTGTGGCTTGGGACTATGTGGTGTTTGTTGCAAGCAATCACCTTCACATGCTTCTAAAATTGGTTGATCTCTCTCTACTATTAATTAAGGATTTAAAGTGTCTTTCTGGCCTTATTACCCTTTTTCTGTGTTTTCCATCCATGCCTATCATTTTAGATGAAAGTAAACAAATTTGATAATTAGGCACTAGTCAGGCTTCATTGAGAATTGTGCAAATTTGTTTGCCATAAATTGCATTCAAGCTATAATCTTCAATTATTGATTGAATCACCATTGAACCTGCCCTGTAGCACCCAACAACTGAGATATAAATTAATGATTTAGCAATGGATACCAATGAGTGTAAAAAGAAAAAGGTATTCAGATTGTATGTCCAAGAATGAAAGCCAAAAGGTACAATCAAATCAAATTATTGCAAAATGGGATACCCTTAGTCAATTGATAATTCGAGTTAGTAAATTTAAATAATAGAACATAACATAAATAAAAAATTATGAGAGAAAACATGAAAAGATTAGTGTTAAGGAATAAGTGTTTTCTGAAGGATTTAGATAGGCATAAAAGACTTCCAAAAGGTTTTAAAACAATTAAATCCAGAGAAAAAATCATGATTTTATTATTTTCCTTTTTTATGAAATAACTTGTATGCATTTCCAATCATAGAAAGAAAAATAATGTCCCTAAATTGCCAAAAAGAACAAGACTATTACATCTAAGGACAGCTGACCATCTCATGCTACAAATAAAAACTATATAATGTGTATACAAATTAAAACATGGCCTTGGTAAACACCAATAAAATCCTTGATTTTCTTTCCCTGCCTTAGCTAAGTTGTCAGGTAGGGAGTTGAGCAACCTGGGAACCCACTTGAACAAGTAATTCAATCTGTTCCCAAAAACTTTGGATTTCCTAACCAAAATCCTGAATCTCCAAGGTGGTTCCTTAAGAGCATTCAGACATGAAATAGCAGTTACGTAGTCACTTCCACATCCACATCACTCTAGCTGTAGGGAATTGACAGTTTAAAGCCCTAAATGACCGCAATTATGTCTATTGTCAAAGCCACTCTATAACCCACATTTCTTAAAGTTTACTATTTAGTTTTCTATGTTTAAGTCACTCTAAAACCCACTCTGTAACCTACATTTCCTCCATCTTAACACAAGCAAATAATGATGCAACATTGAATACAATAACACAATTTATTGTCATTAATGTTTAACATACATGTACTATAACAAACCTATAACCTATTTAGCATAAATGATAATGTTAACACTTTACGGTGAAGATATTCTGGTGAAAAAAGAAAACAGAGAAAAACAATTTCCCACTAGAAGAAAGTCGTAAAAATGAAATAAAAAGAAAAATGTTATAAAAATCACCCGAGTTGAAATGAAATAAAACACCTTTCGGTGTTGCCTCTGAACACTGCAATCATGACTATACAGGGCTACAACATTGTGAAGGGATGAGATATCCATCACATGGACGCCCAAGTCTTGCGGAATGGATTGGGCGAATTTCAAAAAAAGAAAAATTTCTCCTATCTTTGCAGGGAGTCGAATTCCCTATTTTAGAAAAAAACATATTTTTCAAGGATCAATCTTGAACCATGAACCAAACCAGATTTGAACCAAAAGGAGTAGAAGGGAGGATGTACCTGATACAGAGAATTAGTATCTCCCAATGGAGGTGTTCACGCCCAAGGAAGGATCCAAAGACTGCTCCCACTAAAGATGACGCAGTGCAGGATGGAGCAGAATTAGCAATGTTCTTCAAAAGAACTTGACCCTTCGCAAGAATCAACTGGATGGCTTGTGAATACAGCTCCAATCAATCTTTTCCCAAAAGATTGATATCAAGATCAGATCTTGATTTCTCCCAAGAACTGGAGATCGAACTAAAGGTAATGGCGGCGGCAGGAAGGAGGCGACAATAGAGATTTTGTAGAGGTTGCAGAAATCTCTCTTCTGTGATTTCAGCTCTGAAGACAAGAGTCTTAGGTTGCATGTTTAAAGGTTGCCGCCCACTCCTCCTTTTATAGATTTAAAGGGATCAGCTCCTAATCCTATTAGGAGCTGCTGATCCAAATTATATTTGGATTAGAAGTCCCTTTAAGTGATAAGGGAGAACCATTATCTTATCTGCAGATCAGATCAGCCATCTCCTAATCTAATTAGGAGGCTTCCAGATCTAAATCTCATTTAGATCTTGGACTTTCTAAATGGATAGGGTCTAGGCCCAATCCTATCAGCTGATCCATCTCAGAATTCTCCCCTTTTAATTGACTGATCAAATCAACCCAGTTCGAAATGGGCTTAAGGCCCATTTAAGGTTATGTACTCACTTAGCCTTCCAAACTGCTGCCCAGTTGGGCTTCCTTGTATAGCGTGGGACCCAAACATTGATCTACACATCAGCCATATGGGTTCAGCCCAGCCTTTGTTACAAGGCCTGGCCGAATACACTGTTATGGACAGTGCACCCCCTGAAACCCATCTTATGGGCTCTATGGGCCCAACACTTACCCTAAGTGGTCCCTGGGCCAAGCCACCTTATAACACCCAGGGACTGTGGGCAGATGCAAGATTAGCCCATCAGGTATTATCCTCAATGGTCTTACACTTAACCTCTCAGCCCATAATGATCAAACACTACCCGACAAGGGAGGACCTCTCCCTCGACTGCAAGGAACAGTGTTGCACTCTCTTCTTACATGGATCCCGGGAATTAAAACCTTTTGCAAATCATTTCGAAACGATAACATATATATATATATATATATATATATATATATATGTGTGTGTGTGTGTGTGTGTGTGTGTGTGTGTGTGTGTGTTATTAATCCTACAAAATCTCAACAATTGAAATCGGCTGCCGACAGCCTTGGTTTCCATCAAAGAGAGTGCATCCCCGATCATTACCTTTGTCCGACAAAAGGGCTGATCCTGTCACTATGATCACCCACTCAGATGAATTCTCGGACTGTCCCAACATACCCAAGTTTTGACCCCCGCTAAGGATCTCACTGATTAGTACATCAAAGACAACCCGATCCGACACCTAGTGTAGTATCATAATCGAGTCTAGGGGTCAGGTGTAACTTTCCAGTTTTGCCCATCTATCTCCAAGGTCCAGGGCAATACTGGAAATCTGGTTCGGTTCAAAGGTTCTATTAATCCTACACTACATGTGCTTCGGGTCTCACCCTGGTAGCTGAGACAAGCCACCCCAACAGTTGGTAGCACACCAGTGTCAGCCTTGACAAGATAAATCTCCCCAGACTTACCCAATGGCTATGAACATTCTAAACTAACACAAGTCTCATTAAGTATCCAGTTTAAGGGTATTCCACAGAAACACACCACACGAACATGAATCAAATGTGTACTTTATTCATTTACAATAAATTCATAATGTACATATTTCTGATTAAAGCTAAGGGCATACAACTGTCTAACACATTGCCATATTGATCATATAGTAATTGGACTTGTAAATGGTGGCTCTAGATGAAGAAACACGTTTACTATCAAGACAAAATTAACTTTTGGAACTACAGAAAAAAAGAAATAAGTTAACTTGGGAAGCAACCTTCGCTATAAATATTGGAGAGCCAGGAACTTGACCCTGGACTTGTTTGAATAATGCCCTCACTTCGTCATCATTAGGAACCTAAAAACTTCTAAAAGTGGATATATTTATATCCCATTCAAATTTTGAAATGAGATCTGAGTAACTTCAAACCAATTTATTTAACATGCATTTAGAATGATTATTCTTTGTTATTTTTTTGCCTAGGGATTTAAAAGTATCTCTCCCCTTATCAACGAACAACACTTGTAACCCTAGATTTCTTGCCCAACTTCTCCATGAATAATGATTATTCTCTGTTATTTTTCTTATTCATGAAAAAAGAGTTTGTCTTCTTCAAAATTTCTCCGCAAATTCTCTTCTTTGTAGAGAACCTTTGTATCGTCTAGTGAAATTTGTTCAATATAATGAAATTTTTTGCCTCCCTCGTTGTAAAGGACCACCGCATTAATTTCTAAAATTGATGTAAGCGGCGGTGTTAAAAAGATCACCTCCTCAAATATCACACTAACGGCGGTCATTAAGACTGTCGACTCTAAACCCCCGCCTTTAACTGGATTTCTTGTAGTGAAGAATTCATTCCTTTGGCCTATCAGTGTGCATTGATGTTTTATATTTTTAATATTTTTCATGGCTCTCACAATTCATAAGTTTATTTAGGACACTACGAAGAATAACTTGTGTAGACTTTATGAACTTTTTTTATATGATACTTTAGTTGGATTTACTTACCTAATTTTAGCCAATTAATGGCTCTTCTCTCCTTGTTTTGTAGTGGCACATATGACAACAAAAATCAAGTATCTCTAATTTGTTTTAGATAAAAATGTGGGTGGAGATTTACTTATCTGTTTTACATGTTAAGGCCAAACCCACAGCATTATAAAATATGAATGTTTCTATTATGTTTATATGCGTTATATTTTTTATATTTAATTTTGTTTTTTAAATCTTCTGTTTATTATTTTCATGTGTAATGATCAAGGATAGACAAGTAGTCAAATTCAAGATGGAGATCACATTGTTGAAAAATCATCGACAAGCTCAATAACTAATTGCAAGTTTAATTTTATTTTTTATTTATTCACATATTTTATCATGCAAATAATATTAAATTATATTCATTTGTTTTTTACAGTAGATGTTCAATAATATGTTCATTTCAAGTGCATGCAATGGAGGAATAGGAAGGGAAAGAGTAAAGAGAAGTGGAAGAGGAAGAAGAATACCTTATTTTAATGAAATATTTATTGTGTTATTTCAACTTTTTTTTATAAAATATAAATATCACTTTGATTATAAATATATACTACACTTTTAAATATTAAATTTTAGTGTTTAATGCATCACATTATTTAATTGTTATATGTATACGTAATAATGCATCACATTATTACGTATTTGAGAATATATTTATTTACAACTTGTACTACAAAAGTCATTAAAACTAAAAAATATATCATTTTAGTGAAATTATAAATGTCGCTGAAAGTATTTTTTGTGACATTTTCCTAAATATTGCCATAAATATTAATATGCCTACATTTATCTTTTTAGTGACTTTAGGTAAATGATATTGAATATGTTTTTATAACATTTATGAAATATCATTATAAGTCTTTTTTGGTGACGTTAGGGAAATGTCATAAAAAGTAATTTTATTGGTGACATTTAACAAATGTTGTTAAAAGTATTTTTTAATGACGTTTGGTAAGTATTATTAAAAAAAAATAAATGTTACCGTTGTATAAAATAAGTAACTTTTTAAAAAATTTAGTAACATTTGCAATTGTAACAATCGTGATAATCGTCACAAATGTTTTAACAACATTCGCAATTGTGACAATGATGCAAATGTTACAAAAACTTTTTTCATGACATTTCCCAAGCTTTTAATGACGTTTATTATTTGTCACTAAAAGCCTATTTTCTTGTAGTGTTATGATTTTTATTGCATTATTTATTAAATTTGGATATGATGATTTTTTTTTTGATTGTATGTCAAATGTTTTATAGTAATTCCTATAAAAATAATTAAATTATAGAAATGATTGGTGAATATTAACATTCTCTAATCATTATTTAAAAAATAATTTAGTGAAATCAGAGTACTTAACATTAACAATTATCTAAAGATTATTTTAAAAACTAATTTATGAATTAATACGTATTAACAAAAGATAAAAAAAAGGAATAAAATTTCACCAAAATAACTAAAATTTTATATATTTTTTAAGTTTTTTATTTCTTTTTCTACATTAATGGTTGATAAAATAAATATTTTAGTTATATAGCAAGATTCTCACAAGTAATGGCATAAACCCTTTTTATAATATATAATGGTTTCGGTTTATAAAATTAGTTAATTCAATATATTTTATAATAAATAGTTAATAATGTGTAAGTATACTTACATAGTTATAGCAAGTATATGAATAATGTGTAAATATATTTATATAGTTATAATAAGTATATCAATAATGTATAATTATTCAAATTATTATTTAGAAAAATGTTAATATTTAATAGTCTTTGTTATGACCTTCTAAATGAGTCAGAAAGAAAAAAGAATCGCCATCGAAAATCAAATATACAATTTAAGAAGAAGCCAATAAGATGTGGATTCCTTTTATATGAATCAAAAAAATAAAAACCACAGTTAGAAATTAAATATAGAATTTAAGAAAAACATAAAATGAAATATACTATAAAGAATTAATGAACATGATGATAAGAAGCCAATAAAACGTGGGTTCCTTCAAGATGAGTCAAAAAAATGAGAATCACCATCATAAATCAAATATACAATTTAAGAAAAACAAAATAAAATGTATCATAAAAAATTAATAAACATGATAAGAAGAAGCCAATAAGATGTGAGAATACTCATATTATGCGTTCAGAAATAGAATGTTAAATGTGACGAAACTTTTAAATTTTTATAAAAATATTATAATCATCAACCCTATAAAATGTTTCATTTCAACACTCATATTTTCAGTATTTTACTATGATAGTATAATAAAATTTAATTACATATGTTTTATCTCTTATTTTTAAGAAATTTACCTATGCTAATGTTATGAGAAATCAGTTTATATAATATATTGCATATGTATTTTATTCTTCTTATACTACTTTAAAATTTGCCTAATAGAGATTTTATTGAACGATCTAAGAATCAAGACTTAATAATGAAAAAAAAAATAATACTTACAATTATAGGTTTACAAAAAGACCAAATTTTGGTACCTTTTTTTAGTTCTTTAATTCTTTGTTGTTTTAGTGGTTGCTGAAAAAATGTTTTAGTTATATAATAAGGTTTTCTTAGGTATTTGCAAAAACCCTAATGTATAATTATACTTATATAGTTATATAGTTATATCAAGGAAGTCAATAATGTATAAATATATTTATATAATTATAGCGAGTGTATTAATAATGTGTAAATATATTTACATAATTAAACAAATATATCAATAATGTGCAAGTAAACTTACATAGTTATAACAATATGGACTTGTAAATATATTAATAATCCTTTTTTTTTCTTTTTCATGTTTTATGTTATTGATGTATGACTCACATTGTTGATTAAAAAAAGGAATGACAATGAAATTTGTAACCAAACGAATTAAAATTTCTTCAAATTCTTGCAAAACTATTTAGGGTAAATTTCTTAAATTATACTTATGATTTAGCTAATTGACTAAGTATACCCCTATTATTTGAATATTGTCTAATACTACCCTACGGTTTCAAAGAAATTACTATTACCGTTAAAATTTCTTAAACTACTCTTATGGTTTAGCTAATTGACTAAGTATACCCCTACTATTTGAATATTGTCTAATAATATCCCTACGGTTTCAAAAAAATTACTATTACCGTTAAAATTTCTTAAACTACCCTTATGGTTTAGCTAATTGACTAAGTATACCCCTACTATTTGAATATTGTCTAATAATATCCCTACGGTTTCAAAAAAATTACTATTACCGTTAAAATTTCTTAAACTACCCTTATGGTTTAGCTAATTGACTAAGTATACCCCTAATATTTGAATATTGTCTAATATTACCCCTATGATTTCAAAAAAATTACTATTACCGTTAAAATATTAATAGCATGGTTGAAATGTCTGTTTAGCCCTTACATGAAAGCTCATTTCTTCTTCTTCGTCTTCCTCAACGCACAAGTCCCTTTTGTCATGTTTCATCACTATTGCTATAGTAGTGACGGACCCCTCCACACGACCCTCTCTTTCTTTCTTTGTCCGTACCCTTTTTTTACCTCTTCCTTTCGCCCTTGTTTCATCACCACCGTTGCTGCAATTTGTAGCAGCGACGGATCCCTCCACACGACCTCTCTTTTTCTCTCTCTGTCTATCCCTTCTCCTTCTCGCCCTTGTTTCATCACCGCCGCTACTACAACCTTTTAGCAACGGCGGCTTGGATGATGATGTTTCGAAGATGTGAGCACGGTAAATTCTAATCTACTTTCATATCCATCTTCATTCACACCAATGTGGGCATTGTAATGATAAAATGAAGAAGAAAAAACCAGCCAAATGATTTGAATCTACAACTTCACTCGCTCTCCTTTCTCCTTTTCCATCATGTTCTCTAGCACCAAATCCACACACATTCTCTATCTCTTACCCTTTTCCTCCTCTTTATGGTTCACCTCGTTGCTTCTTACCAACAAGTAGGATTAGATAACCAAGAGCCAAATGCGTTGGGCGTTGGGCCCACGTCAAGAAACTCCCTTCCCACTTTAATCTCAATCTCTTCATCAACTATTCCGATTACTCACTCTTCCACTGTTAAACCTAGGGAGCTTCCATGACTCTTATACATAATCCTGGGTATCAATTCAATAAATTTCCCCCTCATCCTCTTGACTTCGGCCTTGAAAATCGCCATTAGCACGTAGATGATGCTTAGCTCCTGGAACACCACCTCATCTTTTGATTTCCTTCGTTTTCTCTCATCGGTTTAGAGAATAAATGCCATGGAGTAGGAAGCTCCACACGACTCCAATCTACTACTCTGACAGGTTGTGTGACTTCTATTCTCAGTCCACCAAGGTAAAAAAAAAAAGAACTTCAAGACCTGCAACTCTCGCGAATTGTGGCTCCTGAAGGAGTTCCATTGCTTGAGTGGTCGGAAGTCTGAGAAGAGTAGTGAAAGAATTCCCTGGAACTGTTGCTTCCTGGAACCGGTGGGCCTCTTGAAGAAGACGATGAAGAATGAGGAGGAGAAGAAGGGAGAAGGAGAGGGATGAAGGGTAAAATTGGGTTTTTCAAAAAATAATATATCACGTGTGACGGAATATTAACGGGTCTTAACAGTAAGGGTAGAGTTAGTCAATTGTCAGAAATAGTAAGGGTAGCATTAGACAATTAGTTAAACCATAAGGGTAGTTTAAGAAATTTACCCAAATATTTATTTAAAAAAATGTTTAGTTTATATCAAAACTTTTATCAATTACTAGGTGGTTCTCCTTTTCCCATAGTAAACTTTTAACAATTACTCCTTTTATCAATTTTGCTAAATAATTATTCAATTGATTGTTTATGCAAATGCTAATGTTTAACAAGATTTTCTAATTTTATTATGTTCTTCCAAATAAATCAAAAAATAAGAATCGTCATTAGAGGTCAAATACAAAATTTAAGAAAATATGAAACAAAACATATGATAAAGAACTAATAAACATTGTGAAACAAGACAACAAAACACGAAGATATTCATATTATGTATTCAGAAACAAAATTCCCGACATGTGGAATGACATTTGAGCTTCTTCAAGAATATTATGATTATTGAAAATCCTAAAAAATAAATGCAACCAAGAAAAAGAAGTTAAAGAATTGAATAAAAACTAGAATTATGCACTTTCTTTATTTGTTATATATTTATTTTTTAACAATCATATTTTCAATATTTTACTATGACAATGTAATAAAATTAAATTGCATATATTTTATTTGACTTATTCTATTTACCTCTTATTTCTTATGAATTTGTCAATGTTAATATTATGAGAAATTAGTTTATACAATCTAGTGCATATCTCTTTTTAATTCCCTATACTACTTTAAACATCTCTTAGTAGAGCTTTTATTGAACGATCTAAGAATCAAGATTAAGTAACGAAAATAAAATAATTAAGTTTCGCAATTTTATGTTTATAGAAATATTAAAGTTTGATATATTTTTAGTTCTTCAGTTCTTTGTTGCTTTAATGGTTATAAAAAAAATGTTTTACCTGTATAGTAAGGTTCTCATTAGTGATGACGCAAACCTTCATGTCATTTATAATGGTTATAACATGTACAATCAGTCATTTCAACAAATTTGATAACAAGTAACCATTAACATAGCAATAAAAACCTTCATGTCATTTATAAGTGTACATATATAGTTATGGCAATAAAAATTGTTACTCAAAAATAAAAATAAAAAAACATAACAATAAAGATTAAAACCTTTTTCATGATAGCATTGATGATGAATGGACATATATGGATTGATGTTCAAGGAAATATAAATCCCGTGAAATCAAGAAATTTAGTAAATGAAATAATGGAACCCATGCAATAGTCCAGTATCTAAAAAAACCCATTGAAATATTCCAATGTGTAGCTATCATGTCACCTATGAAAAGAATGGGAAGTCTCCGATTGTGGCGCTTGAACCGCATTAGCTAAATCTTTGCATATCGAGATATGCTAACTGAGTTGCATAAAGGATTCCTTGCAAAATATCATTCAATTCCACCCCTCCACTAGGAGTGATCATTTCAGTCTGACTCGATCTGGTTCGACTAAGCTTGGGCCTAGATTTTTTGTTAAGGCCTGGCCCGGGCCCGAGCCCACATCAGGCCCGTAAAATTTAGGGCCGGGCTTAGGACTAATATTTTAGGTCCGGCTCGACTCAAATGCTTTAAATAATATATATATATATATATATTAAAGATTTTAATCCTATGGTCTTAGATCTTACCAAATTCTAATTTTAGTATTTAATGAAATATAGATATTAGTAAAAGGAAATTACTAAACTCTAATATTCTTGGCTCTCTCTCTCTCACCAATTTCACAAAATCACCGTTGCGCCCAATCTCTCTCTCTCTCTCTCTCTCTCTCTCTCTCACCAAAAGATGAATCTTCTAGTGATGAAGACTCCATTGATGAAGATAAATATGAAGTTTAGAGTGGTTGCACAGTTTTGGGTAAAATTGAAACCATTTTCAATATTTTATTACTTAATTATTTACATTAATTTGAACTATTTTTTCTTAGTTTGCTAATATCTTTTTTATTTGTATGAATTGAATGGAAGATGGAGCCCCTTATAGAGATGTTTAAAGTTGTTTTGTGGATATTACATGGCAATGGATGTTTATTTTTTATAGATATTATAGGTTCTAGGTTGATTTTTTGTTGATAAAAAAAATGATTTGTTAAAACTATCATTTTTAGCATACTAATGACCATTTGAAACTTATAAATTACAATGTATAATTATTTAATTTCTTTCAAGTTAGAAGATTTTATCTTGACATTAAGTTTAAAGTTTCTTACAGGTTACTATAGTCTTCACGACAATAAGTGAAAAGAAGTACAATTGTTTAATTTTGGAACTAAAATACAATAATTAGGCCCAAAATCTTGGCTTGGCCTAGCTCGAGCCCAGGCTTATATTTTTAGGCCCATAATGCGGGCCGGGTTGGGGCCGGGTCTAGCTTAAGCCCGTTGTTATGAAGGAAAAGTCCAGCCCGGTCCCGACCCATAATCACCCCTACCCTCCACTGATCTTAGGTTCCTTAATATTCTCCCTACAATTCCAAGGGAAGATAAAGATTAAGTTAAGAATATAATGAAAAATGTTGTAAAATGCTCTTTTGTCGATTTAGCCAAACAATGTGTAAGAGAAAATTCTTGAAATTGCATTGGAGGGAGCCATGACAATTCTTCACCCAATAAGAGCTCTTCGAACTGAGCAAAATCATAACCTTGATGCCTCTTCTTCTTGTCACTTGATGGGGAAGCCTTTATTTACACCAAGAACACAAAGAGTTTAAGGTTGGGAACCCCTTTAAATAGAGGATAACATTGATCGTTTCTATACCCATCAAGGAACGGTTCAGTAATGGCATTCACTACCATTTGCAACACCCGATATGGTGTTATAGAATGATTAAATGGTCAGTTAAAAGTCCATTCCCACTTTTGCTTGCAACGATAACTATTTAGTTAAATTCATGTATTGAAAATATAATTTATATAGTATAGGAATATTTTAAGAAAATTGAGACAAGTAAAATTGTCCACACAAAATTATAAATATCATTATATCTTACTCACAACATAATGTCATTCCATGATCATGTGAAATGATCCGTATGATGTAGTGATCAATCACATTTCTTCCACCTTTATGGTTCCTATTATTTACAACCCAATAGAATCCTTACAATGGAAAAATAGATAATTTATGCAGAACAAATGGAGAGAAAAAGTATATTGTTATGGGAATAACAATGTCAACTTTATATGCTAGCAAAAGATATTCCCACTAACCAAGTGAATCAAATGATTCTACAACACCCATATGGATTACATGTTCCATGAACAATTTTACATTAAGAGATTTGGTCAGTGGATCAGTTATCATAATTGTAGTGTTGATATGCTCCAAAATAATCTTCTATTCCCAAACCTTCTCTCTCACAAAAGAAACTATGTTTATGTGTTTGGATGCACTGGAACTGTTGTTGTTTTTGAAGAAGAAAACAGCTACAAAGTTGTCACAATAAATTCTTAGTGGCTTGAAAATAGTTCCCATGACACAAAGAACTAAGATAAAGTTCTATAGCCAAATGGATTTCTTAGTTGCCTCATAGCAAAACACAAATTCTGCCTACATAATCGGCAAAGTTATAAGTAACTGTTTAGCACTCTTCCAAGAGATAACACCTCTAGCCAGAATGAAAATATAGCCAAATGTCAACTTTCTATCATTTGGATAACCAACAAAGTCTGAACCTATATACCCAATTACCTCAAAGGTATTGGATCTATTATATGTGAGCATGAAATCCTTGGTTCTTTGAACATACCTAAAAACTTTCTTTGCTACTTTGTAGTGAGCCTTTCTAGGATTACTTTGATATCTGCTAAGTACACTAACTACAAAAGCAATATCCATCCGGGTGTAAACTTGAGAGTACATGCAGGACTCCCAACAATTGAGTCATAAGAAAATTTATTCATTATTTTCTTCATCTCTTCAACTTCTAATTCAGTCTTTAAACATTGTTTTTTGTTGAATTTCTCACCTTTAGTGATTGAAACATCTCTAGGTGAATAGTGGTCCATGCCATACCTCTTGAGAATTTTGTCAACATAGGTTCTTTAAGATAATCCCAACATGCCCCTAATCCAGTCACGATATATCTAGATACCAATGACAAAAGATGCTTCTCCAAGGTCATTCATGTCAAAATTGTCCGTTAAAAACTGTTTAGTTTCCAAAAGCAGTCTCATGTCACTACTTGTAAGTAAGATGTCATTGACATAAAGGACCCATATAACAAACTTGCTCTCACTAATCTTGAGATAGATGCATTCATCAACTACATTTTCTTTTAAAACAAAAGAGGTTATGACTTCATCAAACCTTATGTACCATTTCCTTAGTGCTTGTTTTAGGCCATAAATTGATTTCTTCAATTTTCATATAAGGTTTTTCTTGCATTTCACTTTGAATCCTTTAGGTTCAATCATGTACACATCTTCATTTAATACACCATTTAGAAAGGTTGTTTTGACGTCCACTTAATGTAATTCTAGATCAAAATGAGCCACGAGAGTCATACCAATCCTGAAATAATCCTTCTTAAAGACAAGAGAGAAGGTTTATTTATAGTCAACACCTTCCTTCTAAGTGAAGCCCTTTGCCATTAGTCAAGCTCTGTACCTTTCTATGTTGCCATTTAATCTCATTTATTTTTATATACCCACTTGCAACCAACTGGTTTGGCTCCATTAGGAAATCCTATGAAATCCCAAACTTCATTTTTCTTCATTGATTCCATCTCATCAATCATGGCATCTAGCCATTTGGAATAGGCAGAACATAACTTTGGAATTCTAGCACAATAACTGATGTAGATCTCTCTCAATATGCTGATCAGGCACATCATCATCAATAAGCTCATCCTCAATAAATTTTGCATTTTCAATTTTTATAATTCAAGTTGGGCATGATGGACAATAAAATCTGTACGATTTAGATATCTCGGGGTATCGTATAAAGTAGTAACTCACTATTTTAGGATTTAACTTCTCTTAGAGTTTATACATTCTATCTTCTACTTTACACCCCCAAACATGCAAATGACTTAGACTATGTTTTTTCCCAATCCATAGTACTCATGTTGTCTTGCAAACTACCTTACTAGGGACATGATTCAAGATGTATGGAACAGTCTTTAAAGCTTCCCCCAAAGGGATTCTGGCAATGTAGAATTCATTTTGTTAGGGAGTCTCGAGCATAATATACTGTGCAACAATACCATACCCTTTTAAAAACTTAGCAATGGTCAGTCGTAAGACCATAAATCAATATATTTAATTTTAAAAGATTTTATTCTAACATATAACACTAAAAAAAACCAATATTTGAGGATATTGTACCTCCATCAGCAAAAATAATTAAGTCAACATTTGAATTCACCCTTCGGGGGCGTTCGTTTTTTGGATTATGATAGGGGGAATGTTGGTCAATGTGCATCCCATTGACCAAGAAATCCATGTTCTTTTTTCAGATTTATGTGGGGACTAGGGAAAGTTTATTTTCCTGGGTATGATAACCATCTCCCTAGTGGGTAAATAACTTCATTCCTTGCATACCAAATATACTAAAGAGTAGTGCCGTACCAACTTATGATAGCTAAAATCATATTACGATTAGAAAAATAGGATATTAGAGAATTCAAACAATTTAGCTAGGATCCTTGAAAAAGATTCTACATGTTAATATTCCAAGGGACAACAGACAAGATAGATTTAGAAAATAGACATTCAAAAAATAAATGATTAATTATCTCAATATCATGTTTGCCTAGATTGCATTGTTGATCTTGAAGGGTCATAAAAAGAGTTGCTTTACTAGAATAAAGTTGTTAGCTACCTGCCAAATACACAAATGATATCTAGGAGGAATAGGAATCTTTCAAATGCATTTAAAATATCTTCTTTGAGTTGATGAGATATGAATGAATTGGTTTTGCTTGGCTTGGAAGTAAGCATGTTTAGTAGAGAATTTTCCTGAAGAATGTAGAGTCCAAACCCAAGAAACAAAGTTGTCCTATGGAAAAATAAGAGTACTAAGGATATGCAGAAGATCCACATTACTAAAATGATGTTGGAGCAACTATTGATTCCAAGAACCATCCATGGTGAAAAGCTGAAATTGGGATATTTGACAGGGTTAAGATAACATGATGGGACAACAGCTGAAAATTATTATTTTTGTTTACCCAAGGAACTAGGTTAATTTCCACAAACGAGTTAGAGTTCACAAGAGAGCCATAGACTTCCAAAAAATTGAACTAGTTGTCTTGATGGAATAAGGAAATAGGGAATTGTCTTGTAGGTATATAAATTTCCAATGTTGGGCCCATAACTTATGTTGTTCACTTATAAAATGCCAAGACAATTTTTTCTTTTTAATAAGACCAAGATTATAGTTATAGTTATCTTGAAGCCAAGACCCCGAAACCTTTAGGTCGAGCCAATCTATTCCAAGCACACCAATGAAATAGATGGGAGTGTGACTACCCAATCTTGAGGGGGGACGAAATGGAGTATAGATTATGGATAGAATCACCACCTAAATTTTTAGAAAATGGGAATTTAGGAAAACTCGAGATTTTTCAAGAAAAACATTTTTGTTTTCTTGGTGACTCGTTGCCCAATGGGGATGAGATTCTTTCGGTCTAGGGGCCAAGGTATGGCGTGGGAAGGTGTTAGGCAAGTTCTTTCAGTTAAATCAGCCTCTACTTCACCAATTTCCAAGGAAAATTTTAATTTTTGGGCTTAGATTTTTTATTGAAATTAATACACAATCACTAGACATGATAAATTAAATAAGACAAGCATAAAATTAAATGAAAATCAATGAGAACATCACACTAAGACAACCTAACAATTATAATTGTAAAAAGAAAAATAATTGAATGATTGCATAGCGTCTA
Organism: Nelumbo nucifera; assembly: GCF_055504915.1. Lineage (NCBI taxonomy): Eukaryota > Viridiplantae > Streptophyta > Magnoliopsida > Proteales > Nelumbonaceae > Nelumbo > Nelumbo nucifera. The sequence goes on from NC_142653.1 coordinate 54,669,762, forward strand.
AATGTGATGATTGGATACTTTATGAAAAGAGATTATTGATAAATTAAATGAATCATAACGGAAAAGAAAAGAGAAAAAAGAGAACTAATGGACTAGTTAAGTGATGAGCCAAACTACAACAAGAAGAGACACGAATTTAGCTATACAAACTAGTGAACATTTAACTATTCCTTTTTTTATGAACTTGAAAACTGAAATGAATTGAACTACCCTATTAATGCACCCAAAACTAAAAAAAATGTCAAAACAAAAACTCATGAAACTATATATAAAAATTCTAAATTAATGCAGAATATAGGTCGGATTGATTCATTTAAAATAACAAGGATGGGACTGTTAATGGAGATAAGAATAGCACCAACTAAAAAACAAGCTACCTAAACAAAAACTCATGATGCATATTTAATTAGTTTTTAGAGGTCCTACAAATTCATCTTCGAATGCCACTTGACTACTAAAAGGAACAAAAAAGAAAAGAAATGAAAAAAAAAAACATTGAGACCAAATGCAACCCTTCAAAGAGGAATGATATCATTAAAAGCTAAGTGAATCATATGATCAAACTAAACACCTAATTAGTGGATGGAATCAGGAACACACGATATGAGAAAATGAGCAATACTAAGTTTCAAGAATGAAGTGTCCTACTAAGCAGAATTTATCAAAGGTTTAAAAGTGAAAGGTATATAAAAGTTCTAATGCAGAACTAGAAATAGTTAAAAAAAAAAAAGAACTTCAATGCATAAGACAAATCTAAACAAAAATACAAAGTTAACGATAATGCTAAAGTGTCTACAGTGAGAATAAACTTAAATATGAGTCTAAGAATTATCAACTACTTTACATGATTTAAAAGATGAAATATAAGAGAAAGTTCTATACTCGTAGGCGTTCACATGGTTGGAAATATGGCCTGTTTGGTGTAGAAACGATATATGCTAGGTCTTCAACATTTTTGCAATAACTTTAAACTTCAAGAATGCTTCAGCATTCTTCTTTAATGTACCTTGACCTAGGGAGGTTTTAAAACTTTAGACATGTATGGGGGACTCTAGGGACATTGGAGAGTGAGTGAGAAAGGTCTTGGGATGTGAAAGGAGGTATTCTCTAAGCTAATGGAGGTAGAGTTTTTTCATGAGTTTGGACATGGGTTAGGGAAGCTTGGAGCTGCTTGGGATGTGAAGGGGGGTAATTTCTAGGCTAATGGGGGTAGAGTTCTCTCCTTAAGCTAGATTGTCTTGTCTAGAATGTGAGAAATTGATGGTATTTATAGATTTTTGGGGAGGATTCTAGGAGGGAATGAAGGGTCGAGATTGGGAGACAAGGGAGATCAAAGGCTGAAGTATAAAAGGGTTTTTGGAGGGAGATTGATGGAGAGAATGGGCTGTCAAGACAACTTTGGGAGAGATCCTCTCAATCAATCATGACAATGAGTGGGAGATTTTACCAATTTACCTGAATTGGACATTTCGAGTTTAGGTGATTGGATTGATTGATTGATTGGAAGCTCCTAGCTGGTCAAATCTTGGATTTTAGAATGATTCTAGAGGATGGAAAAAAGGTTTGGTCGTGGGATTCCCTAGGCTCAAAGTTGTAGTAAAGGGGATTCCAAACGGAAGGCCCGAATTGAGTTTAGCATCGGGTCTCAAGATGGATGGGTTAACGGTGTCAGAATTGGATGATCTTGGTACTGTTGGATTCGGAATTTCGAGATCTATCCATCAATGGTCCAACTTTACAAAGAAACCCATGATGTCATAATTGAATATTAAATATTTAAAAAAAGATAGAACATGGAAAATGAAAATGTATAGAATTTTGTCGAGAACATTTCTAATGTTATACATTCATCATATTATATAAAAATAATTGTTAAAATAAAAGTTATTTTTATTTATGATAGAAATGGAATACAAAATTTAATAATAATAATAATAATAATAGTAATTGTTATTTGCTATAAGCATTAAGTTTATTTTTAATCATATTGTTACTTTTGTTAATTTTCAATTTCTATCTTAACTATGCTATATCTAAAATTAAAGTAATTAATATAAAGAAAATTTTCTCATGAGCAATGCATGTGCTTAATTACTAGTAAATGTATGTATGTATGTATATATATATATACTTCACATATATAGAAGTGACAACAAGGTGGGTATGGGATGGGGCACCCCCTCCCCCATTCCTGCCCTTAGCCAAAACCCCCTACCTTGCCCCTACCCCATTGCCACTGGTAGGGCAGGGGGGATAGGAAATCTCTGACTTTTCCCACCGTGAGGCATCCACCCAAAAATATATTAAACCTATGAATATTTTGCAAATGGGATTATGGGATACTAGGATTTTGGGAATTTGGGGCAAATGAGATTATGAGAACCTCAATCACCTTATATATATAAGGGTATTTTACAAATTAATGTTAAATCTAGGGGTATTTTAGTAATTTACTACTAGGTTGGGTGTGAATTATATACAAACTTCATCCTTGCCCCACCATTGATTCAAGGTAGAAAAATTCTCCCCAACCCTACCCTATCCCCATTAGGGGTATAACTTGGGTAGTTAGCTTTGGAATTTTGTCAAAACTTGAATTGGCTTGACTTGAAACCCAACCCCGAAGTAATGTAAAATATTAACTTGGGCCAACCCAAGTTGCACCCTTAGTCCCCATTTAGGATTGAGGAAACCCCACCCCATTATTGCGATCCCTACACATATGCGCAACACATGCTCTTACACTAGTACATGTGTGTAGCAAAAATGGTTTGGCATCTAAATTGGTTTTTAAAATACTAATGGTCAATCCAATCAAATTAATGCCTAAAGAAGTTTTGATCAATCTTAATCTAATCTCTATTATGCTTGGAGATGAGTAGTGGAGTTAGGAAAATAAATATACTAAAATTTTCACATGGTGGTCTAGGCATAAAGGGCAAGGGAAATCCAAACAACCATGCATACTGCATAGATGTGCAAATGGATCATATTAAATTTGGACAAGGGTGTATTTGGATCCAATTTGATTAGAATTCAAGAGATCTGAATTTGATTCGATATTTAATGGATATTTAAAAGTTGAATTCCAATTCAATTCATTTGTGTATCTAGATATTCGATTTGAATATGATTCAATTCAAATATCGGCATATCTATATGAAGGCAACATAAATTTATAAAGTTAAATATGAAACAAAAAATATGTACTATAAATAAAAAGAGATAAGTTGATCTAAATCCCAAAATCTACTTAATTTTAAATAATTTTACACTAAATTTTAAAAAGGGTCTTTATTAGGTTATATCTTATTCGATTGTATCAATCAATATTTGGATTTGATCCAATTAACAAATGGAAGACATTTTCAGAACCATTCAACCCAATTGTAGCTAAATTAATTAAGGGATCATTTGGTTTGTGAGAATAGGGGTCTAGAATCAGATTGGAATGGATCATTCTAATTTCAATTGTTTGGTTGAACGGAATCAAAATTTCATTCCCATTAATAGAATTCCCTCATTTAAGGGAATGGCCATTCCCTCCCCTCCCTTGGGAATGAAATCCCATTGCAGCTTATTCCAATTCAAATTCATGTTTAAACCAAACAGATTATGGGGGTAGACCATTCCGATTCCAATTCTAAGGGATTTTGATTCTGATTCTAATTGCAAACATTTGGTTCATAGAATAGAGGTCTAGCATTGGAATTGGAATGGTCCATTTTGATTCCAACTATTTGGTTGGGTGCATGGAATTGTAATCTGATTCCCATTACCACTAGAATGGCATTTTACCATTCCCCCATTTGATGGAAATGGTCATTCCCTCCCTCTCTCTTGGGAATGAGAATCCATTTCAGTCAATTTCAATTCCAATTCTGATTCCGATTCCAGCCTCTAAACCATATAGGCAAGAGTACTAGACCATTCCGGTTCCAATTCCAATTTTGACTGTGAACCAAACCAACCTTAAATAAAAAAGTATTTGAATTTGACTTGAACATATCAAATTGAAATTCAAAATTTCGAATTGGATTAAATCCAATCCATTTGCAGCCTTGACCACACAAAAAATTTACTTCATTTATTTTCCTCTCTCTCCTCACCCTAATTTGATCCAACTATTGAACATTGAAATTTGAGTTCAATATAAAATGCAATCGAATATAGGGATACTAGAAGTTTGATTATGGTACAAAAAATATATGATACCCAAAAACTAATAACTAAAATGGGTGTATTGGATTGGGTTAGGTGAGAGTTGAGTACCAACCCACTAATATTGACGCCACCCATATTTAAGTATCTTAGTGGGTCGCAACCCACCCAGACCTTCACTAGTCCATAGACCTGTTCATGGGCTGGGCTTTGGGCCTGACATTACATTATATCGGGCTTGGGCTTTAGGCCAAGCCCATTCAAATTTTGACAAAAGCTAGGTCCAAGCTTGGCCCATGATAGGTCTACTCACCATATTGACCCTCTTATCCACTACACTATTTTTTTTTTCAAAATACAAAAAAAAATGTAGGAAATACAAAATTTGGTAAAAACTAATAAATTATACATTTTAGCAAAAAAGAAGAAATTTCAAAAATATATATTTCAATAAAAAAAGTAAAAATATGTAGAAAATATATAAATTGATACAATATGCAAAAAAGTACATATTTCAACCAAAAAAGAAAAGCAAAGTTGATGAAAAATTCAAAATAAAATTGTGATTTACATAATAATTTTCAATCAAAACCCTTCATTGCATCTTGGATTACCATAGAAATAATATATTTTTTTTAGAAAATGATAAAAAACTTTCCAAAATTGCAAAGAAAAAAACACAAAGATCAGAAGACTTCAAAACCAATCCAACGATGGTTGACAAGAAGATGGCAAGAAATTGCCATGCTTGTAGAGTCCTCAACTAGTTTCGGAATGAAGAATTAAACAGTCACTCCAATGGCAAAGAGGTGCTTTGCTCCTTGGGGACTACTATTAGAACCATTGGTTTGTAATTTCTCATTCGAGGTCAAAGAAGCTTGAATAGTTTTGTGAGTATTGTAGAGCTTAACAAAAGGGATGAAGGGTTTTAGCTTGATGAGAGAGAGAAAGAGAGTAAAAATTGAAAGAAAGAGTTGAAGAATTTGAATCATTGATTGGTTGGATTAAGGATACCGGAAATAGACATGGTGATATGATGAAAGGGAAAATTCTTGTCGATAATAGACTTGAATGTGTTGAGGAAGAGAACAATTTAAAGGGGAGTTGGTGGTTTTATGGTGGCATTGAATAGGGAAGAAGGTGTTATACTGTTATGGACCTTTGTGTTTATTGGGCATGTCATACCAGCTTGTTCCATAAAAGATTCTGCAGGAAAATGTGTAGGAATAAATGTGCAGGATATCCGGGCTCAGGTTAATGATGGGAAAAAGGATTGCATCAAATGGTATCAAAGCAAATCAATTCCCAGGACTTAGTTTGGAAGGAGTACAAATACAAATACATAGAGTGTAAAAGCTTGTCTTTTACATTATTTTGTATGTATTTGCACAATACATATTTGTATTTATACTCCTTCCAAACTGATGAGCCTAGGGCATGAGAATGTTTCAGTTAGACCTGTTCATGGGCTGGGTAGCCCGATGGCCCGGCCCGCACCCCGGTCGGGCTTGGTCATGTAATTAGGCCCGCGGGTCTGACCTCGGGCCTAACACAATAAGCCCGACTGTGTTACGGGCCGGGCTCGGGATTTGTCAATAAAGCCCAGCCCGGCCCGACAGCATTATATATTTTATAAAATATATAATATGTATTTTATATATTATATAAAATATATAAATAATATAATATTTATTGAAATACATATATTTATAATTTAATATATACATTTTTTTATTTTTTTCTTTATAATTTCTCTCTCTCACTCTCTCTCTCTATTCAGCCACTTCAGCAGTAGTAACAACATGGGATAAATTTCGGGCTCGGGCCCAGGCCCGGGCTTCGGGCTTTTTATGAGGGCCGGACTTGGGCTCGGGCCTTAGAAAAATCAATTAATATAGAGTGAAAGCCCGGCCCGACCCGGCCCATGAAAAGGTCTAGTCCCAGCTTGAAGCTTGTCTTAATAGACTCGAAAAGGGTTAGGAACATATCCTAGCCCACTTAACAGAGATTCACGGCGGATAGAGAATGGATAGGAAAAATGAGTAGAAAATCCCGACTGAACCAACGATGAGCATCGGAGGAGTCACTCCTGTTGTTGGTGCACCAATAACCGAGTTGTTCAGTCACTTCAGCTCATTACGGGCGGGATGTGGCTTCAAAACCTATAGGCTCCATTGATATAGCGACTGCGGGGTCTCTAATCCTCAAAGGGATGATGATGGATCAATATGATACGGTGATCACCATTGTCACTACTATGATAGGAACATCCCTCATTGAGGAAGTGGGTAAATACATTGCTCCAAGCAGCCATGTCACTAGTCATTCTCACTTTGTACAAGTCACCACTCATACACCAGACAATTGATTTACTCTCACCTGCGTTTGGAACAAAGAACTCTCTGTACAAGACCTCATTATCTCAACCATCAATAGAGCCAATCACCACTTCATGGGCTGCACTGTAGACTCTTCCCTTGTGACCTTCACAGTTGACAACCATTCAAACATATTTGACTTGGAAAACATCCATGTTCAATCTGTGCAAGTTATCAATTAATGTGGTACATTGCAACTCATTGATAGCTCCTCTGGTACATTGTCAAGGAATAGAGGATCGATGCCACCAAGATGTCTAGATGGATGCAGAATGATGATGCTCATTGATTATAATCCTTGTCAACCACTCCATGATCAATTGTAACAGCCATCAGCCATATAAGTGAAACCCATCAATAAACAAGGGCATTACTGCATTAGAGGATTAAACATTTTTTTCTTCCTTCTTCGACATCCTATAGATTGCTGAAAACCTTCTTCGAGCGGATCTCCAACATTATAACTTGAGGGTTGATATGTTTCAGTTTCTGGAAATTAGGGGTGTCCATAAAAAATCGAAAAACCGAATCAAATTGAGAAAACCGAACCGTAAAATGCGGTTAACCAAATCGATCGGTTCGGGATTTTTGAAAAACCGTAGGACTGGTTCAATTTTCGATTAACCTATAAAAAATCGGCGGTTAACTGAACCGACCAGTATATATATTTTTATGTATATTTTATATATATTTTTAATATATGTCACATATTTTTTGTGTATTATATTATAAATATATATTCATTATATATATAAATATATACTTATATTATATTTATAATGATTTATTTATAGATATATTATATATTTTTTCAAATATTTATAATATATTATGTATCATTTATTATTTATTATATAATATTATACATATATTTGAATAATATATATTATAAATATAAAAAAAATGAAAAATCAAACCGATTGGTCAAAAACTAAAATCGGAGGACCGGTTAACCGGTGGTACCGGTTCGGTTTCGGTTTGGAGAATTGGAAAAACCGGTACCACCGGTTCAGTTTACAAAAAAGTGTCATGGTTTGGTTAACCGAACCATGGACACCCCTACTGGAGATAGGAAAAGGATCGCATCAAAAGGAGAAAAGGGTTTCTCTAGTTTGAGGACCAAGGAATTGTTTCTTGATCCCATCTGCGTGGTTTGAACACAACATGTCATGGCCTTTTTTTTCCAATTAATTTGTTTCCTAATTAATTTGCAAGGGAGCCACCACTCTCTTCTTTATTCCCCTATGATTTGAAAACAAAATACATGAAAAAAATAAAAATTAGAGATATATAGAGATTAAAAGGCAAGACGAGACAGGCGTAGAAAAAATTGGAAAGAAGAAGAAGAAGAAGCTTTAAACCTGAAAATGAGATAAAAGCTTTATTTCTACAAACTTCAAACAAAGTGGAGGTAAAGATTGGAGACTAGAGGCACCATAACATAAGGTTGCTATGCTGTGGTTTTAGTCTTTGATTCTTTTGTGCAAGGTTTTCAAATGGTGAAATGGAGGTAAAGGTTGCAGTTTGCAAAGAATGAAATCAGAGAGCTTGGAATGGGTCACTTGATCCATACTAACCCACTACTCAAATGGGTAGATTGGGTGAAACAAATGGGTTAAGGTCAAAATTGACAATCCTATGATCAGGGGTATCATAAAAATGATAACCTATTATCTATTAATCTAATATTCATCAAAATTTATATAAGGGTTCTGATTTGTTAAAATTCATTTACTATCAAACCTTCTTAACATTATAAACTGGGGTTCAACTATAATACCAGAAAAATCTTATAACCAATCAACCCGTATCATAGAAATGTAACCAATTAATATTCATCAAAATTCATGGGGGGGGGGGGGGGGTGGTGGGAGAATTGGTCAAAGCTCTTTGGATATGGCATCATAGATTTACTCTAAATATTGCTGTTCTACAATCAAGGGGGCAAGGGTAGGAACAAAGTAGGGTCACATAAGGTCCATTTGAGCAGTTTTCGAGGCATGAACATATTGAATTGAAATTTTATTTAGTGCCCATGGTTGAAGTATAATGGCTTTTGGTTTTGTAAGCTGGTCCCTACATATTTGTTGAAAGATTAGGAGAGCCAATTAGTCATTTGAAGGGTTGTATGCTTCAACATCTTTAAAATAGCTTATCCATAGTGGGTTGAATCAATTGAATCAACTTAGCTGAATCTTCAGTTCGGCCCTTGCAAATGGGCTCTTACTGACTCATAACTCAACAATTTACATTGAATCCGAATATTAATCAGATATAGCTTTTAAAATCGAGTTAATTGGCCCATTTGGGAAGGTTTAGCTTTGATATAGGTGCTTTCACAAAGTATACATGGGATCTCCTCCCAACAAAAATTCTGTATGCACCCTGTAAGCATTGGTATCCACTTGCAGGAACATCTTCCCATGAATTCAACACATGTACAGGAGATATTCCCAATGTGTATGGACGTCGGTGTTTCAGGGTGTATGCAAAATTTTGTAGAGAGAGAATCCAAGCCCTTCATTGTATTGTTTTGGCTAAGGTTATATTTGGTTTGAAGGAAGAGACCCTTCTTTTCCTTCAAACCAAATACAACCTAACTGAAACTATATTTTGAATTGGGATTTGCTACACCAACCTCATAGCCACATCCTCCTATGTATTAGGAACATCTCCCATGAATAATTACCTAAATACGCGAAATATTCCTAATGTATGATTGAAACATGTTGTGAAGTTGGTGTGAGGAGCATATCCCAATTATATTTTAGGCTATAAACATAGCTCTTTGGCTTGCCATCCAGACTCCTCAAAGAGTTCTCCTCACACCAACCTAATGATGCCTCCCAACTCCACTTGGGGAACATTTCCCATACTTTGTGTTATTATTCATAGGGAGATATTTTGAATACACAATGGGATAAGCCTTAAAATCAGTGTGAGGTGCAATATGTGAGAAGTAAATCCCAATTCTTCGACGGCATGCCGACTTTCAAAATGCAAAGGCACTGTGTGTAAAATCCCTCCCAAACGGATGAATTTGGCTTCCATCAAGGCAACACCCATTTGAGCAGTCTTTACAACCTTGCATTGAAAATATCTCCACACTCATATGTTTTATTTCATGGGAAGATATTCCCAATGCAAGGGTGCAAGAGGCTGTTGGGATGGGAATTCACATATACGCCCCCATAAACGCCTCACAACATATCCCAACCGTGTAAAATCCCTCCGCTGACAATTTGGGGAGATGCTCCCAATGCACGCTGAGATGTGCATGTGGGGCGCAGATCTGATCTCCGCTCCGATAAATATATTATTTCAATCCAAAATAATCGGATCAGATCTGCGCCCCACATCGGGGTCGGACTTTCGGAGCCCATTCACAGAATCACAGCCCTACCGGCTACTACAGTCATTCCACTCAACATAAACACCAGAGGAAAACAGAGGGACACGCACCAGCGAGGAAGTAGTTGAGCTTTGAGACCTCCGCCTGCCTTCGATGCATTCGAGAAGAATAACTACACAGACAGCAATCTAACCTTAACTACCTCTTCTTCTGCATTTCCACATTTCTTCGATCTTCTTCAATTCCATCTCTCGCCAAGAAAACAATGGCGGGTTTACTCAACATTGGAACCTCCTTCATCCCTTCTTCCTCCACCTCGAAACTCCTCCGATACCCTAGCTCTTTGCCTCCAGCTAATAGAAACAATCCCTCCAATAGAACCCTTATCCAGGCCAAGATCCGGGAGATCTTCATGCCTGCATTGAGTTCGACGATGACGGAAGGGAAGATTGTTTCCTGGGTGAAGTCCGAAGGCGATAAGCTCGCCAAAGGGGAGAGTGTCGTTGTTGTCGAATCCGACAAGGCTGATATGGACGTCGAGACTTTCTACGATGGCTACTTGGCTGCAATCATGGTCGAGGAGGGTGGTGTGGCGGCTGTTGGATCCGCTATTGCTCTCCTTGCAGAGACTGAGGAGGAGATAGCTGAGGCCAGATCGAAGGCCAATTCTTCTTCTTCTTCTTCTTCTTCTTCTTCTTCTTCTTCTGCTTCTTCGTCGACTGTGGCTTCGAAGCCACCGCAGGAGAAAACCCCAGAAGCTGTAGCTTCAAGTCCTGCTCCGTCTCTATCCAAGCAAGCTTCTGCGCCTTCTGTTGTTGCTGCATCTTCAGTTCATCCGGCCTCTGAAGGGGGAAAGAGGATTGTTGCCTCTCCCTATGCAAAGAAGCTCGCAAAGGAGTTGAAGGTGGATTTGGGTTCTCTGGTTGGGAGTGGACCGATGGGGAGAATTGTTGCCAAAGATGTCGAGGCGGCTGCTGCTGCTGCTGTTTTGACTGAGAGTCCAAAACCAGCTGCTTCTCCTGCTCCCTCCCCTGCCAAGGTTTCTACCACCCCGGGCATTGAATTGGGTACTGTTGTCCCGTTCACGACAATGCAGGGTGCTGTTAGTAGAAACATGGTTCAGAGCCTCACGGTGCCAACGTTTAGAGTTGGATATACAATTACTACAGATGCCCTGGACCAACTATACAAGAAAGTAAGTTTCTCTGATCACCCATAACTTCTTTTTCTTAATTAGGAAATGGTAATGAAATAATCAATTCGTTTGTAATTTGATGTTGTTTTCTATTTTAATGAACTTGGCAATGTTCCAGATTAAATCAAAGGGAGTAACCATGACAGCATTGCTTGCAAAGGCAACTGCACTTGCTTTGGTCAAACACCCAGTTGTGAATTCTAGCTGTAGGGATGGTAAGAGCTTTACATACAATAGTAGCATAAACATTGCTGTTGCTGTAGCTATGGATGGCGGGTTGATCACACCAGTTCTTCAGGATGCTGACAAGGTTCTTAGCGCTCTGATTGACTAGCTGAAAGTTTTTTTTTTTTTTTTTTTTTGGGGGGGGGGGGTCATTATCTGGCTGAAAACCGCAACAATTAAAATTGTTTCTAATTCTAAAGGAACTTCTTTTTCAATGGGTTTTCGTAGCTTGATATCTACTCATTGTCAAGAAAATGGAAAGAATTGGTTGACAAGGCCCGTGCAAAGCAGCTGCAACCTCATGAGTACAATACAGGTAAGACTCGTTACATGTTCCCTGCTTTACCCAAGTAATATCTCTCTATCCCCATTGCTCGTTTGCTTTCATGATTTTTATCTGCACGGTTCATAATTTTTTTCCTCACAAATAGTCTTGATGCTGCCTTTTCTTTTTTGTTTTAGAAAGCAGTTTCCGGTAAAGAAAAGAAACTATGGCTCACTTCTGATTTTTGTGAAAAGTCAGTCATTTTTAGGTTTCCATGTTTGATTAAAACTACGGACTAAGAGAACACAGTCTTGTTTCTGAATCTGTTGGCTCACAACCAGTGTTAGCATGTTCACCATGCTTTAGTTTATTGATATCTAGTTTTAGACACTGTCCAAGTTAGATTGCATTTTGCTTTTTACTACAAGGACAAATTCTTTTCTGTAACTTACTACCTTAGTTGTTCTACCATATGCCCAATATAGATGCAAGTGGCAGTAGAACACATAGTTTGCAAACATAGAGTTTAACTAAGTTATTTTTAGCAGTCTGTCTCTGCAACATCATTTCCTTGTCACATTTCTTTGTTTTTTTCCATTTTAAGCATCAATGTAGAAATTATGGTTTCAAGGTTCCTTATTGAACTCTATGAGTAAGGAGGCTAGTGAAGGAAGTTAGTTTTTGGATGGGGTTCTTGTGGCTTGTGAGCTTGTGGATGCTGGAATAAGGAGTGGAGAAGCTGGATTCTTATGTAATATTGGCCTAGAAAAGAATTATGATCATACTAAGTGGGGTTTCCTAGCATAAGTAATGAATAGGATAAACTTTGGAGAAAAATGAAGCCGGATGCTTGCCTGCATGCCTTCAATGTATTTTTCATTGTTGATAAACGAATATGGATCTCCTATTGAATATTTTCATGCTTCAAGAGTCTTGATGCAAGAGGATCCCCTCTTCCCATGTTGTTTGTATTGGTGATTAAGAGTCTGGATTTGGTCCCAATGGCTATTGCAGTTGTACATTGGGAACATCTCTCCATAAAGGACAAGGGAAATGTTCCAAATGCACGACTGCAATGGCCATTGGGACTAGATCCGAATTTGATGATTAAGGCCCTGTTTGGCGCATCTTTTCACGTGGGCTGTCGGCTTTTTAGAAGCTTGGCAGCCCGTGTTTTGGTCTTTTCCCGCTTGGTTGGGAAAAGATCTAGCTGCTGAAAGCTGCAGCCCTGAAAAGATGCGGGAAGCCCATTTCGGGCTATTTTCGGGAAGCTCCAAATGGAGCTTTTTGCCTTTTTTTTTCAACTTGTCTCCATGCAGAAAGACACACGAATAGACACGCCTTAACCAAACGGTCTTCAAGCTGCTAAGATTTTGATGCAAAAGCTCATATTGTCTTTTGACAATCAAAGCTTCTAGAAGATCTTTCAAAAAAGACTTGCCAAACAGCCCCTAAATGAAGTGAGGCTGGTTGGAGATTTCAATTTAGGTCCTCATAGACTTAATGTCACAATTCTACAATATGTGGATGTTAGTGGAAAAAATATGGTAGATTTCTCACATAACATGATTCAGCCAGTTAGACAGTAACTAGGTTTTTAATATTTGGGTAACTCCAGTTAAGGATGTTGTAGAGTCGGCTAAAGAGGGGTATTCCAGTCTTTTCCATTTAAGTAATGTGTTATGTATATGTCCCATACATATGTAGGGGCATTTTTGACTTTATATATTGTTTTGATAAATATAAATAGATGGTCAACTAGGTGAGACTCTTTGTCTTCTCTGTTCGACACTTTTCTCTTCTTCTTCTTCTTCTCTCCCTTCTCTCTCCTCTCTTTTCTATCTTAGTTCGACTGGACTTCTTTCACATGGTATCAGAGCACCACTAATAAAGGAAGATTACAGCTTCAGTCAATCAACTCTTCCTCTTCTTTTTTATTTTTCGTTTTTTTTTCCTGGTCTGCGCAATCTGGAATAGGTGGTGGAGAAGGTTGTGGCGAACTCCAAATAATATCTGTGGCAATCCATTCGACAGTCCAAGGGTTATGGTGGCTTGATTACTGGTGAAAGGGGGAGAGTGCGACAGTCCTATTGAAAGAAAGAAAAAAAAACTCTTTTTTTTGTGGACTACTGTCACCATATGTGATAGCTGTGGTGGTCGAGTGGTTATTGTCATGGTGGTCTAAACCCTCTAATGAGCAGTTTCAAGAGGGATTTTCTATGGTTATAAAACTGTCTATTCACAATACAATAGTGTTCAAAGTGGCTGAATGCATGCTTGGGCAAGTTCATGGTGGTTACGAGTGTGTTGGTGTAGTGTTCGAAGAACAATAGTTGCAGTGTTTGGAACTGAATTATTATTATTATTATTATTATTATTATTTTGTGATGGGTAGAACCAGCTTTGTAGATTGAACTGGCATTGATGGATGATGTGAGTGGTAACCAGAAATCGAGTGTAATGATTTCCTCTGATTTTTTAAGTGTGTAGATGACATCCATCAAACTCAATGGTGAAAACTACGTTCCATGGGCTAAGTCGGTGGAAGTATTTCTTAAGGCTAAGAAGAAAGTGAAACATGTACAAGAGGAGAAACCTATTGCTGAATCTCCGGGTTTCAATGATTGGAAGCAAGAGGATGCTCAAATCATGACGCAATTGTAGAACAGTATGGAGCCTAAAATCAGTGTTAACTTCATGTTTTTAGATGCAACAAAGGATATATGGGAATATGACAAGAAACTCTATTCTGGACAAGACAACATTACAAGGGTTTATCAGCTTTATCAGGAATACTTCAATTTGCAATAGGGAAATCAGACCCTTGAAGAATATTATGCAGTATGAAAAAATCTTCGAAATGAACTTAATGTCTATCATCCCTTAACTTCGGATGTCAAAATTTAGTAACAACAAAGGGAGCAACTAGATGTTACCCGGTTCTTGGTGGGGGGCTGAAAGCAGAGTATGAGCCTGTCAGAGACAAATATTGGGGGGGGGGGGTCTGCTCTCCCTACTCTAGAAGAAGTGTTTGCTCGTTCCGTAGGATATCTCTTAGTCCCACAGAGAGTAGCATACCTCCTGACAGATCAGCACTTGTTGGCACTCGAGGCGGTTCTTATGGGCATAGAGGAGGTGGTCACACAGTTAAGGGAGGCCGTGGTAACCCTATGGTTGGTCGTAGCAGTAGAGGAGGTTGTGATTCAAGGGGAGGCTGTGGCAGAGGAAGAGGAAGCACTACTAGGAAATGCACACATTTGTGGGAGAGATGGACACACAGTTAACTTCTGTTATGATCTGCATGGCCCGCCATCCACATAGGCTAATCATGCAGCTATTGGTGGTAGTGAAGTCAGTGATATTCAACCAGTTGATCCAACACCCTCTACAGTCACAACTACTTTTGGGAAAGAGATGATGAATATTCCAAAAGAGGAGTATGAGAGATTTCTTCAGGCCACTTCACATTAGAATATTGCCACCCTTGCTCATTTAGGTATGGCTTGCCTAGCATCCAAACTTTCACCTTGGATGATTGACTCTAAAGCCTTTGATCACATGACCAGGTGTGTTTTCCTCCCTTTCTCCAACCTTCACATCAAATAATGTTACCCTTGCCAATGGATCTACTTCCCCCCCATTTACGGTGTTGGTAATATTAACACAACATCTCTTTCTTTGTCTTCTGTTTTATATGTCCCCAAGTTTCCTTTTAATCTTTTGTCTGTTAGTAAACTAACCAAATCTCTCTATTGTTCTATCACATTGTACCCTTCCTCTTGTGTTTTTCAGGATCTAACGACAGGTAAGAAGATTGGTGGAGAACATGAAGTTGGCGGATTGAATTACCTTGACGGTGGTGGTTCTACAATTGCACTTCAAACCTCTTTGACTCCTCTTCAGTGGCATTGTAGACTCGGCCATCCATCTCTTAAAGCTCTCAAGCTCCTTGTTTTGTCATTGAGTCGTCTGTCTTCTTTGCAGTTGAGTCGTGTCAGTATGGGAAACACCATCGGGTTTCCTTTAGTTCTAGAATTGATAGTCGTATGTGGAGTCCTTTTGATTTAATTCATTCAGATGTTTAGGGTCCAATTAGAATTGGGTTTTATAATGGTTATAGATATTTTGTTATCTTTGTTGATGACTGTTCAAGAATGACATGACTTTATTTAATGAAAGAAAGAAGCAAATTATTTTCCATTTTCCAAAAGTTTCATGTTGAAGTGCGTACACAATTTGGTATTTCAGTTAAAATTCTTCGTTCCAACAATGGAAAAGAGTATTTTCTTTCTTCATTTCAGCAGTTCTTGGAACAACATGGTATTATTCATTAGACATCTTGTGCCCACACCCCTCAAAAAATGGGGTGGTTGAGAAGAAGAACCGATATCTACTTGAAACAACTCGGTCTCTTCTTCATCATATGAATGTTCCTAAACGTTTTTGGAATGATGCAGTACTTACTGCGTGCTTTCTCATTAATCGCATACCCTCGTTCATTCTTGATGGTTGTTCTCCGTTCTCAATCTTATTTCCCACTTTGTCTCCATATCCCCTGACTCTCAGGATCTTCGGGTGTGTGTGCTTTGTTCAGAATCTTGGTCCTGGTCTAGACAAGTTGGATGCATGCTCCATTAGATGTATCTTCCTTGGCTACTCTAGGGCCTAGAAAGGGTATAAATGCTACAATCCTATGACTCGGAAATCCTTTGTTTGTCCTGATATTACATTCTTTGAATATGTCTCGTACTTCTCAGGTCCTGATATCCCTCCTTCTCCCAAAGAGGTTCATCTTCCTCTTTTGGTTGGCAATTCCATTCTTGTTGTTCCCATTGTGAATAAGTCTCCACCTTTCCCAATGTAGGAACGTACTGAAAGACCACCGTTCTGTCAAGTGTATACTCATCGACAGAGACCAACACCTCCACCAACTTTTATTCCGCTTGTAGATCCAACTCCTACCACACCCGAATTGCCTTCTGATCTTGACCTTCCTATTGCATTGTAGAAAGGTAAACGTAGTTGCACTTCACACCCCATATCCAATTATGTTTCTGTATCTCACCTTTCCACTTCCCATCGTGAGTTTATTTCTCTATTATCCTTTGTATCTACACCTAAGGATGTTTAGGAGGCTCTTACCTCGCCAGGATGGCGAAAATCATTGGAAGAGGAACTCTCTGCTCTTCATCACAATCATACATGGGAACTCACCAATCTTCCCCCAGGTAAGCATGTTGTTGGTTGTAAATGGGCATATACTATTAAGTATCTATGAGATGGGAGAGTGGAGGGCCTAAAGGCCCGTTTAGTTGCAAAAGGGTACCTCAACTTTATGGTGTAGACTATGTAGAAACCATTTCCCTTGTTGCGAAGATTGGCTCAGTACGTGTGTTGATTTCCTTAACTGTCATGCATGATTGGCCTCTATTTCAGCTTGATATTAAAAATGCCTTTCTTCATGGTGATCTTCTAGAGGAAGTGTACATGGAGCAACCACCAAGGTTTGTTGCTCAGGGGGAGGATGGTAAGGTGTGTAAGCTCAAGAAGGCGATCTATGGGTTCAAATAGTCTCCCCGTGCTTGGTTTGGAAAATTTAGTGAAGTAGTGAAGGAGTTTGGAATGAGACAATGTCAAGTTGACCACTCAATATTTAGCTATGACTCTGAGGCTGAGAAGATCTTGCTAGTAGTTTATGTGCATGACATAGTTATAACTGGTAGTGATAGAATTGGAAATGATAGACTAAAGACATTTCTACAAGATCACTTTCAGACAAAAGATCTTGGAAAGTTGAAGTATTTCCTGGGTATAGAAGTTGCTAGATCAAAGCAAGGCATAAACCTATGTTAGCGGAAATCTGCTCTTGACCTATTGGAAGAAACAGGACTACTAGGTGCTAAACCAGCTAAAACTTCCATGGAACCGAATGTGAAGTTGGGAAGTGATATATGTGAATTATTTGATAATCTTTGAAGGTATAGAAGGCTAGTGGGAAAACTGAATTATCTAACTATCACTAGGCCTGATATCTCATTCGTTGTCAGTGTGGTAAGTCAGTTTATGTAGAGTCCTCGAGTGCCTTACTGGGACACTTAGGATTGTGCGGTATTTGAAGGGGGCTCTAGGCCGTGGGTTAGTACAAGCCAGGAGGTGATCTTGAAATAATTGGCTATATCGTAGATTGGGTTGGTTCAGTATCAGACAAGAGATCCACTACAAGTTATTGCACATTTCTTGGAGGAAATCTAGTGACATGAAAGAGCAAGAAGCAAACTGTGAGCAGTGCAAAAGCAGAAATCAAGGCCATGGCACACACTACATGTGAACTAGTGGTTGAAGAATCCGCTGTAGGAAATCGGGTTCTCAATAAGCAAACCCATGAAACTATACTGTGACAACCAAGTTGCAATTCACATCTCATCCAACCCAGTTTTTCACGAGAGAACTAAACACATAGAGGTAGATTGCCATTTTGTAAGGGAAAAGGTCCTCAATGGTGTCATAAGCATAGAGCATGTGAGAATAGGTGATCAGTGGGTAGATCTGTTCACAAAAGGGTTGAGTTTGGGAAGAGTGAGCTATATATGTAACAAGCTGGGATTATATGATATATATACTTTCTAGCTTGAGGGGGGGTGTTAGAGTTGGCTAAAGAGGGGTATTATAGCCTTTTCCATTTAAGTAATGTGTTATGTATATGTACCATACATATGTAGGGGCATTTTTTACCTTGTATACTGTTTTGATAAATATAAATAGATGGTCGACTGGGTGAGACTCTTTGTCTTCTCTGTTCAACACTTTTCTCTTCTTCTTCTTCTCTATCTTCTCTCTCTTCTCTCTTTTCTATCTCAGTTCGACTGGACTTCTTTCATAGATGTCTTATAGACATTCTCTTAATTACGTCTCTCTAGGGGCAAAGACAACCTTTTGATTCGGACTAGTGTAAAATAAATGAATGGAGTAGATTAAATAGATTTTAACTACGAAATTTTCTATTGAAAATTGTGATATGCATTCCCTGATTCCCTCCTTGATTTGAGAGAAACGAAAAGAAATAAATTCTATATAACATTTAAGTAGGGAGCATAATCAGCCAGGTTACATGAACAAGGCTGTAGATGGTTTCATCCCCCATACAGAATCAAGATTTTGTAGGAGTTTATGAATTAATGAGGTGTAGGGAACCATAATTAACTAAGTTTCATAAAAAAGGCTGTAGATGTTTTTCTCCCCCACAAGATGAAAAATTCAACCAAGTTTCATGAGCAAGGCTATATATGGTTTTTATCTCCCACATAGAATTTAATTAGCATTGGGTAGGGAGTTATAATTAGCCAAGTTTCATGAACAATTTGTAGATGGATGTTCTTACTGTATAGAATTAAGTTTCTTCAAATAGAGACAAGGAAGAAAAGACTAGGGCTGCAAACAGATTTAATCGAATTAGAATAGCAATTATCCAAATTTGATTAAATAAGAATAATGTGACATCTGAATTTGATTTGAATTTGACAAATATGTAGGTTTACTAATTCTAATTTGAATCAATTAAGTGAATATTTGATTTGAATTTGGTTCAAATTCAGATGGAGTCCACTTGTATATTTAATAATTAATATTACTGATTAATGAACGTTGATAAAAATTATTTCATACTTGCATGCTTCATGGTTGAACAATGAACAGTTGAGTCCTGACTTGGAATCTGTTGGATCAAACAGGAAAAACAATTTAGTTGATTAGTTGTTGGCTTCTCACTCAAAGTAGTATTAATCATTTAAGAAGAAAAGAAAGCCTGCAATTGAACAAGCCATTATACATTAGTCCATGTATTAAGAAAAACAAAATACCCAGATCTGTGACAATTGGTGAAAATCTCGGATAAGAGGTAAGCATAGTTGTCAAGGCAACGCCTAGGCGACAAGACACCCTTTGAGGCTCGCCTCGCCTAATTGCCAAGCAGTTTTCTACTTCCTACTATAAAATACTTTTTTATTCATTCTTTTTTGAGATTATAATTATAAAATAGACATTATTAAACTAAAGTAATCATTTTGTGTGTTTATATACTAATTTCTTTTTATTATTTTCTTATTTATTAGGGTTTAATCAACACAAACATTGCTAAATGCTGTATTGAACCCTCAAAGACTTAAAAACCTGAACTAATAAGGAAGAACTTAAAATTTTATCTAATCAGCACATTTTCCTGCTCCTCCTCCTCCTCTTCTTCTTCTTCTTCTTCTTCTACTACTATTACTACTACTACTACTACCGATACTTTTTATTTTCTTCTTTTCCTATAACAAAAATAAGGGTTCAGCCCCTATATTTTTTGAATTTTATTTTCCTTTACCTTTTTTTCTCATGAATATGTTGATTTTCTATACTTCAATATGCAATTTATACTTTTCTTATGAAAATCATGAATAATTATTAAAGAAATATGGTTATGGTACCTAGGGAACTACCCTAGGATCTATGTTTTAACATAAAAAAATCCATCGTCTAGGCGACAAGGCTCTCCCCAGTTGCCTAACCTCGCCTTGGCACCTTGAAAACTATGGAGATAAGCCAGGAAGATTTCCAATGATAGATGAATCATAAGCTTGAGCAAAGATATCATTCCTGGCGCTGTAAACTCCATACTCTGTAGGGTTTTAGGGTAAGGATTTGCTGGTTTGTGTAAGCAGTAGAAGAGAGAATAAGCGAACAGCAAAGGAGTCAAGGAGTGGATCATGACAAGGACAATATCTTGGCTGAAAACTTAAGATCTTTTTGTGAACTATTCCTTTGATGATTTGAGGAGAAATTGGGCAGCCATGGCATCCACAGCTTCCACAAAGATTACTCTACTAGCAGAATGGAAATCTCCCCTGGAAGGTGTGGTAAAAATGAAGTCGGAAGCAGTCAAAGTAATCCAGGGTCCTCGGGTATAGGAGGGATTCTAAACAATAAGGATAGCAACATAATATCTTTATTCTCAAGACCAGTGGGAATTGGTGACTCTACAAGGGCTGAGATGCTAGCCATGGTAGAAGGAATACATGTTGCACTGGAGGACCTAATAGTTGAAGGGGACTCCAAGGAATATGTCAGTTTTCAGGGATCTTTTGAAGAAAGTTCATTGTCTTACAAGGAATATGTCAGTTTTCAGTGGGTCAGCAGATCGGCAAATGCCATGGCTGATTGTTTGGCTAAACAGGGGGTATCAAGGGGCATTCTGTTATGTGCTACCTTATAATTGTAATTCAGGATATAGTGTGTGCTTAACTGCTTAGCTCTAAAGGGAGGTAACATCTCGTGCCTCCTTTTGTGCTGATTGTACACCTTTTCTATTCTAGGCTTAATAAAATACCACTCATTTATCAAAAAAAAAGCCTGATGGCATGCATATAAAGTTTTGAGTATGAGTGTCAAGCCTGTAATCAGAATCAAGTCTGTATCTTAACATTTGCTACGACATCAAACCTGTAACCTGGTTTTCTGGTAAGGTGAGTGAGGATTTTATGGAGCTGAGACTACAACTGGCATCAAAAGTCTGTAGTGGGTCAAGCCTGCATGTAACTTTTCTCACTAATAAAAAGATTCACTACAAGGCTTGGGTTAACAGAAAGCAGATGAGTGAATGAATCCCTTGAGTCAACATATATCAACTGGCTTGATTCAATCAAATAAGTTTCAAGTGCGCCCATAAGGTCAGCATGGTTTTCATCAATGGCGATTGGAAATGGAAACTTATGTTCCATGATTGTTAGCTGTGTAGACATGAGTGAGTCAAACTCGGGAAGATAACTCACTCACTCGGAAGATGAACAGTCTTTACCTTCTAAAGTCTACATCTCTAGCATGCATTACTCCAATATACACATGGTTGCAATATTTGTAACTGCAAGGCATGACATGTTCTTATAACTGGTGGCAATACCTTCCCTAATCTATTGATTAGTCATATACTCCACTAAACAGTGAAGGTGGCATTTCTTTTGTGTGGTGTAAGAGTGTGCCCACAAAGGTGGCATTTTTTGTTTGGACAGCCTACTTGAACAGGACTCTGACTAGGGATGATATTCTGGAGAAGGGTATGCTGCTGGACACAACTGCTTGTGTGCTTTGTCAGAATCATACTGAGTCAGTCAGTCAATCATTTGTTACTTTATTGTTGTTTTTCCTATGACATTTGGATTAAGGTCAGGAACTTGTTTGAGGTAAATAGTTGTTGCCCTGAACCAATAGCAGATTTTGTGAAGAGTTGGAGAGTCAAAGGCCTCACAAAAGAGGGAAAGTTGGCGTGCAACCTGACTCCTGCTGCTGTTTTTTGGTGCATATGGCAGGAGAGGAATGCAAGGATTTTCAAGAATCAGCGCAGCTCTTCAAACACAGTTTTTCAGGAAATTTTGGGGAAAATGCTCTCATGGTTAGCAGTAAACAGTGTGTTTAAGGACAGAAATTTTAGTTCTTTTTTTGCTGTTGGGAATCTTTTTGTAAATCAGGGTTTGGGGGTATAGTTCTGCTTGTTCAGCTTTTTTGTAAATCCCTGTGTACAGCTCCTTGTTGTACATGTTTTTTGCCTTTATTGAATATTATACTTTACCTGTTTTGAAAAAAATAGAAAAACTGTGGGACATCTAGAAGAGAATTTAAGTCACTTCTATCATCCCTGGTTTAACCGACTAATCCAACCAATTTGGTTGGGCCAAGAATTCTCAGCTTTTACAGCATATTTGCATCTGCCTACCATTTTTTGGCTCGACTCAGGTATTCCATTATCATTTCTTGTGAGCTATTGACAATGCATTTGTATCTTATAGTTGTTCTGGTGAAGCTTCCTGAATGATGAAAATCTTATCTGGGAATAGCTTGGGTGACAGCTATCAAAGGATTTTATATCCAAATCAGATGGATTAGGAGAATAGCTTGGTTGACAGCTTAGCTAAGCAAGGGGTTCAAAGAAACAATATGTACCTTGTAATCTGCCCTTTATTCTTCCAATCAATAAAATTTCTTCTTTGTGTTGCTGATAAAAAAATCCTATCTTGGAATGTCCAAGGGTGTAACAGCCCTAGGACTTTAAGATTCTTGAAAAGGATCTATCACATTCCTAACCCGGACATTGTTTCCCTATCAGAAACTATGATGTCTGCAAATAAATGCAAGTTATTGGGTAGAAAACTTCAATATTCTGAATACTGTGGAGTGCCAATGCAGGGACTGGCTAGGGGGTTATATTGTGCCTGAAAACATAATATGGGATTGGATATTTGTTTCAAAAGATGACTGATAGTTGCAAACATATCGGTGGGTCAAAATGAGGGAAGGTGGTTGTTGTGTTTAGTTTATGGTCATCTTGGTCAGAAGAAAAGACCTAAGTTCTGGGGGAATTTTTTTGCATTCATTGAAGATCATTCACACTAGATGATGTTGGGGGATCTGAATGATGTAATTGATTGTGATGGTTATCAAGGGAGTAGAGAGTCCTCTAATAAACATCCAAAGCACTTCAAACATCAATTTAGTCTCATATGCTCAAACTGATTCAAATGGTGGGTAACCGTTTCACTTGGATCAATGGACAAGGGGGAAAAAGGTTAGTAAAAGAAAAGCTTGACTGTGGTTTAGCTACTCCCTGGTCATGCTCTAAGAACTTGGAAGCTAAAATCCAATCTTTCTCCTTCGTATTTTTTGGACCATTCTGTTTTAATTTTAAACATAAATCTAACTATTGTGTTTGGTCCTAAAGAATTTCACTTCCTATGTGGGTAGAGGAAGATGAGTGTAAAAATATAATTGAAGAGAACTGGCCTTTCTTGTTTAACAAGAATGGAATAGACCATCTCATACATAAGTTGAAAAGATATAAGAGGAGTTTAAAGATTTGGAACAGGTCTAGATTTAGGGTTATAGAAGAAAATTTGAAACAATTTGGATCTACACAAGTGCCATTCAAAATTCTGAATTGAAACAAGGAGTTGGAAATTTTAGACAGCGTATGCCCTTAGCTCCAATAGATGTTGTAGTTGACTTTTATTGTGAATAAAAGTGCAATTTTTTATTCATGTGTCATGTGGTGCATTTATGCAAATTACCCTTGTACTACATTTTAGGATTGTGTCATGTGCTACTGGTTTTATTTTTTTAAGATATCATAGTCAGCATGCAGTCTAAATGTTCTCAACCAGTGGATAAACTTAGGTGGTCTAATCCTGACAAGGTCAGCATTCTCACGCTACCTATGTTATGGTAGGTCTCAACTAAAAGGGTTATGACCCAAGGTGTGAGAATGGGTGTTTACCTAAAACACTTGAAACATACTAGTTTCAGATTGTTCCCGGAACTTTGTGATAGTTTGAACAACTGAAGCATCATGTGATCCTTGACATGATAATATTACTCCGTTGGGTATTAGGCAGAGCTACTTTTTTGATATGCCAATTAATGAGATTCTTCTGGGATCAACACTTGGGTATGTTGGAGCAGGTATTTGAGTTGTTTGGGCAAGTGATCATTGTGATAGGATCAATTACTTTGTCAGACAGAGAATATCTATGAACATACTCTCTCCAATGGAAGGACTAAAGCTATCGATGGTAGATTTTAGATCGTCTTGGAATCAGTTTTTAAAAGTATATTATATTATAAATAGTTTATTTTAGAAATGGTTTTGCAAATCATTCTTTCCTTGGATCCATTGTAAAGGAGAGTATGACATTGGGCTGTGTTAAGGGAATAAGTCCTCTCTGATTCCTAATGTTATATTATTAATGGTTGAAAGATCATGTTGCAAATGTTGGGCCCAAAACCCTGATAGACATAAATCAGATTTGGACCATTGGACTTGGGTTATAGGGTGGCTGAGACCCATGGTTCACAATATCAATGATATTTGGCGAAATATTCCCGATATATCTCCATTTGCTAAGTGTGATACGAAATTTTTCAGGAATCTTTTTTTTTTCCCAAATATCCTCGATATTTTGCCAATATGTTGGCAATATTTGAAATTTCATTGATAAATTATATATTTAAAGTTTAAAATTTTAGAGTATTATTAAAACTTTTCAATATTTCATTAAAATAATCATAATTTTTTTTTAAATATTTCCTAAAAGAACAAGCAGGGAATTAGTGATTAGATATTTTACTAAAAATATTTTCCATCATCTCCCAAAATGTCATGCTAGATTCCTGAAGTTTCTATTTCTGTAACTTCAATAATTTTTTCCATTCACTGCTATAAATTTCACACAGAAAATTTGCTTCCTGTGAGCTATTTTTGCTTGCTTTTAACCCATTGACCATGTTTTGGAGTCAGGAACATAAATTCCTAACCTCCAACCATGCACATATGGATGGAAACTTCCTCCTTCCCTCCAACTACAGCTTCGTCCCTGAATGCCCTTTGACTATTGGTTTTCCTTTTCCATTTTTTTTTTCTGAATATATGGTTGATTTCTTGTGGGTGTGTTATTAGATCGCTGGAAATTGGGTAAAAGTTCACTGATTTTTTCTGTGAATATTCCATTATAGCTGGTTTACCATTTCAAGAACCTTATTTGTTGGTAGCTAACTAGATCATTTCATTGGTTTCCAGGGACATTCACTCTTTCAAATCTTGGGATGTTTGGCGTGGACCGTTTTGATGCCATTTTGCCTCCTGGAACTGTAAGTGATAACTCTGAATTTTTGGACAATTGCCTCTTTAAGTAATTCACTCAAGCAGGCATTACAAATTGGCGATTAAATTTCTATGTTGATTCATCATGTGATTTGGATTTGACTCAGGGAGCAATCATGGCTGTTGGAGCATCTCAGCCTACTGTAGTTGCTACCAAGGATGGCCGGATTGGTATGAAAAGTCAGATGCAGGTGAGGATGATTAGACATCTTATGTAATGCTTCTTTATCACAATAGACTATCTGCAACAAGTTCTTACATGGAAAAATTCATTCTAAATTTTGCAGGTAAATGTTACAGCTGATCATCGTATCATATATGGTGCTGATCTGGCAGCATTTTTGCAAACTCTGGCAAACATTATTGAGGATCCTAAAGATCTCACCTTCTAACTTCGCTGCATGGGGACTGAATTGGGTCATATTGGTTTCTGTTATTCAAGATGATCTTCTAATGTTAAGGCTGCCATTATCAAGTTGCTTTGTTGCTGATGTGCAATGGTGACAGAATAGACTTATTTTGTTAGCATCAGTCCGTTGGCAGTTTGAACAGGAATGAAGAGTGGAGTTTTGACAAGCAATTGATGTTTAGATTCTTTCTCTTTTTCCTTTTTTGAAGCCCTTTTTTCACTTGAAGTTTTAAACAATCAACATTAGATTTTCCTATTCCAATCTGTCTTATCTGTATGAATGATTCATGCCACTTTAAGGTTAATTATTTTTTTCTTAATTATACTCAGCATTGAATGTAGAGCATAATCCACGAGTGGCTGGATCCAAAAAGCTTCAATATTGGAGGGTAATTCCCTTACCATTCTGACTTTATTAGAACTTTACATATTCAGATGTTCTGCTATCATCTTCATTTTTGAGGGTGCAAGTTTGCCCCTGCGAATCGTACTTGCTCTAGAAAATTTTCCATCATGAAGATAGCGGTTCTCTCCATTTGCTCTTTCTAATATTGTCATCTTACTGTTTAAACCCATCTGATGAAAAATCTAGAGAAGAAGTTGAATAAGAACTAAAAGGAAATGATCTTGTTTAACCTAGCTTAAAGAGAAAGCATGGATTGTATTGTTCATTTTTTTAGCTCCAACATGTATTGTATTATTCTGCCCTTTATTCGAAAGGGCCGATTAATGCAAGCTGACTATGCCTTCTATTTGTCTTAGAGAAGCAAGGAGATCAGGCCTCAAAAGTCAAATATTAATTAACGACATTGATGGATCCACTCATCCAAGGCCCATGTGGACTTAAATTGAAAAATCGATTGCATATGGCACTGAAATGTGAAACCCAAATCATGCTATAGTTGACTTCTAAAGGAACACTCTGTAAATGAAAAGTAAGAGGAAATGTATCAACTTTCTCAAGTCATTGCTAAAACAAACTCTACTACAGGCTGGGAATCTGTGAGCTATTACTCTTCACCCAGGCCCTCAGATGAGACTTACTGTATAGCTAATTGGTAGCAATGCTCAAGAAATATACTTCTGTACAAGTGCTACTACGCATCAATACTCTGCAGCTTTCTCAAGGAGTTTTCAATATGGAATGATTTGCATATGCTTTTAACCCAATTGAACTAAGTCTTACCCCAACTCTTCAGGTTTTAGTACATAAATCCTGTTATACCATTCCAATCTGTTCAGTGCATGTTGTTGACTCATGTATTGAATTATTACCACAAAACAAACCTAAATAACAGACAACAGTAACATATGCACAGTGCAGTATATATGATACTACATACAGTATATATTCTAAACATGGTTTGGTTTGGAGATGGATGAGTTACTTGTATTCCGATCATATGGCTGTCTATTAAAGCAGGTGAGAATGTGCGGATGTCAATGTTGATGAACCAAGAGATGGAGCACACCCATTATAGTGATGCTTAAGAAAGTGATTAAACGAAGATGGTATTACATGTGTCAAAATATTTATGCCAAATATGGTTAGTTAGTTACATTGTAAACACAAGTGGCAACAAGTGGGTTAGTCGGTGATCTGTATCTATAAATACCCGATTAATGAATTGTTTCTTTCGTCTTGGGCATTTCATTTAAAGTTTAGAGATGGTTTCTCCCTGCTTTTCTGTAACTAGCCTGAAAACGTCCCTCTAAAACTCCAGCTGAAAATGGACTCTCCTGTTATGATCCAGCATTGTTCAGTTCAGATGTCCAGTTATGATCCAGCACATTGATTTATTTCAAGCCAGAGGGAAGGATTCATATTCTAAGATTCAATGAAATGAAGGGGTTAGTGAAATAGGGTGTAAATGAATGGATCACAGCTGAAACCAAGCTTGGTGTATGTATTATGTATAGAACAGAAAATTGTTTATCCATTCTTACAGATACATAAGCACAAAACTAACAAATTTCTTCTCATGAAAGGAAAACACACACACACACACAACCACAAATTGGATTTAATATGTATGAGCCTTCTTCAAACTTTTATATTATATAAATGCCTTTGAGAGTGCTTATCTTGCATTAAGCAGCATCTTTAGCACATTCTTCATCTTTGGCCTTGCTTCTGGAGAGACACTGACACAACCTAAAGCAACCTTCAGAACTGATAGCATCTGATTTCGAACTCCAACTGATATTTTACTGATACTAGGATCAAGGATCTTATCCCATTTCTCACGTTGTGCTGAATTACTCATTACCCACTTAGCCAACTCAGTTCCTTCGGTGACTGCCGGTTTACCAGTCAGCAATTCCAGAAGTACAACACCAAAGCTGTAGACGTTCCCAGGCATTGTCACCCTCATTGTGTAAGCATACTCTGAAAACCATGAAACAACAAGATACAATATTTAGAAAACAAATATTGAAGTAATTAGTGTACACCAGTTCAAACAAATATAGGATTTGAGATAGTAAAATGTTAGGATGATTCACCTGGAGGAATGAACCCAACAGAACCAGCAATAGTTGAAAGGCTTCCAGTGCTCTTTGTAGGATCAATTACCTTACAAAGTTCAATATCCCCAACTAGGGGCTCCTTCAGGGATTTCAGTAGGATACTTTTGGTTGAAAGGTCAAGGAGGAAAATTGGGCCACTGGTGCAACCATGGAGAAATGCCAGACCCTGAGCTACACCAACAGCAATACTATAACGGCTTTCCCAATCCAAAGTACTTCCCAAATTTCCATGGAGAACATCAAAGACGGTTCCCATCTGGGCATATTCATAGAACAGATAAGCACTCTCATCAGTCAAGACATAGGCTAGAGGAATCATGATATTTGAATTGTTCAGCCTTCCTAGAATCTCTAGCTCTTCTCTGAATTTCTCATGGCTCCCTAGTTGGAATATCTTATCACTCCAATTAAGCTTCTTGATGTAATAAGTTGTATCACTGGGCATGACAGCCTTGTAGTAGGTAGAGAACCTACTCTTCAGTATGATATTGGCTGGATTAACAACTGCTTCCATGGCTAAATTGAAGTCGATATTTGATCTGTGAATGCTGCTTCCAGTAATCATACAATAGTCAATAACCCGAGGAAAAGGAAAATGTTCTTCTAGTTGTGGGATCTCATCATTGATCCTGTGATAGCGCCTTGAAACCAGAACAAAAATGACCCCAATAACCCCAACAGCGAGTACTGCACAGACAACTGCAATAACAGCTACCACCACCCGTGAATTACTTTTCTTGGTAGGTTTTGGGGTTGCCGGAGTATCAAATATTAGACCCTTATTTCCATCTGTCTCGAGAATCATGTTCTGTTGCCGAAACTTTGGAACACTTCCAGATAGCTGATTATTGGAAAGCAACAGCGTTGTTAGGCTAAACATTCTGGTCAGAGAGCCTGGGATGTTACCAGTAAATTTGTTATTTGACAGATCTAAAACCTCCAAACTAGACAGTTCAGCGAGAGTGTCTGGGATAGTTCCTTCAAAGAGGTTTCTGCTGAGGTTGAGTGTTATCTGCAAGCTACTTGGCATCTTTGGAATATTTCCACTCAGTTCATTGGCCCCTAACTGGAGTTCTAACAGTGAATTCAAGTTGGCAATTGAATCAGGTAACGAACCACTGAGCTTGTTGTTGTTCAGATTGAGATTTGTAAGATTCGTTAAGCTGGATATTGTTGATGGGATTGAACCAGTAAGTGAATTTTGGCTGATATTTAATGTCAACAAGTTCCGTAACTGGGAAAGTTGATCAGGAATTTCTCCAACCAGCTTGTTAGACTGTAGCTTCAAAACTTGAAGATGGGAAAGATTACCCAACTCTTTTGGCAATGGACCCGTCAGCTGATTTTGGGCGAGATTCAATAGTGCTAAACTCTTGCAGCCTCCCAGTTCTGGGGGTATCTCCCCGCTTAATCTGTTACTATCGAGCTCAAGATAGGTCAACTTCATAAACGTTCCATTGGGTATGGCAGGGATGGTCCCATTAAGTAAGTTGCTTCCGAGTCGCAGACGGATTATACTCTGGGAAATGTTCGTTGGAATTGTCCCTTCTAGTAAATTGTTAGACAGATCGACAGACTGCAAATTTGGAGGTGAGAAAAAGTCTGACGGAATTGACCCATTTAACATATTGAAACTCAGGTCCAAAATCTTCACATAGCTTGAAACTCCACGAGGAATTTTACCTGAAAATTTGTTTTGGTTTGCACTGAGCCACCGCAGAGTCTGAATTGTAGAAAGATTCTCAGGGATTTCTCCAGCTAGATAATTAGAGGACAAAAGGAGGGTCTCCAACTTCGAAAGCTCCCCTATCCTTTCTGTAATAGGCCCTGAAAGATTATTTCCGCTGAGATCAAGTAAAATAAGGTTTTTGTAAACCATGAGTTCTTCAGGGATTGGACCACTAAACACATTGATTGAGAGCTCCAGTTCTTCCAAAACCGTTGAGTTACCAAGGTTGGTAGGAACAAAACCAGCAAAATTGTTTCTGCTCAGGTTCAAGCTTCTAAGTCCAACCAACCTTTCTAGTTGAGAACTAATACTTCCGCGCAATGAATTATAGGACAAATCCAAGGACTGCAACCCAGCAAAACCAACAAAGGTAGGCAAAACATCAGACAACAAATTATGGCTGAAGTTCAAGGCCCTTAAGCCATTAAGCTTTCCACAATTTTTGAGAAACTCTTCAGGGATAGAGCTTAGAGAATTGCTGGAAACATCAAGAGACTGTAGTGAATCAATCTGACATGTACTATTCAGAATATCAGAAGTAGAGAGACCCAAACCAGAGAGCGAAATACTGATTACGGTGCTATTGTTCTTGTCGCAAGTGACTCGTTGCCATGAACAAGGATTTGGGTTTGCTTCCTTAAAAAGAGTGTTGTTGAGATTGGCCATGATTTTCATCTGGTTTTGAGGGAGTAGAGACAACACCACAGGCAAGTAAGAGAAAAAGAAAAGGAGAAGAGAAGACCCACGAACATACCTGCTCATCTTAGCAGGTCAATCACTTGCTCAGATGTGCTTGATTTTGTTTTCCAGATTCAAGTTTCGGAGTCCAAACGTAGTTTGCTGAGCTCTACCTCATCCTTTGTAGAGAAGAAGAGAATAGCAGAGCAGAGCAGGGGAGGAGGAAGGAGGGAAACCAGAGAGAAGGAATTTTGTGGCGTTTGTTGGATACTGTGAGCTTGTGGAAAACTGCAAAAAAACGGAGAATGGGTGTCGTTGACTGGACCCTAAAGAGTTGACTGACTGACTTACAAACGCTTCTTTTCCTTCTTTTTTTTTTTCCCTGCCAGAATGACTTCGACGGTCATTGCGGCCTTTTTTTTCCATTAGTCCTTGTGGGCCCCCACTGCCACCAGCCCAGTATATATTTCAAGGAAACTCTCGGTGTGGGTCCCCCATTTAAATGTATGTCCTCATTATTGTTGAGAAAACGCGGTTGAAGCTTCAAAGTCCAAACCACCAAGGTACCTTACCTTGATTCGTTGAACGCGGGGTACGCTAGAAATATCTGCTATGCCAATGGATGTAGCATTGGGCTAAAACCGTTAATCACGTCACTCGATGTATTGCTAGAGATGTAAATCTGGCCATGTCGCTTATGGCCCGGTATGAACTTAGACCGGTCTAGCACGATCTGGTACGATGGTCCATATACCATACTAGGCTCGGCTTAATCATACGAGTCATACTGGGCTTGGGGTTTTAGGTCCATAGGCCAATGTAACCTAGCCCGCACCTCGGCCTATGGCACAATCCGTATATATTATTTATATATTTATATAATAATTATATAATATATAATATATTAATAAAATAAATAATTTTTTTAATTTATTATATAATTCAACTTAGCCTAAGTCTTGGCCCAGGTCAACCCCCAAATATTTCATTGGAGAAGGCAACACGACCGTCTTTAATCGAATGAAATGACGTTACGTGCGCCATACAAAGCCGTAATATCATGGTTTTAGCGCAATCCTACGTCAAAGGAAGTAGCGGATTTCACGCGGTGCCCTGTTATTAAAAGTCTTGTATTTGTGATTGGTTTGGTAGGTATTCCGGTTTATCGGCTGAAGAATCCTTAAAAAATGTTTATCGGTGAAGAAACACTGTTTACTTCTTTGTTGGGTTGGAGAATTAACTCTGTCAGCAAGATTTATATTTTAGAATCAAAGTTTTAAGATCCGAGTAAGAACCCTTCGGGTCAATGGGTCAGCAGTTCAATTTTCCGGGTCAATCCATGATGTTATTAATATAGAAAGTTACTAAACAATATGATATAATAAGAAAAAAGTTGTCCATTGAATGGGTTAGATGGTCAATAATTTAAGCATCCGGGTTGATGAGTTAACGACTAAGTCAACATTTTTTTTTTTTTTTGATAATGTAGTGGATCAGACTTCAGTGGTTGACACGGATTGTGACTAGGTCACAATCTGAAAATATTGTTTAAAAGTAATTAATATTTATTTAAAAATTTTAAAAATTGAGTGATTTTCCATAAATTACACAATAAATATAATAACCCTACAACACTCATAATTCATTGGCTTTAAATTTTGACAATAAAAAATTGCTTTCTTGCTTTTTTTTTTCCATCAAATGAATGATAAAAATTCATGGGCTGATAAAAATGACTATGCAAGTGTTCTTTATAACGTTATTCAAAAGATACATCAGTTTTTCTCTTGCCTGATTTACTTTATCAAAAGCTACTTTATGGATGGGAAGTGGGGAACGAAAGTTACTTTTTTACTTTGATCATAGAGAATGACAGCATTGGCCCTTATGGGAGATATCCTTCACCGTTATCAAGAGAACTACCTCTATATTCTCCACGACCCGAATCTCCATATAAAGTGTCAATTGTTTTTACATTGGATACGTTGTTCTTTTTTTAATAGATTCTCTTGGAGTACTCATTCTTCAGTTGTGCCATAGACAAAGAAAACCCAAATTTCAAGTGGTAGAATAAAATGGTCTACATAACAAGGTTGTCTTAAAATGGAATTCATGTCAATATAAGGTAGGGTAAAGGATGAAACTAGATTCTAAGGCTATCTTTGGTTTGCTGCCATAGGTTTCATTTTTTCTATTCATATTCAAGTTGAAATCAGCCCCCCACAACGTCTCATAGCACATTTTTGCCATGTATTGGGAACATATCTCGATGATAATATCTGGAATGATGATGTTATCATTGGGAGATGTTCCTAATTACAGCGGAGATGTGCTGTGAAACATTGTGGGGGAAAGATTCGGTCTCTTCTTATTCATTTTGGCTAAGAATGAATTACATTAGGAAGTTTGGTTACAAATTTTTACCCTGGATCTCATTCATTTTAGAATAAAAAACTGAGTCTATGACACAAAAAATGAACTTGCAGCAATATGTAAAATAATTGTGCTCCACGTTATTCATTTTTCATTCTTCAAACAAACTCCATGTTGACCGTCATGAACCACTGACCTAGGTCTCAAAAATCGCCATTATAGATTTCCACTACCCCATCGTTGTTGTGAAAACTTATGCCAATAGACAATAACTGTCGGTCATCCATTGGTAAAAATCTATGCTAGCAATTTTCTATGAAATTATTAGACATCTTGTACTTCTTATTATTAATTTTATTTTTAATTTTACAATTTTTAAATTCCATTTCTATTTAGAAGTTCCAATCTCTTTTCTTCATTTGCACAACTAAGCAACATCCCTCCTAGAATCCAACATCCCTTGCCACAGTAGGGAATATGACTTTCTCTGCTCAATAGTCCAAAAGGAATTTTGAGTGCAATGTATTTATGGAAGGGCATTTATGCCCAAAATCTATCTTGTTCTGTTAGAAATGGTTACATCTTGACTGAATCCTCCATTTTCTTTACTCATTAAGAATTTGTCCGACCTCTGTAAATAGATATGATGAGCTCTAAGCAGAGAATCCCCACCAAAAGTTCCTAGCAACTGAGTTGATTTTTTAGCATGTGGATTTTAGGTTTATTTGGGTTGCCATGAAGTAAGAGGGTATGACTGTGATCATGGATTTTACCAAAATTTCTCTCCCTGCATGAGAGAGCCAGTGGGGCTTCCAAGATTTGAGTTTATTTTTACATTTTTGTACAACCAAATTCCAGATGGGGATGCCTTACCATGATTAAGGAGTAAAGGTGCACCCAAGTAGTTGTCCTTACCTTGCATGATCCATACCCCCATAAGGGTGGCAAGCTCCTTCCTTCTCCTGCGATGTGTATTAGGACTACAATGTATAGAAAACTTAGAAAGGTTTAGTTCCTGACTTGACCAGACTCCAAATTGCAGAATACTATTCCTTACAGTATTGGTTTCCTCTTCAGAGCTTCAATCAAAACTTCAGATGTCATCAACAAACAACAAGTTGTTTATTTTTCGGCAGTAACAAGCTAATTTAGCACCAAACAAGGAAGCCGGTTTCCAAGTGTTTGTGGAGGCAACGAGAGAGGAGATCCATATAGAGAATGAAGAGATATGGGGAGAGGGGGCAGCCCTGTCTTATTCCTCTCTCGGGTTTAAAATCAGTTTCTAGTTCTCCATTCAACAGAATTGAGTACAATGTTGTAGATATGCAAGCCTTAATAAGACCATGGAATTGAGTGGAGAAACCCCTACACTGAATGCTCCTTAATAGAAAATTCCATTCCACCCTGTTGTAAGCCTTGGATAAATCCACTTTGAGCATAAAATTGCCAACTTTGTTCCTTGCTTTCTTTGTTGAAGGCAAAACCTCTGAGGCTATCACTCTGTTGCCATGAATTTGTCTATCGGGTGAGAAGGCATTTTGGAATGGGGTAATGAGGGAATCCATGTACTGTTATAGCCAGAGGGATACAACCTTATAAGCCACATTTGTAAGGCCAATAGGTCTAAGATCATTCACCAATTCCACCCCATCCTTCTTGGGAATTAAGATTAAGGTAGAGTACACCATCACATTGAACTATTGTTGTGTGGGCAAATAATTTACTATTAAAACCCAATGTTGATGAACAATTCACACATCATTGCCATTGTGATTTGAGATTGGCACACAACTTGGTTATTTTCTTGGAAGGGGTCTTTATAAGGATGATAGCATCTAAGATCTAGTAGAATCTTTGATATATGGGGTTACGTGCACATATACAGTTTATGTCTGTATCTATACATCGAAGCCGCATTCATTTGGTATTACTTGGACACATTATTATTGGTATTTTCTTACTATTTTCAGTTTTCCTAGTTAAAATTTATAACTCATTTATCCATTATGCTTGCATGCCTGAATTTTTGTTAATAGATATTAGTTAAACAAGTAGAATAGTTGGGTAAGTAGTTAATAATGTGTTGGCACTGAGTTCATCACTAGGGCAATAGAAGCTAAAACACTATATTTTTTGAAATGTTGCTAATATCTCTCAATGTTTATTCCTATTTCCTCATATATAAAAATCTATTGTGGGAAGATTCAATTGTAGGAAGAAAAGGAATGGGAGAACTAGGAAGAGAGGAAGACTCAATTGCAATAATAGAAAGCTATAGAGGACTCAACACAAGGTTCAATAGCAGATGGTAAGGGAAGGGGTAAAGCAAATATCTTGAAGGAACACTCGTCCTCAAAAGAATGAATATAAAATATGGAATGGGCCCTGTAAAAGTGACATTCATAGAAACAAACTAAGTACTACTCATAGGATCAAAACAATAGTAACCATTTTGTATGGAGGTATAACCAAGGAAAATACACTTTTGAGCCTTGGGTTCAAATTTGGGTCTTTGAGAGATAAGAATGTGTACATAACAGGTGCAACCAAATACTCGTAGAGGAATACAAAAGATATCACGTTTGGAAAAAAGACACCAAAGGGAGACTTGAGCCCCAAGACCTAAGTATACAATTATTAAGATATGTGGTTGTCGTGACAGCATCATCCCAAAATCTCGCAAGGACATAGGTGGAAAAAAGGATGCTCCTAGAAACTTTCATTAGGGGTGCAAATGGATAAGATCATGATTCAATCTAATCCAAGATTCAATCCTATTTGGTCAAATTCAGATCACCCCTAGTCGGATCTTCGTATTGGATCGGATCCTATGATCCGATTAGAAATCGGATCAGATTTGGATCACCCCTATCCAATCCAATGTGTTCTATATTTATAAATATACATAAATATATATAATAAAAATATATGTTATTATTTATTTATAAATATATTATTTATATTGTATTTTTGTAAATTTGTTATATTATTTATTTTTTTATAAAAACATGTATTTATATGAAGAAATTAATTAAAAAATATTTGTATTTTTTGTTTTTTCTTTATTTAAATTGGTATATTTATTTTTTCTTTTAATAATTTATTATTTTGTAAAGAAAACAAGTCGGATCAAATCAGATTAGAAGATCCGATAGGACTAAAATTCAAATCGAGTCCTATCAAATCCGATCGGATCCGACATGAACAATGTCAAATCAAATTAGAATATACCCAGATTTGAATCCAATCCAATCCGTTTGCATCCCTAACTTCCATAATGTGTCGCTTTTTCCTAAAAGCTACCCCATTTGTTTTGTGGAATACAAATATAGGATCTTTGATGAAAAACCACAAACTTCTCAAAATAAGAGGTAAGATCTTTCTTAAAATATTCATTAGGCATTTTAGCACGAGAACACCTAAAATAAAGCTAGGTATACTATGAGAAATTTGAAGGAAGGGGAAATCCATCATATGGATGGTTGAACCATGCTAGATGACTGGATGGAATTTTAAAACTTTTCTTTCACCCTTCCGGAAATCATATTCCCAATTTTAGAAAAATTGTATTTTTCTAAAATCGTTCTTGCACCAAAATCGAACTAGATTTGAAACCAATACAAAGGGAGAAGTATACCTGATACGGATTCCACAAATGTAGCTCCCAAAGTGGTAGTTCACGCCCAAAGAGAGTACCAAAACCAGCTTCCACTAAAAATGGAGCAGCTTGAATTGAAGCTAGTTCAGCAACACAGTTTTCAACAAAACTGTGATCCAACACCTTGGATCGAACAAGGGAGGTGAGCACAAAATTGTTCTGATGTTTTCTTGCAAAAATCAGAAATCAAGACTAATCAAAATCAGCCACAAGGCGGAGAATGAACTAGGGTTTCTAGAGCAACAAGAACAGAGAGAGAGATCTGGGAGAAGAGTGATCTAAAGCAAATTTCGATCTCCTCTTTTCTTAGCCTTAAGGATCACCACTCCTAATTGAATTAGGAGGTTCCTAATCCAAATCTTTATTTGGATTTGGACTCTTTAAGTGTATAAGACTTATCCTCTTATCCTAATGGTTGATCCATACCCTTATCCAAACCCATATTCGCCTAAGTCACATGACCGCTTAAGTTGTCATGTGACCACTTAATTAATCCAATTAATCTTAGGCTTTAGGCCCCTTAAGCAAGTGGCTCACGTCCCTATGTAGTTGCTGGCCCATTTGGTTCACTTTGTATGGCATGGGACCCCAACAATGACCCTACATAAGCCAATATGGGATCGACCTAACATTTATGAAAAGGCCTGGCTGAGTTCATTGTCAAGCATAGTAAACCCCTAAGTCCATCAGTATGGGTTCTTAATGGGCCCAACATTTACATTCAATGATCCTTGAGTCCAGCCATCTTATGAAGGCTCAAGGATAATGGACTTAAGTAGGATATAGCCCATCAGGTAAATAGCCCTAAATGGTCTCTTACACTTAACCTCTCAGCCTTTAATGATCAAACACTGCCTGACAGGGAAGACCTCTCCCTTACCTCTCGGAAATTAAAACCATTTGCAAACATTTTATATATATATATATATATATATATATATATATATATATATATATTATCATATAAATATATTTTGCAAAACAAATCTCAAGCACAGTTGAAATCAATTGCCAACAGTTTTGGTTTCCATCAAAGAGCGCAGTCCCGATCATTCACTTTGTCTGACAAAGGGAATGATCCTGTCACTATGATCATCCACTCGAATGAATTCTTAGACTGTCCTAATATACTCAGGTTTTGACCCCTAAAGGATTTCATTGATTGGCATATCAAAGATAACCCAATCTGACACCCAATGCAGTACCATAATCGAGTCTAGGGGTTAGGTGTAACTTTTCAGTTTTGCCCACCAGTCTCAAGGTCTAGGGCATAACTGGAAAATGGTTCGAGTTCAGTGTTTCGAACAAACACACACTACATGTGCTTTGGGTCCAATCATGTCAGTTGAGACAAGCCGCCCCAACCTTCTTGGCAGCACATCAGTGTCAGCCTTGGAAGGATAAACTTCCCTAAGTCTATCCAATGGCTAAGAATGTTCTAAACTAACATGAGACTCACAAGTGTCTAGTTTAAGGGAAATTAAACAAATAAATCAATTATAGCATGAAATAATTATGCACTTTTATTCATTTACAATAAATGTATCAATACATCAATCTAATTGGAGCTAAGTGCATACACTGTCTAACAGCTCCCACTTGCACTTAGGTCCAATCTGGTACAAGCCTGAATCTCATACTGTCCATGTGTTTCTCAAACACTTTCTGTATAAGTGGCTTAGTCAATGGGTCTGCCACATTCTCCGCTGATGCTACCTTCTGAATCTGAACATCTCCTCTACCAATAATCTCTTGAAGTACATGATACTTCCTCTCGATGTGCTTTGATTTTGAGTGGGCTCTTGCTTCCTTGCCTGAGCAATGGCTCTAGTGTTGTCACACAACAGTGGAATGAGTGATGTGATAGATGGAACTACTCATAATTCATGAATGAATTTTTTCATCCACACAGCTTCTTTGGCAGTTTCACTTGCAGCAATGTATTCGACCTTGGTTGTAGAATTTGTTGTGGACCCTTGTTTGTTGCTTTTCCAGCTAACTGCATAGGACCCCATTATAAAGATGTAACCAAATGTAGACTTTCTATCATCTGGGTCTGACTAGAAGTCGACATCAGTATACACGATGATCTGTAATGAACTACCATCGAAGACAAGACAAAACTTTTTTATCCTTCGAAGGTATTTGAGTATGTTTTTCATAATAGTCCAATGCTCCTGTCCTGGGTTAAACGGATATCTACTTACTACACTCATAACCTGAGCAATGTCTAGCCAAGTGCACAACATGGCATACATGATACTCCCTACGGCAGAGGCATAGGGAACCCTCTCATGCCCTCAATCTCCTTGTGAGTTTTAGGAGACATACCCTTGGAGAAAGTGACTCCGTGTTTGAAAGGGATAAATCCTTTCTTAGAGTTCTCCATGTTGTATCTATTGACAATCTTGTCAATGTAAGTAGAATGGGATAATCTTATTATCATCTTCGATCTATCTCTATAGAGTCAAAGTCCCAAGATGTAGGAGACTTTTCCAGGGTCTTTCATGGAAAATTGCTGCGAAAGCCATATCTTCACCATAGTCAACATTCGTACATCATTCCTAATGAACAGAATGTCGTCTACGTACAGAACAAGGAACGTAACCTTATCTCCCACCGATTTCCTATAAACACAGGGTTCATCCAGTATTCTGCTCAAAGTTAAACTATTTGACCATAGAGTCAAATTGGATGTTCCAACTTCTAGAAGTTTGCTTTAATCCATAGATGGATCTGTTCAGTTTACACATCATGTGTTCTTGATCAACTACAATAAATCCTTGCAACTGTTGCATATAGATATATCTTCAGTAAGATCTTCATTCAGGAACACGGTTTTGACATCCATATTCAAAATCTCATAATCATAGTGTGTTGCTACAACTAGCAGGATTCGTATGGATTTAAGCATGGCCACAAGCGAAAAGGTTTCCTCATAATCGACTTCCTCTTTCTAAGTGTACCATTTCGCTGCAAGACAAGCTTTATAGGTCTCAACCTTTCCATCAGGGCCCTTCTTCCTCTTATAGATTCATTTGCAACCAATTGCTTTCACCCCAAAGAGTGGGTCTACGAGAGTCCAGACTCTGTTGGTTTTCATTGATTTCATCTCAACTTTCATGGCATCTACCCACTTCAAGGAATCTATGTCCAACATAACTTCCGCATAAGTCACAGGATCTTCCTCATTGTTCATGGCTTCCATCAATTAACTTTCTTGATCAAAGTCGTAACAAACTAGAGGCCTAGAAACCCGAGTAGATCTTCTAAGTTGGGCATTATCTAGAACTTATGGGACATCTCCGACTACTCCTAAGCTCTCCTTATCAAGAATAATTTCCTGACGATGATCATTCAAAATGTAATCTTCTTCTAAGAAGTAGGTATTTGGACTACAAAACATTTTTTGCTTTCTTGGGTCATAGAAAATGTATTTGGTTTGAACCCAGTTCAGCACATATATAGCTCATAGGTAGCCTTTGGAATGGATTTGGTTTGAACCCGGTTCAGCACGTATATAGCAGTCTCCAATGCGTGTCTCCAAAATGATATAGGTAGTTCTGAATGGACGAGAAGTGATTGGACCATATCTAATAGAGTCTGGTTTCTCCTCTCTAACACAACATTTAATTGTGGTGTAGTAGGAGGAGACAACTATGATATAATCCCATTGTCCTTAAGGTAGTCCCTGAATTTTTCAGAGAGATATTCACCTCCTCAATTTGATCGAAGGATTTTGATGTGTCTCCCCAACTATTTCTCGACTTTTTGTCTAAACTCCTTAAAATTTTCAAAGGATTCAGACTTATGTCTCATTAGGTACATGTAGTCATACTAAGAATAATCATCAGTGAAAGTTATGAAATAACAGTGTTGGTTGTATGTCCTAACATTCATGGAACCACATACATCAGTATGTATCAGGTCAAGTGTTCTTGTAGATCTTTCAGGCTTACCTATAAATGGTCGTTTCATCATCTTACCCTAAAGGCAAGGCTCACAAGTTGGAAG
The DNA here is from genome assembly GCF_055504915.1 of Nelumbo nucifera. Taxonomy (NCBI): domain Eukaryota; kingdom Viridiplantae; phylum Streptophyta; class Magnoliopsida; order Proteales; family Nelumbonaceae; genus Nelumbo; species Nelumbo nucifera. The sequence continues at coordinate 54,710,409 of NC_142653.1, forward strand.
ATCTTCTATAGTTAGAAAATCTAAAAGACTATCATTCACCAATCTTGTGATACAATCTATGTTAATATAACTAAGTCGATAATGCCATAGGCACATGGGATTAACCGTATCACGTGATCTTTTCTTGGGGATTATTTCCAACGTAGTTTTGGTTATGTTCATTTCTAGAGACAGACAGGGGACATAGAGACCATTCCCAAGTTCTCTATAAGTAAGGAATTTGTTTTTCAATTTAATAGTAATCTTATCACTAAATAAAACAAAATAACCATCCTTACACAATTTTGAAACTGAAATCAAATTTCTTCTTAGTAACGGTACATAAAGACAATCTTTAAGAGTTACAATTCCTTCTCTGAAAATTAGATCTATAGTTCCTATAGATGTAGCTGCAACTGTTGCAAAAGTCCCTAAGTAAAGAATCACCTTGTCGTCATTCAACCTTTTGCTTTCTCTAAACCCCCGCAATGTATTACATGCATGAATAGAAGCCCCAGAGTCAATACACCAAGATGCAAAAGTGACAAACAAATTGATCACTATGACAAGAGATTCAAATTACCTTCTTTGTTCTTGGGTTCCATATATTGAGGCCAGTTCCTCTTCTAGTGTCCAGTCTGCTTGCAGAAGTGACACTCATCAAATGATTTGTCTTTCTTCTGCCTTTTCGACTTGCCTGCTTTCTTCTGAGGCCTCTTCTTGCCCTTCCTCTTTCTTTTGCCCGATTTGCTACCTTCAACAAGCATGTCTACCGGCTTATCCTTATTGATCAATTTTTTAGCCATTTGCAACATATTGCTGAGTTCTTGAAAGTTAACTTTTATCTTGTTCATATTGTAATTCATGACAAACTGATTGAAAGAGGGAGACAGAGAGTTTAGGATGTGGCATCAGTTTTTGTGTCATCGTCGAGCTGGGACCCAAGTGCCTATAGTTCGTTAATGTACCCCATCATCTGCATGACGTGGTCATGAATTGGTTGACTCTCAGTCATCCTCATGGTCATCAACAGTTTGAGGACATTCTATTTGGCAAAACGATTATGCTCTTCATACATAGTCTTTAGACTATCCAGAATGTCTTTACAAACTTCAATATTATCGAATTGTCTCTGGATAGCATTATCTAAAGATGCTACAATGTAACAACGAGCCAAAGAATTCTTCTCTTCTCATTCCTGATATTCTCTCCTACGTGCTTCAGAAGCCCTGTCATCCGAACGTTCCGGAGTTGGGTTCTTGGCAACCTTGTCCAATTTCTCGAACGTAAGGACCAGATTAAGGTTACGGTACCCGTCAACATAATTAGGTTTCTTAAGTTTGTTATCGTCCAACAATTTAGCGAATTATCGATGTACCATTTCTGATAAAAGGCAACAGATATTAGTTTACGACCTAAAATTGTTTCATGTTATCTAAAATAAAATAGTATTTTATCTATGTTCCATCTTATATAAATGAGATTCATTGATTTAAACATTGGAGCAACCACAACGGATCAGCCACCCCAGATCCTCTGAGCATCTCTTCTTTTGCGGTTCAACCCGCCAATTAAGTGACCGACGTCCAAACTGCCCTGCAGGTAGGAGCATCTAAATTGCACATTATCATTAATAAATGGTCAAAATCGCTCACAAGTCATTGGCTTTGCAATTTTGACAACAAAAAATCGTTGACGTCTTGCTTTTTGCATCAAATGAATGATAATAATTCATGGGCCAGTACACCCAATTAGAAATAAACACGTAAGCAGTAGTCCATACATGACTATACATGTAAGTGTTCTTTGTGAAAATAGCATTACTCAAAGGATAAAAGTGGATGTATCATATTTATATTAAAGTTTAGTGATTATTTGCTAATTGGATAACTTTATTCACTAGGCTCTTGGCTGATTTACTTTATCAAAAGCTACTTTATGAATGGGAAATGGGAAAACTAAGTTACTTTTTTTTTTTTCTTGTTTATTTTTCTTACTGATAATCAGTTGAAAGTTACTAATACCAAATGCTCCCTAAAGGACAAGACTAACATCTATGAGTGAAGCTTTCCGAATTCCAAGAGAATGACAACACCGAACTAGCATTCGAAAGTTTCTAGGCTTCAAGCCTTCAACGTTCAAACTTCAAACAAAAATGAACAAGTCAATGGGATCGTTCGAAATTTTGGCCTTGTCGACTTTCGATTCATTCTATGAATGGATGATTCATGTTCGGACTGGTCCGCGTCCATATCAATTTGATCGTCCAATTCCGTCCATAACACTTTTGATTAGACGGAGTCCAATCCGAAACCAGTCCATTGACACTCCTACTTGCTACCATGCAACGTGCATTGACCATTGGTGTTTTCAGTGATCACGTTCAATCAAGTGTGATCAAGAGACACTATTCAAAGTTAACAGTCATTAACTGTTAATTACCTTTTAATAGACACAATGTCTGAAATTATAACTATTCAAAGAGTATTTTCTAAACTAGTACATTCTTCTTCTCCATGACTCTTTAGAAATTATTTAAGGAGCGTGAATCAAGCAATTACACACAAGCTTTTCGAAAATCACTCTTGCCTCTCTCTCTGTTCGATCTAATACCGTCTCACAAAAGGTTTCTTCAAAGTCTCTTTAACTTTGCTGGTTGCAGACTCTCACTCAAGATTCTGTTGTATACTAGAAATGGATTTGCCTATAATCCAACAACAATAAGAAATGATCAAAGAAGACTAATCCCGCATAACAAGTAAAGAAGAATGACAGAAATTTCAATAAGAGCAATAATAAGAAAGAATCCTACTATGTTTGTGGAAAGAAAGGGTACTATGCCCAAGTCTACTAACATCAGAAAGGTGGAATCAAATCTGCAAATATGGCGGAAGACAATCTAGTAGCCAAGATCACTGAATTAAATATGGTGGAGTCATCTTCTAGATGTTGATTTGATTTAGGTACCACAGTCCAATTCTGCAAGGACAAGCCTTTGTTCAAAATGAATGAATAAGTGATTGATGGCCAGAAGGTACAAATAGAAAACAAAGCATGTGGCAAAGTTGTTGGAAGAAACAACATGGAATTGAACTTCACCTCTGAAAAAACACTGATTCTCTTGAATGTTCTCCAAGTTCCTAACATTAGAAAGAATTTGGTCTCAACAAATCTTGTCTATAAGAGAGGATTCAAAGTTGTCTTTGAATCCGATAAACTCATTTTGTTTAAAAATGCGATGTTTGTTGGAAAGGAATTTGATTGTAATGGTATGTTCAAATTGAGTATTAATGAAGAAAGAGGTTCTACTTATATTGTTGATTCTTTCTCTTTATGGCAAGATATATTAGCACATTTGAATTTTATATATTCATAAAGAAATGAGTAAATTTGGTTTAATTACTTATAGTAATGAATTAAATGATAAATGTGAGATATGTGTAAAATCTAAAATGGCTAAGAAACATTTTCCAAGTGTTAAAAGAAATTCCCAACTTCTAAAACTAATTCATTTTAACATTTGTGAACACAATGGTGTATTAACTAGACGATGTTAAAAGATATTTCATAACTTTTATTTATGATTTTTCAAAATACACCTATGACTAATTTATGAGAACTAAGGATGAAGCCTTTGACATGTTTAAGCTATACAAAATTGAAGTTGAAAATCAATTAGAAAAAAAAATAAAATACTTAGAAGTGATAGGGGTGTTGAGTACTTTAAGAATGAGTTTAATTTCATCTAATGGACTATGGTAAACTGAAGATGCAAATGGAATAAAAAAGGCAACGGTTACCATGCGTGTACCATATGATCAAAAACAAACTGAGTATCTAATAATTGAGATGGTCAATCGGCATCCCTCGAAAAATAGAAATACAAAATCAAACCTGTGAAATTGTAGGTTGTTCTTGACCAATGGACCTCCCTAAGAGTTTCCTGCCTTGTTTAATCTGTATTAGTGGGGCCTCGTGCAATGCACGGGAAAACCCAACATTCAATATCTATACTACTTTAAAATGTACGAATGGCCTCAAGAATATTTCTGAAATTTTCTAAGGACAATATTTACCCTCTATATTTAAATTTAATCATAAAAAAATGAGGGCAAATAGGGTAATTGGTTCTTGATATTAAATGAGTTAAAAAGAGGTAATTTAAAGATACTCAATGCATTCAATCATCTCTCATTAAATCCAACATTTAAGTTATTAATTTACATTCATGTTTATTGAATCATATATTTAAGTCATTTTTATTTCTTCTCATCATTAAGTTCTATTAATTAAATTCATACATAATAAATTAATAATTCCAATAACATAAAAGCTTATACCTGTAAGATCTACCTAGCAAAAATAGTGTTTTCATCTAAGTAGTGGTAAGAAATTAAATCATTTCGGATCAAATGGGTTAATCCATGTTGCCATGATTAAATAATAAAATTAGATAAAATAAAAAAACTAGAAATTAAAGAAATTGGGAACATTTTTAACATACATATTAAACAATAATAAGTATGTTAAATAAGAAATGTTTTTATTAATGATGAAAATGGAATGTAAAATTTAAAACCAAATGGAAATAAAAATATTTTCATATTCTCTCTCATTAAATCCTATATTTAAAATATATTTTTCTCATCATTAAATTCTTGTAATTAAATCCACAACATTAATTTTAATAGTATAAAAATAAATATTTTGAAAAGTAATTTGAAAACAAAACCATTTTCTTCCCTCCCGGTGGTGGGCAAGCAATTTGACCATTTGGGGTCAAATGGATCAATAAATATTGTCATAATTAAATAATAAAAATTAAAATAAATAACTATGAAATGTAAGAAGTATTTTTATTAACCATGAAAATAGAAAGAAATTTTCAAAATCTACCTAAAAATTAAATGATGTCATAGTCAAATAAAAAAATTTTTAATAATAGAACATACAAAGAATCACAAAAATAAAATAAAAAAAAAAAGATAAGAGAAAATTTTTGGCACATAAGTAATGTTATATATTTATAAAAAGTAAAATATTTGGTACATCTCTAATATTGTATATTCATTATATTGAACATAAATAAGTTTTTATACATAAGAAATAATTTTATCAATGATGAAAATGTAATAAAAAATTTAATTTCAACCTAGAAATCAAACATTTTTTATTTTTAGATGGTGGGTTAGTGGTTTGAGTAGAATGATACCATAGACAAACAAAAATTAAGTGTGGTAAATAAAAAATATTTTATATAATGTAAATGAAATATATAATTTAAAGGAAAAATTATAGTCAAAGTTGATTATACATTTAAAATTAGGTTACAGGTTGGTCCAGAAACCAACCAAACTCTGAAAATCGGCTCTATATTTCAAATTATAAAAACCCCCGCCATGTCATCAAAGGCTTATGTGGCTATTGCCAACATGGGACTCTTATTCAATGTTGGACACAATAGAAAACCTATATCGGAAATAGGTTTCCAGTTTCTCTCTCACTCCCTCTGTCTCTCGATCTCCCTCCCTTCTCTCTCACTCTCATAGTCGTCTCTCGATCTCCCGCTCCCTCTATCTCTCCCACTCCCTCTACTTTGGTCTGTAGCCAAATCAAAACCTCAGTCTCTCTATTGTTCTCCCTCAATCTTTCTCATTCTTCTCCCTCACTATCCCTCTCGGTCAAAATCTCCTTCTCCCTCAATCTCTATTATTCTCCAATTGGTGTAAATTTTATAGCCAAGAGTTTATTGTGAATTTTATTAATTTGGTCGAATAAATTTTGAATCATACCAAGTTAGTCTCATGTTCTTTTATACGATTTGATTAATACTATATAAGTGTGTAAGAAAATAAAAAACGAGAGAGGGAGAGGGAGAGAAACTGAGGGAGAAGGAGAAATCGACCGAGAAAGAGAATGAGAGAGATTGAGGGATAATGAAAGGTAGAGAGAGAGAATGAGATAAATTGATATAAAGAACGTAAATACAGAAACCAAAAACCATTTTTATTTATTTTCAAAATCACATAATTGTTGAGTAGATAAAGATGACTGTGAGTGAAAGAGGGTGAGGGGGATTGAGAGAAGAGAGAAACTAAAAATTCTTTTTTTATTTTCTAATCACCCAACATTAAAGGGCAATTTCAGTATAAGCTTTTTATTGTGTCCAATATGGATTAAGAGTCCCATGTTGGCAATAGCCACATAACCCTCCGATGACATGGCGAGGGTTTTTATAACTTGAAATGTAAAGTCGTTTGTTAGAGTTTTGTTGGTTTATGGACCAACTTGTAACCAAATTTTAAATGTACAGCTGGCTCCGACTATAATTTTTCTTAATTTAAAACTAATCCAAAAGTAATGCTATTTCTTTTCTAGATGGTGGGTCAATGATCCATCTTTTCAAAAGAACGCATGATGTCATAATTGAATAATAAATATTTAAGCTTATTTTTAATCATATTGTTACTTTTTTTAATTTTCAATTTCTATCTTAACTATGATATATCTAAAATTCAAGTAATTGATATAACGAAAAAATCTCACATGCAACGCATGTGCTTAGTTACTAGTGATAACAAAGAGATTGAATTAATGGAAATGTAAACCCTTACGTCATTTGCTAAAGCCCAATTTGGGAAGAGTATAAATGCAAATGTATAGAATGCAAAAATATACAAAATAATATAAAATACAAGGTTTTGCACTCTACATATTTGTATTTGTACTCCTTCCAAACCTAGCCTTAGTCTTAATTTGGAAGGAGTACAAATACAAATATGTACTATGCAAATACATACAAAATATTGCATTCTACAAATTTGTATTTGTACTCCTTCCAAACTGAGCTTAAGGGAAAATAAAATTAGAGAGAGTTCAACCCATTATATATGAAAAATGAAAAATAAGGAAATTTTTCTTTAAATTGTAATGTATAAAAATAAACCAACTTAATTAATATATCTTTTTTTTGGTATTTTTTTATGATATGCCAAAATCCCCCATAGGGAGTAATGTAATTAATATATCAAAATTTAAAACAAATAACTGAATCATGTATGTTTATTTAAAACAAAGCCATGTAGTTTTAATTTTCCATGAGTCGTAAATTACTATCCATAATTAAATTAAAATTATCATTGATAGTGATTTTTAAATTATAATTATTGCTACTTTATTTTTTTTAATTAGAGTACTTTTATCCACTTAATTTTTGAAATTATAATAATTTAATTATCCATAATTAAATTTAAAAATTTATCATTGTTAATTTAAATTAGTGAATTTTAAATTACAGTAATTAAATTATAATTATTGTTACTTTATTTTAATTACAGAGATTTTTAAACTTAAATTATCAAATTACAATTTACAGTGATTATTAATAGTAATTTCTATTAACTATAATTAATAGTATTTTTGTTAACTATAAATAACAATAATTGTTAGATATTTTATAAATACCAATAATTTGGTTAATTGTTATTCATTTTCTCTTAGGTGATGTTTGGCATCGATGTTGATTCTTCTTTACTGATTTTTTAAAAATCGGTGATTTTTGAAATCAATGTTTTTTTTCTCAAAACCGGTAAATTTTGTTATTTGGTATCATTTCTACCATGTAAGCCAATTTTTGAGTCTGTTTGATACTAATTCTCAAGGACCAATTATTTTTGTATTAGAGTTATTATTCAATGCAATGTCGGATACTATTCATCCTCAAAAAATAAAAAAAATAAAAAATCAGCTAGAAATTAGGAAATCACCAAAAAAGGTGATCCCTCAAAAAGGGCTGATTTCAAGAATTGATTTTTGGTCGATTTTCTGAAAGTCACCAAAATTGGCCAATCAAAAAGAAATTTCAACACCGATTCCTCTAACTCTGGCATGGCTCCATGCGGTAATGATTTTCAAGAAATTATCATCAATGCCAAACATCACCTTAATTTTCTGTTTTTTTATTTTACTTCTCTATAACTTTTCTTTTAATAGGAAATTAAAACAATAGTCTTAATTAACTGAAAAATATAAATAGAACGTTGATAATTAACTATTAAATAACAACCAATGAAATGTTGATAATTATTAAATTCTTAAATATTAGCTAATGAAAGTTAATATTTCCGGCATATAAATTTTTCCTAATTAAATAGGAATCCATCTCACTTCAAATAGGTGGGCCCTACTTTGTTAAAATGCAGTTCATGGGCTGATAGTATATTCTCTCAAGCTGATCCTACTTCAATGGTCAAGTTTAATTGTCCCACTGTCTAGACTCTAGAGTATTGGGTCTGGTTTGTGTTCATATTAAACCTATTCAAGGTTTATCCTTGAACCCATGCATCCTACTTTAATGGGTATGCTTCCTACGGCTAAAACGGTTAAATTATTATCAATTTTAAACCCATCGAGACATGGACAGCAGGGCCAAAACATTTTTCATAATACCATATTTTAATGGGCTTAAGTTGTTGTTGAAACCTTTTCCCTGTTCAGTTGGTTTAATTTTGTAAATTAATATATAAATATTATAATTTACTAATAATAGAAATAAATTAATGTCTATGTTAATATATTATTTAAATTAACTTACCATTTGTTCCAATTTAATTACAAATTAATTCATTTTCACTAATTAGTTTAAGTAAATTAATCCAGTTATAATTGACTAATTAATTCATTTATATTATTAGACGCCGTTATTTTTTTGGTAAAAAAGACCTCGTTATCAATGCCCATTGATAATTGGCTTCCAAAAAAAAAAATGACCATTAATTAACATTAATTCATAATGAACATCATGAAGGCGTCATTTTCACCTCGTTAAACATTAATCACAGGTTCCATTAATGCATGGGTTGCAATATCGAATTTGGATGACCCTCGAACACAAATGATGAAATGAGTATTTCAACTCTTAACCCAGGGTAACCCGACCCGATTACCCATTTTCATCTCTTTGACCTGTGTAATACATCATTGTCGTTCGCTCAACAGAGCAACAATAGTAACACGGCTCAGGAAGGTTATTTTTCGGCTCAAAAGGGTCATTCTTCAACCCAAAATCGATTCAAATTTGTGGGTTTGGTTTGAGAATTCTTTTGTCATGCGGCCTATTGAGAGGCTTGGGAATGGAAAGGAAAGGAAAGAAAGAGAGTGAATGAGAAAATTGAGAAGGGGTAAGGAGAAAAGAGAATGAAGAATGGAAGAAGAAGAAGAAGAAGAAAATGGCTATTGATGTGGGACTTAATCGGTATATAATATAATATAGATAGATAGATTACTCAAAATATAAACACAAAATGCTCCATTTGCACCTAGGCTCTACTTCTATTTTAGCTCCTTAAATTTAGGATGCAAGCTTGTTAAAGCTTTCAATTGTATTCACACAATCGCTTTGAACCTCAACTCGAGAAAAATACTCAATAAGTTAATTTATTTTTCTTTTATTGGACCCTAAGAGTCCCCATGGCTCTTTACATAGCACTCCTTATACCAACCTCACAACACATCTCAGTTGCACGTCAAGAACATCCCCTTGCACTTGTAAATTGTTATTTATAAGGAGATATTCTCAATACATAGTGGAATGTGATATGAAGTTAGCGTGAAATGCACTTATAAAGAATAAATCCCAATTTGAACCCTAAACCAGGGAATCTGGCCACACATAGCGAATATCTCTTATACATTGATAGGTGCCCATTTTTGGAGATCGTATGTTCAGGAAATCCCATTTCTGCGGACTGGTCTTGTTAGGGTTCCTTACTGCTCAATTTATTACATCATGGTGGGGGCTGGACATAAACGTGTGGTTGGAATTTTCAACGGCGTGAAAGTTGGGGTTAGGACCTAGGATTCATGCCACTCGTTAGCATTTTTCAAAGAAGAAAATGACCAAACGACAATTACCATTTATATCAATTTGATTTGATATAAAATAGGTGGAAATTTTTCATCTTTTTACATATTTACCCTGTTAGAATACCCATAAACCCTGATCTTTTAGACTACTGCTGCCTCAATGATTTTAGGCCTCGAGGCGAGTGGCCTACGCCTCACAAAAACTGAGGCTACCACCCTACAACATCTTCAAGAGACTACCGAAGCTAGGCGTTTTTTTGCCACCTTGCCTTGAGGCATACGCCTCTCGCCTTGTCTCAGACGTCTTTTAAAACCATCATTCTAAACAGGCTAATGAATGAGCGAGTTTCAGGATACATTGCCCTGATTTTCTTTTCAAAAAAAAAATAAAAATAAAAATCAATTTTCTTCTTCATAGACCGTTAGGTGGGTGTTGAGGAGTAATGCATCCATCGAATTATGCACTTCAGTGGTCTGACATGGCCCGGTCACTGTAGCAAGCGGGCAATGCTAACACGGCATGACACTTAACAATTGAGCAAGCACGGAATGACCCACATGTATAATATAAATGTTTATTTTCAATTTTATTATACTTTTTTTTTTCAATTTTTTTCTATCTTATTAATTTATTTTAACTTTTTTTCATTTTTTCTAAAAAAACAGATTGTGCCACCAGTGATTCACTTGGCCTGGGCCTTAGGCCGGACTTGGGGATTCATGCCAAATAGGCATGACCTGCTACTACAGTGTGGGTGGCCCGCAAAGGACCCACATTACATCTACATCTCTACATCTCTAGACTCTAGATGCAGTGACATCTTTGTGGGGCCACTACAATGCATCAAAAGGCCATGATTCTCAATTTTTACCCTGTACTACGACACTATAGTAAAAGTGAACTCTCTAATTCTTTACCATCTACACTAGTAAGTAGTAACTAATAACGATGTTTGTGTCGTATTTAGTCCTAAAAACTCGCTTTCAGCTTTTTATTTTATTTTTTTTTTTTTTTTTTGTAAGGCTAGTCACAGATTCGGTGGCGTTCCTTCCACAATATTTTATTTTTTCTTAATTAAGATAGTTATGGCAGTTCAAGCTTCTTTCAGACTGGTTATTAATTAAATTAGAACAAATGTATAACTAATCAGAGTGGCGCAGCGGAAGCGTGGTGGGCCCATAACCCACAGGTCCCAGGATCGAAACCTGGCTCTGATACATATTGTATAAGGAGAAAGGCTTCTGGTTGTGTACCGTCACACACCCTTTTTTTTAACCCATTCGAATGGGCATTATGATCTATATTACAAAGAGCCTCGATAATATTTTTAAAATTTTTTATAAGAAAATATATCTTTCATATTTAAATTTATTGATAAAAAAGATGACAAATAGGGTAGTTGGTTATTGATATTAAATGACTTTAAAAGAGGCAATTTTAAGACATTCAATTCCTTTTCATTAAATCCAACATTTAAGGTATAAGTTTGCATTCGCCTTCATTGAATCATATTTTTAGGGCATTTTTATTTATGCTCATCATTAAACTCTATTAATTTAATCCAAATATAATTAACACAAAAAACTTATACTTTTAAAATATACCTTGAAAAAAGTGTTTTCATCTAGGTTGTGGTAAGAAATTAAATCATTTTGGGTCAAATGAAACAATCCATATTGTTACAATTAAATAATAAAATTCAAAAATGGATAAAATATAAAATAATATAGAAATTAAAAAAAAAAAACAAAAACATTTTTAACATCATATATGCAACATATTAAACAAGAATAAGTATGATAAATAAGAAATGATTTTATTAATGATAAAAATAGAATGTAAAATTCAAAACTAATTGGAAACAAAACTATTTTCCTATTTTTACTAATTAAATCTCATATCTAAGGTATATTCTCTTATTAAATCATATATTTAAGATATATTTTTCTCATAATTAAATTCTACTAATTAAATCGACAACATTAACTTTAATAGTATAAAAGTAAATATTTTAAAAAAAGGCATTTAAAAACAAAACCATTTTCTTCCTCCCGGTGGTGGGTAAGCGTCAAATGGGTTAATAAATAATGTCATAATTAAATTAAATATATAATACAAATAAAAATAAAAAGAATTGGACATATCTCTAATATTGTATATTCATTACATTAAATAAAAATAAGTATTAAATGTAAGAAGTATTCTTATTAATGTTAAAAATGAAATGCTAAACTCAAAATCAACCTAGAAATGAAATGATACCATAGACAAATAATAAAATTTTTAAAAATAAAAAGAATCGCGAAAATAAAAAAACAATAGAGAAACATTTTGGCACATATCTAAAGTTACATATTTATAAGAAGTAAAATATTGGATGCATATCTAATATTTTACATTCATTATATTGAACAAAAATAAGTATTACACATAAGAAATAATTTTATCAATGATGGAAATGTAATACAAAATTTAATGTTAACATAGAAATCAAACTATTTTTCTTTTTGGGCGATGGGTTAGTGCTTTTGGTCAAATGGATTAATCGATGATATGATAGCTAAATAGTAAGTCTTTAAAAATAAAAATAAAAAGTTAAATTAATAAATAAAATATATAAAAAATTATATATTAATTATGTCAAACAAAAATTAAGTATAATAAGTAAAAATTATTTATATAATGTAGATGAAATATATAACTTAAAACTAATACGAAGGCAAAGCTATTTTCCTATTTAGATTGTGGGTCAGTGATCCAACTTTTCAAAAAAAATCATGATGTCATAATTGAATAATAAACATTTAGAAAAAGATAGAACACAAAAAATGAAAAAGTGCAGAATTTGTCAAAAACATTTGGAGACATTTCTAACGTTCTATATTCATCATATTAAATAAACATAATTTTTAAAATAAAATTTATTTTTTTATGATAGAAATAATGCAAAAAGTTAATAATAATAATAATAATAATAATAATAATAATAATAATAATAATAATAATAATAATAAAATAAGTATTATTATAATTTAAAATTTCCATGTGCAATGCATGTGCACATTTATAACTAGCATTTAAGTTTAGTAAATATAAAATATGTTTTACAAAGAAAACATATGCTTAATTATTAGTAGATATAGATGTATATAAAATTCAAGTAATTAATACGAACAAAATTTCTCGAGTACAACGTATATGCTTAATTATTAGTAAATATAAAATATGTTTTTCACATTTTATACCATGAATTGAAGCTGCATATCATTGGACTCTCCTACACTATCCATATCTACTGACATTCCGATCATCCCAAGATTCTCAATTCGATGTCTCACATTATTATTTCCAACTTGGATGGTTAGTTTACATAATCCGGTTGAATTTAGATTTAACTCCATCCAATCTAATTCAAATTTGAGTCTAATTAAATTTTATAAGATAAATTCAATATTTTATATTTATATAAATTTGTTATTATTATATATAAGTTTAAAAGTAATTAAGAAATCGATATTTCATACTTTTTTCCCAATATTATTATATATTCAAGGCCCACAAAACTTTGGTCCATATCGCATTGTAAGCTCGCTGTACTAGTGATGTTGTTTGGTTTTTTGGTAATATCCACATATTGGGTTGGATTGGATTGAAATCCACCATGCAATTCGTAGCCAGCGAGATGGGGATTAGGCCAGAACTTGAACCAGGACAGAAACCGTGTCATTTTTCACTTCACAGTAATACAGTTTGGATTGGGCTACCCATCAATGATCCTAATCTGGTAAGGGTCTGGTTGCGGCGTTGGTCCTAATTAGGGGTGTCAATTAGACAGATTTGGTCTAATCCGATTTAGTCCAATATGAGTTTATTATAAATAAATCATGTCTAATCCAATTTAATGAATATTTTGGATTATTCCAATTCAATGTCTGAACCATCCAATTTGTTTAAATTTGTTTTAATTTAGATTGGTTTCAACCCAAATTGCTCCATTGACACCTATATTCTTAATTTTTTATCTTATATTAATGGACCAGATATTGGCTTAATCCAACCCAATTCAATATAAATTTATTACGGATGGACTAAGTCCAATCCAATCTAATAAATATTTTGGACGAATTGGTCCAATCCAATATGTCTTATTGGTCTCTCCAATTCATCCAAATTAATTTTGAACTGAACGGAATCCGATCCAAAACCGTTCCATTGACACCCTTACTCCCAATCTCCTCATTTGCATTTTTATCATTTGCACCTTATACTAAATCTAAAGCAGTAAAACTAATGAAATTGCACTCCAAACAAACAAAACAAAGGGACTAGTAGAATATATTATTATTCCTTGTTTAAAATTAAAAGATATCGAATTACATGTCCTGTAAAAAAAAAACGAAAAAAAAAAGAAGAAGAAAGCTCAGTATTGGATTCTTCAATCTCAATTCATTGAAGCATACCCTGTCCACATCATCCCTATATCCTACCATGAATTGGAGACTTTGAGCTTTGCTCCTAAAATACAAGCTATGGAAATTTGTTAGATGGATTTCAATATAGTTGTTATACCATTAGTTCTATATAAGGTTTAAAGTATAGAAATAGTGAGTATTGAAAAGACAATTTTAAAAGTTACATGATAATATAAATATTATACTTTTTTTGGTAAAAATATAAATAATATACTTTGATTATACATAGATACAATAGAAAATTAAGATGTGTATAAATACATTAGAAGACTTAAATAAATCCCAAGAAATTTATTAATAACAATAAATATAAGTTTTAGATGATTATAATTAAGTTATTTACACTAAAAAACCTTGCTTTTAATGGCCACTTCTTGTTTGGGTGTGCTGTTCCTTTTGAAGCCCAGTTAACTTTCATTGCCAAGACACAAGATGTTTGTAGAGGTGTTTTGATGTTTATCTAATGTTTTGTAAACTGATCTGGAATGGGAACCGCTTTGACAGGTCAGCGGTTCAATTCTCCTGTTCGAACTAATGACCTGTTTCAATTTTAAAAGTTAAAATAAAAATAGGCAAAACTATTGTTCAGGTTGAACAGATCAATGATTCAACCATCCGGGTCAATGAATACCAAATCAATGGTTTTTAGTCAATAAACGAGTTAAGGGTGAAATGAAACCAATTGTTTGAATGATTCTCAGGCCAAATGGTTTGACCATCGAGATCAACGACGATTTAAAAACAGTATTTATTTCAATTGGGCTTATTTGATGTAGTATCTATAGTAGAACTTCTATGGGAGGATCATTCCCAACCTCTTTTGGAGCGTGCTAACTCTCAAGGCTCATCTCTGATTGCGGAAGTATTTTCTCTCGCCTTCCGAATTGCTAGTTTACCCTCATGTACCTAGGCCTTGTAATCAGGCTGCTTGTGTGTGAGCCATTTTTCTACTCTCTACATCCACTAAGACCTGGTCAGCTCCCCCATTTCTTGAAAATATTTGAGGGGGATGTTTTAACCATTTAATTTAGCCTTTGGCTCATTGTTTTGAAAACAGGATCGGATCAGATGGTTGAACCATTTGACCTGGGAAATGGTCATATTTCCGGTTTTGATCAAGTAAATCGTTTTTTCCGAAAAAAAAATTAACTTATTGAATTAGTCAGAAAACCATTGGACTTAGGCAGCAGTTCATGGTTTAATAAAATATTTGTTATTCAATTTTTTTTATTTTTCAAAGAGAGCATGTATAGACAGGGGATCCAGAGATCTGTTATATCGATATGTATAGAGAGGAGATCTAAGATTTCAGATCTGAAATCACTGCTCTGAGAGAGAGAGAGAAAGAGGAATTCGGCTTCACTCAGTGTAAAGCCCGTTTGAACAGCCTTTATCACATTGCATTGGGAATATCTTCCCATGAAGTAAAGTACATAAGTATTTAGATATTTCCGGTGTAAGGCTAAAAAGGATGTTCAAATGGGCCTTGCATGGTTTTTAAAACCGAACCGGTCAGGGGTTCAGTTACCGGTTCGAACGGTCTGACCATTCGACCCGAACGGCCAGTCCATTCTGACAAAAATAAATTAAAAATTTTGAAAAATGGTCAAAAAACCATTCGAACGGTTTGGACAGTTCAAACAGTTAATCGGCCAGTTCAGCGATTTGCTGACCAAAATCTACGGTTTTGGGGAAAAAAGCGGGTTTGGGGAAAAACGAAACCGGTCAGATTCCCGATTTTTTCGGTCTGGTCTGGTTTTGAAAACCATGGGGCCTTGCACTGACTGAAGCCAATCAAAAGAGAGAGAGAGAGAGAGAGAGAGAGAGAGAGAGAGAGAGAGAGAGAGAAACTGAGACTAGGAGATCTGCAAGATCTGAGATCAGATCTGTGGTTGCCACTGCTCTGTTACCGTTGCCGGTGAACCGCCTCCTCCTCCTCCTCCTTTTTTTTCCTTCCTTTTCTTCCCTTTCCTTTCTTTCTTTTTTTCCATTTTCCAACCAACAGCAACTCCTCTCTTTTCTCATAAAATGAGCATTGAAACATATATATAGGTATCATACTCTTACCCTAATAGATCAAATAAATCAATCTACCCAAACTGTTTAACCGGACGGTCAAACCACTGGCCTGAAAATCAGTCAAAGCGATTTTATTTCTGTATCGGTTTTTAAAACCCTACTTTAGCTGTTAAAAAACTGACCACACTAGTTGAGGTTTAAAATATCATAAGGTATTAAGATATACCCAATATACAGAATAATATATCAATTCTCATAAAAGCTGACATGTGGTATATAAGTGCCGATTAGTATGAGAGATCTTATCTGCAAAACTGGTTCGACAATGGTATTGGAAACATATTATATAATGGTTTCATAATTGTGTTAATCAATTGGTGGAATTTATTAAAATTTACGAGTGGGTTTTGATTGATCAAAACTCTTCCGATACCACATCTTTCTGGCATCATAAATTTTTCCAATTGAAATCTTGCATTAAAATGGAAGAAAATTCATTGGAATGGAATTGAGTCTGGTTGTTCTAGACTGGTTATGGCCTATTTCTCTTTCATCCAAAGAAGAAGAAAAAAAAAAGGGTAAATAATTAATTGACCAAGTGTACCTTTGCTGTTTGAAAATTGGCTAGGCTACCCCTATTGTTTCTTACAATTGACTAAGTCTATCCTTACCTTAAATTTCCGTGACATACGATATCATGTGATTAATATATTGATCAAAAATTCCAAAAATACCATTTCCACCTCCATTCCTAAAAATACCCTTTGACCTTTGTCTTTGCCGGTTCACCCCAATAACCATCAACAGTCTTGGACGTGAGCGAGTTCTTGTCGACATCCATGTGGTTATCATTGATTTCATGGACATGATGTCAAGGTCTTTATAATGGTGGACACACGGGCAAGGACTTCATAGAGAGAAATGGTGTATTCCCCGGATGAACAATTATCTTTGATTTCAGAAACCTGGGCCAGAAAGCGAGGGATGGCATTTGAATCAAGGTCTTTCACGTACGACTTCAGTGCTTTCATTGCTGATCTTCGACTCTCTGAATCCTTGTCTAGGTTCTGTAGCTAGCTATTGTTGGAGTACTGAACTCAGGTTTCTGCCCACCTTTGCAGCTGAAACAATAGAGAAGCTTCTAATTTAATTGAAATTTCAAAGCATAGATGCAGTTTGTGGCATAAAGAACTGAAAGAATGAGATGGGTTTGTATAGAAATCAATTGTGGAGCTTTTGGAGAAAAAAAAATTGAGAAAATTAAGTGGATGGATTCTTTAAGAAATCCAATTACAGAATCTCCATTCATCTCACTAATTGTTTCTTTTCAAAGATTTTTCCCAGATGGTTTTGCCTCAATGATGAAAACACGAGATGAGTTTGTAGTTCTATCAATTGGAGAGATCCCACGACTTCTATTAAAAAAAGAAGATAATTGCTTTATTTAGATGGCAGAATGAAAGACGACTTTCACTCTGTAACTGATAATCATTTGTTCGTTGACGTGAGCGAGTTCTTATTGACGAAGCTGAGACTTTGAAAAGAGGTGGTGCAATTGATTCCGCCAGTGGGTGCGAAGATGCAGATGATGTCGTGGCCGAAGAGTTG
Source organism: Nelumbo nucifera (assembly GCF_055504915.1). Classification (NCBI taxonomy): domain Eukaryota; kingdom Viridiplantae; phylum Streptophyta; class Magnoliopsida; order Proteales; family Nelumbonaceae; genus Nelumbo; species Nelumbo nucifera. Next base: position 54,728,352 of record NC_142653.1, read on the forward strand.
GCTGTTGTTTGGAGCAACGGAGAAGATGAAGGATCGCAGACACGTTGGGGGCCCTCGTGGGTGTCCTAGAATTTTAAAGTGCTCGACCAAAGGTAAAGGCAGCAACTTGCAGCGGAAGGAGAAGTACCAAATCCACCGCTGCAAGTTGCAGCGGTGGTGACGGAACAGAGATAGTGAAAGAGGAGGGAAGAGAGAAAGAGAGGAGAGAGAAATAGAGAGAAGAGAGAGAGAATAAGAGATACGAAGATGAGAGGGAAAGAAAGGTGGCGAGAGAGAAAAGTACCAAATCTGCCGCTGCAACTTGCAGCGGCATTGGTGAAACAGAGGAAGTGATGAAAGAGGAGGAGAGACAGGAGAGAGAGAAATAGCGGGAAGAGAGAATGAGAGATAGGGAGACGAGAGAGAAAGAGAGGTGATGGAAGAGAGAAATACCAAATCCGCCACTGCAACTTGCAACGACGGTGGTGAAACAGAGGAAGTGAAACAAAGTAAGTGAGAGAACCCCCGACATGGCCTTCTGCATTAGCTCGTTCATCTCTGGCTTGTCTCAGTAGTATGAGGACACCGGCTCACCATTCGCCTTCATGAATGGCTCCTCTTTCGGATCCACCTCCGCCTAATGCAGATGGGCCACACCTTTGTCAGCACGTCCTAGTGGTGCTGCAAAACATACATGGAGTAGGATAGACCCTCGTCAGTCACCAAGGTTTTCCCAATCTCCATCAAGGAATATTTGTGCTCTGTGGAGCCGTCCGCAATTTGCTGGAGGTTTTTGGGATCACCAGTAGTTATGGCAGTTCCGGCGAAGTGAATGAGAGGGAGATGGAGAGATTCAAATAGGAGGGTATAGTAGTCTTTTTCATATCTATGTTGACACACGTTAATGACTAAGAAGGATTAATCAATTGTCAGAAACAGGGGTAGTGTTAGTCAATTTTTAAACAGTAAAGATATACTTAATCAATTTTAACTAAACTATAAAGTAGTTTAAGAAATTTACACCAAAAAAAAAAAAAATTCTCATGATATACTTGTTCCTATTAATTTTAATCTGCTCTATATTAACCCGATTAAAATACATCACCTGTCCCTACCCATGTTACAGAAAGATTTAGCCTTCCAACAACCCACTAAACCTTAACCTCCATTACATACTACTTTTTACAAACTAAATATCTATTTTTTTATGCATAAATATTTAAAAAATAAATAAATTTATATTTTTTCAGTTACCCACAAAATACTCCCTCTCTCTCTCTCACACACACTAAGGAGGAGTTTCCAGAAATGGCAAATTTCAGACCAAGTTATCTACCATCCTGCATCTTAAAACTTATAGGTGTTAAACATAACATAATCTGTTTTCAACTTCTTCACTTTTGGATTCTCAAGGTAAAAATTATCCATTGAAGATACAACTTCCAGTTGATTGAATTTGATATTCTTCCCAAGTTTCTAATAATGTTCTACAAGAAACTATTATAGATGCCTAACTGAACTCTCTGCAATATATAAATCCATTTGGCCCGGATTTTCTGAGGAATTTACTCCCTACTTCCATTTCTCAACCCAAAAACTGATAAATTTAATAACATAGCATGATAAACAATCAGAATGGTTCATCTTTGTTGATGATGCTAACTGCAATGTTCAAAATAAGCCCTGTGACATTCCAGTTTGAGGCTCCTCAAACCTATAACAGTGACAAAGTTCAATGTTCTTATTTCAAACAAAGATGAACAGGTTCCTTCTTGTGCTAATTAATATGCACCTTTCTGTTCAATTGAAAGTCTTTTAGGAATACCAATAATAAATTTCCTCTTTAACCAAGCAGTCTTCCCTTAATTGGCAAATAATAACTTCATTATTTGGTGAATATATATATAACTTGGCTAGAATTTGCATTTATGAAAACTTGTCTTTAATCAACAAGAGAGAAAGGGGAAGAAATGTTGTGGGTTAGGATTTATTTTAATGGAGGTTAAAGTTTGGTGAGTTGTTGGAAGGTTAAATCTCTGGCAAAATGGGTAGGGAGGGACTGGTGGTGTATTTTAATTGAGTTAGTAGAGAGGAGAGTTAATAGGAAATCCGAGTTCAATGTCATCATGCTAATACCTCAGAATGTGTCGATTTATGGAATAAGTAGGTTTATTATTGAATTACGAGTTTTCTTGTCTATTTTTGTTTGTTATTGGTTAGACCCAAACCAGTTCTGCATATTTACTTTTTGAGTGGGGTCCAGGTGTACCTTAACTCATACCGACAACACTTTTTCTAAGTTAAGATTATTTGTTTCTATAAATTATTAATTAATAATTTAATTCACAATAAATAATGATATATATATATATATATTATTTACAAAAATAAAAATATTATTTATAAAATCAAATTAATTTTTTTTTTTTTTAATTTTCATGTCAATCTTCTATACTTTGGGGGCTGGGGCTGTGTCAAGTCAGTCCCTGAACTTCAATGGCTATTAATCAATACAGTTACGAGACATCAGGTGCACATTAAATATTTTCAAAATAACAAAACTACCCTTTGTAATATTTTTCAAACCATTTTGCCCATTTCACTTATGGGTTAAAAGAAAGGGAGAAAAGGGGTTTTCGGCTCAACTGGACGAAGAAGGCTCCCTTGTTCAAACTCCCCTGTGCAACGAGCAACAACCGGACGAAGAAGGTGGACTCAAATGGATGTCTTCTCAGTTAACTACCAATCAACATGCTAGGTACCTTAAATACAGTCTAATGGTGGATTGTAAATGTGGTAAGAGGGTTGTGATTTGAGTTTCATAAACAAACTATAATCCGAATAGGATTTTCTACAGCTGCCTGATTAGTTAGGTAAGCAAATAAGTTTCCTAGTGTTGTATGATATTTAGTACACTGAAGGGATGCTGACCTCAATTGCATTGCATTTGAATGTATTCAAAGCAGCGTATTTCCACCATGCAATTTTTTTTGTGGGCAATTCCTACGAATTTTTCTAATGAAGACATCTCAGCAATGTTTTACCTGGAAAACCGTATCAGAGAACTTAAGGAATTAGTAGCTGATTTGGACCTTCGTATGAAGGCTATGGAATCCATCCAACATGCAGTTATTGAAGGATGGAAGACCATGAGAATCTTACTTATTGTGTTCATCGTTGCCTTTATTGGCATATACATTTACAAGAGATAGGATTATCTGTATCTTTGTTTTATTTTGATCATGTGAAGAATTTGGTTGTTAATGAACCTCCCTTGTTATATGAGAATGGTTACGTTGATGATGGAGACCTTATTGTGGGGTAATGAAGAGTTCACATTCTGGAAATTGAGCTTTCTTCTAATCAAGAGTTTACATTCAGGATCTTTTTCAGATGCAATCTGATAAGGCCCTAAAACCTTTTACTTCCAGTAAAAAAAAAAAAAGAAGACACTACCAATAAAACAAGTAGATAGCACTCCAAATTGATTAATGGACTAATCAAATTGAGATGCAAATTAACATTTGGTAGATGATTTCTACATGTGGTCAAGTGGTTCTATCATGTTCAATATTTAAAAGGGAAAAAATGTTAGAAGTAAAAGTAAAAACGTGTGTTCACCTTAATCTATTAACATCCCATCAGATTAATCTTAATGGAAGATGAGGAAAAGTCAATAATTCCTCAGTGTGATGAAACCTACTAGCATCCTCTCATATCACTAAATAACCTCCCTTATTGTTCACCCTAATTTGCATCTTAATGCATAGTGTGATCCAATGTAATTGGAATGATAAAAATCTTGGGTTGACAGTTTGGCTTTAAGTCTTAGAATGGTCATAGAATGTGCAGGAACTTAGATGTTGCCCACCTTTCCATCTTTGATACCAATCAAGAAACTCCAACCTGCAATCTCCCTAGATTCATTTAGAAATTGAGCCAACCTGCAAGAACCACTCATTAGACTCTCATTCCAACTCATTTTGTTCAGACTTCTACAGGAACACCTAGCACTGGTAAATTTTGACTGATAAAAATCCAATTAAAATTCTGGAATTCATCAGGAGTTTTGATTGCTAAAAAGAAAAAAAAATCCAATTAAAGATATGGATTTCACCAAGAGTCATGACTGCCACAAAACTCCAGTTAAAAAGTGGCATTCATCAAGAGTTTTGACTCTAAAAAATTCCAGTTAAAAACTGGTATCCATCATGAGTTTGCACTGTAAAAAAAAAAGAAATCTAGTTAAATCTGGATTTCATCAGGAGTTTTGACTGCAGCAAAAATCTAGTTAAACATTAGTATTCAACATGAGCTTTGACTTGAAAAATCTAGTGGCAACAGGATTTTATCCCAAGTCTCTATTACGAGTCAGAAATTTATTTATTTGATAATATATAAAATCGAAAATTTGTGTCTTGATTATAGATCCTCTACAATCTCATGGATCAAATATTTTTAAATTTAATTATATGATTTTATAATTATTAATTAATAATTTAACTCAAATAATGATATTTAGCTAGTGACTTCATATTAGTAATTTGAAAAGCTATATAGTATATATCTTGCACTCTTATATCGATATGACTACATTTGATACAACAATATCCAAGGGTTGTACATGGCATGGGTGGAATGGTCCAATATTAAAAGCATTCCTCTTATAGCCCATATTATTGTTAGTATTGGTTGGTATGGTACATACACAATACACAGGGTACCTATCTGTCCGCATGGGCTTGTATAGATATTAACCAATACAAACCATAGTATTTGAAATTCATATTAAATACTTATTAATTGTGCCATACAAACCATTAAATCCCACTTACTCATTAATTGTTCCTTTACTCACATTTTGTGCCCCATTAATTGTAGTCCTTTTAGATTTTAAATTTATAAATTTACATATGATATATATCTTACAAATTCTAATGGATTTAATATATTTTTATAAAATAAGGTTATATATCTTTATAAATTGTTAATTAATGTTTTAGTTTACAATAAATAGCATGTTTATTATATACAGAAAATAACAATATTATTTACAAAATATTTAAGAATTTAAGATTTAGTTAACTTATTTTTTGTTGATATATAAAACAATATTAAAATAGAAAAAAAAATGATTTTGTAATTAAAACATAGAAGCTGCATGTGATTCGTGTATTGGATCATCCATAATCTCATTATTCCAATATGTTTTTTAGATTATATAATTATTAATTAATAATTTAACTTAAATAGATAATAACATATTAATGGTTTTATGCTTGTAGTAACTTATAAAAATCAAGAAGTTATGTGTTTTGGACTCTTAGTTAACATCAACACATTGTCAATAAAGTTGTACGATATCTATATATCCCACAATATAGATTGTTATGTATTTCTATATAAACTATTAAAGCATGTGTTTCTTATATATTCATAGTTTTTATTTTAATTTTCCTTTCTTATAGATGAAGTAAAGTATCGACACGTATCAGCCAATACATATCATGCCAGTGGTTCAGAGGGGCCCGGCTATCCTCTGAACCAATTTCAAAAAAACTAAGTGAAACATAAAAAAAAGCACCGACACAGGCCGATACGCTCTACCAGCATATCGGCCCGTGTCGATATTTAGAACCTTCTTGCTATCAAAATGTAGGACTATAATAACTTGGGCCCCAACCTTAACTCAATCCAAAATTAAGTCAAATTCATACTTTTCAACCTTAACCCAAACTTTTAACTGGACCCCAGTTTTTCCGGTTGGTTTGAGATAACCCAACCCAAGTTGCAGCCTTAATTTCCAAGTTTATTGATACAATACCTGAAATGAATATTTTGAACATTGCCCCGACGCAAATTTCGTTCAACCAAAATTAAATATTATACCCTGGCATGTTGCTTGTGATATTTCTTCATATAATATAAATTATTAAAGCATGTGTTTTTTCTTTGACAAAAAAAAAAATACATGCTTTATATGTTTACCTTATTCACGATTAATTAACCTTGGATTCAATGTCAATAATGTACAATGTATTTATGAAATTTGTAAGAATTTACTTAATGAATCCAGATGTCTCCAGATTTTTTTCACTGTATCCATGTGTAGCATCTCGCATTGTCCATCCATTTCTTACCTTAACAATACATTTCGCTATACAATGATCTTGAAGCTTGCTCATTTCACAAGCTATGTATAGCACGGAGTTAACATGGAGTTACGTTTTTTTTATTTTTTGGTAGAAAACATGGAATTAAAGAATTTAAAACCAGGTGGATGATGAATTACAGAAAACATGCTAGAAATCTACCTAACAAAGAAAAATCCATGTGCCCATGAGAAGGAAAAAAAAAACTGAGTCCACCATAGAGGGGTTTGATCATTGAACAGATTGAACTAAATCAACTCTTCAATATTAGTCATTAAACATTTTCAGTTTCTTTAGAACCTAATCTGTTCTTTCAAAGCTAACCCTGGACCTCTATCCGATGTATAAATGACAAATGAACAGAAATGGAACAAAGCCACTGGTTAAAATGATAAGTCCTTTGGAAACCAAATGCCTGGAAATTTTGATTTACTCCTCAGTCTTTTGAAGTTACTACCAGCAATCCTAGGGCACCAATGAGTAGGTACTGCAAGAAACAACATCAAATGTCATAGTTCATATAGTGAGCGAGCAAGAAGTTTCTAAGGAAAGAGTACCATTTCAAAACAATTCTTGCTTGCAAGCTCTTTTAATGAGAAATTTGTTAATGATAACCAAGAGAATGGGCATCAAGTAACATCTTGAAACTTGAATATTGTAAAATTGTAGAATCAGAATCGTAACAGTATGCTATAAATACTGGTTTCCACCACTGGACATTGTTCTATTAACCAGTAATATCAGTTCCAAGAACATTCATGATAAACACCAAAGAGAAAGAAAATGGGGAAAAAAGACAACCGTGCTTTCCCACTGATGCAAGGAGCAGATCCAGGAAAAATCATAGAAGCGCACACAAAAGGAAAAATAAAAGAAAGAAAACCACTGGTTTCCCACTAGAGAAACAGTTAATTATAAATAAGAAACTAAAAAAGCAGTAATTAATTTATTAACCGCTATTAGCAGCAGTATCACCAAATATAAGATATTCAAATGCAACGAAAACAAACCTTAATAATGGGTTTTTCGGTCATGATAATAGTGACCCATCCAACATATGGTAAGAACCTGCAAAAAAAAGTGAACAAAGTGAGCAATACATATGGGAAATAAAGCAGGTCTAAAGCCTCCTTTTATCCTTAGACGGTTTTCTTTTTAATTTTAGTCATGTGCACTATGTTTTCATGTGAAATTTAGTTGGACACAATGTAATACATAAGCAAGAAAGAAGAAAATCATCTCATCAGGACAAATCAAACCATATAGAAAATTATATCAAGCAATGGCATGTAAAGGAGTGAATGGATCAAAAGAGTGAGAAAAAAGGCGTAAGGCAGTTACTGATAGATGGGGAAGAGAGGATGCCAATCCACTCCATAATACAGGCATATCTCACAGTACAAAAACAGATAACATTTGTTTGGATGATACGCCATACAACTACAAATGCTAATTGCAATTGACCATATGAAGAAAGTTGAAACTATAGCATTATGGTTATCTCTTAAAGTGCACATAACGTTTGCAAGTACAAGTTGGCCCCCAAATAACTAATAATCATGGTAGAAATAGATCCTACTAGTTACTAGGGGTTATTAGATGGTGTACAATACCATGCCGTTTTAAGCTGAAGATGATTATCTCCTGCATGCACAGTATGCACATAACAATTGCAAGTACAAGTTGGCCCCCTAATACCTAATATATAGTAATCATCATAGAAATAGATTCTACTAGTTACTAGAGATTATTAGATAGTGCATGGTACCATGGTATTTTAAGCTGAAACAATGCAGCTTGAACTGACATTTTCAAGCTACACCGAGAACCAAGACATTTTGGCATGAAACAGAGTACAATATTTTATTATTGTTAGAATTATGTAGGCACCATTAGCCACCATCATCATCATCATCCAAGCCTTACCCCAACTTCATGGGGTTGATTACATGAATCCTGTTTCACCATTCCATCTTGTTTATTGGGGTCCAGTTTTCTTGGAGGAGACTCGTTAATCTGGTTCCATGGTATTTTAAGCTGAAAAAATGCAGCTTGAACTGCAATTTTCAAACTACACCGAGAACCAAGACATTTTGACATGAAACAGAGTACAATATTTTATTATTGTTAGAATTATGTAGGCACCATTAGCCACCATCATCATCATCATCCAAGCCTTACCCCAACTCCATGGGGTTGATTACATGAATCCTGTTTCACCATTCCATCCTGTTTATTGGGGTCCAGTTTTCTTGAAGGGAGACTCATTAATCTGGTTCAAGGGTTTTCTGGATGTGGCTGTAAATGCAGTGAAAATTCCAGATTGGAGGAACATTCTTCAAATGGAAGGCAAGGAATATGGTGAAATAATGAAGAGGAATCACAAGTGATGATTCTTGACCTTAACAGAAAGGTATGAGAACAGAGGACACAAGAGGTTGTGTTTCCCAAAAGGTAAACAGAGGCACGTGTGGACTGTGACTACTGAGGCATTTCAGGAGTTTTAACTGAAAAGAAAAAAGCAAAAGGTGCAGAAAAAGGGGCGAGGAGAGTGTATTTGAATTGATGGAAGATGAAGAAGAAGAAATGAGTATTACCTTGCTTTTGGTTCAACCAACATTGGCCCCAAAGATGGTTTTAAATGGCAAAAAGAAAACTGAAAGAAAAAATTGGTTCTAACAGTAAAAGACGAGGTTTTTTTTTTATTGAAAACCAATTGTAGATGCGATTAGAATTACTTTTGACCTTGGTGCTTCAGTCTTCCTCATGCCTTTTGACAGTAGGTGATTGCTGACATGGGCAAAGAAATTGTTGATTTTTTTTTTTTTTGAGAGAAAAATTTGTTGATGCTCAGACAATTGAGACAAGCAAAGGGTCGGTTTAGATGGAAAAATGGTATCCAACTTGGCAATGATAAGAGTTTCAGAGAAAACTGTTACCACTTACTGATCTCTTGCTCCTTTGCTACAGCTTTATGGAATTGGATTCTTACGTTGTTTGAGTGTAGGTGGAACCTGCCATCTGATACTAGTTTGTTGTTTAGTCCGTCTATTTTTGAATGGAACACAAAGAGAGGGAGAATTATGTGGAAGTGCATAAGAGCAGCTTTGTGGACAGTTTGGGAAGAAAGGAACACCAAAATCTTTTGTGAAAAAGAAAGGAGCTTCTCGGAAGTTAAAGAATGTATTTTGATAAGGGCAATTCAGTGGCTGAAAACTTTAAAGATCTTTGATGCATACTCTTTTGATGACCTATAGAGAAGTTGGTTAGCAGTGGCTAACTTCTACCAGGAAGGACAGACATGGGATTGAATGGATGCCACCAGGGGAGGAGTTTATTAAGCTTAACTTTGATGGAAGTAGCCAAGGAAATCCAGGACCTTCAGGCATAGGAGAGTGCTGAGAAACAAAGATAGTAACGTGATATCTTTGTACTCAGGTCCTGCGGGTGTGGGAGACTCTTTAAAGGCAGAATTACTGGCTGCTGTACAAGGAATCCGGCTTGCAAATCAGCTAGGCATAGAGCATCTGATTATTGAAGAGGATGGATTCCCAGGTGATAGTGGGTTGGCTGAAGGATCCAGACACTGTTATTTGGGCTTTTAGAGATCTTCTCAAAAAGGTTAAATGATTAACAAGGAATATGACAATCAGAGTTCAGTGGGTAGGCAGATACTTTATTTTGGGCTTAAGTGTAATTTCTTTTGTACTTATAATTCTGTAATTAGTTTTAAAGGAAATGTCGCATCTCGTGCCTTTCCACGGGTTGCATGTAACTCTTATTTGCTGGTTTAATAAAATTTCACTCATTTATCAAAAAAAATGATAAGAGTTCCAGAGATGATATTTTCACTATCAAGCTATTGGGTCTTCTTTTAATCACTGGGTTGGAAAGTTTCTGAAATCATTGTGACAGCCATTGGAGGTGTGCTTGTCAAGTATGATAACCATGATCTCCATGCTGTAAAGATTGGCATAACTGGGGTGAAACCAGAAGCCAAACCCTTCTCTGGAGTTGCAGGTGGATAGTCTTTGGTGTAAGGTTTGGATTGCGTTGGAAGCTGAAGCAACATTATGGAGGAACAAGAGAGAGGTTGAAGACAATGCTGGCATTGAGGATGGAGTGCAACGTGGAAGATGTGGAGAGGGAGAGGGAGGTGGGCGGGAGAAAGGAAGAAGGAACGACCAAGAGATTGAAAGACTAGTGTTTTAAAAAGGCATGGGAGGCATATGGCACCCCAAAAACGCCCTGAGGCACATGCCAAAGGCTCTCCTTTGAATGAGGTTGGATCAAGTCAAACCTGCGAAGGTGGAAGCTGAAGGAACGGGGGGGAGCTGGTGGCAGATTTGTAATTTGTGGAGATTTGAAGGGTATGGAGGGAGGAGCTATTAATTTTGATCCAGCAAGTGTCATAAATTTGAGAGCAGATGGGTCAAGTGGGCCAAGATATTCAAGTTGTGGATTTGGGCTGATGTCCTTAGGTGATGAAGGTTTTACGAGCAATAAGACAGCTGAGTTGGAGATTGGGGATGGGAGAGGGACAAAACAATTGATTGAGGGGAGCGAGGAAAGAAGGTAGGATGAAAATGTGGTGAAAGTTACCAGCTACTAATCAAATCTTTCTAGGTATGGATACATTTGGTGCATCACCAGGTACTGGTACATCTACAATGACAAGGTTGCTGACTTAAACCAAAGCTCAAAATATTGGGGTTTAGGTAGGGCCAATACAACTGGAGAGAGATTTGAGGGGGAAGAGGTTTTTGCTCTTCCCAGTTTCATGTGTTTAAAGGCTATGGTGGAATTCTCAGAAATTAGGATTCTTAACAAGATACTTGTTCATAGTACAAAGAGGGTGTAGTTGCAAGGAGGGGGGATTTGCAGAGTTGAAGGAACATGTCAAGTGGAGGTTAGTAGGGAGGTAGACACCCCACCATGCAGGGAATATAATGAAAGAATCACTCATGAGGAGGATGTAAGAGAAAAGATAGAGGAGATGTTTACAGAGGAAAAAAGAGAGATTGCTTCTGGCCGTGCTTGGTCTGGTGGAAAGGAAGAAGGGATTGGAAGAGATGAAGATAATGGTAGGAACTGCGATGAGGAGGCTCAACGTGAGATGATGCGGAAAGATTCTGGAGAGAACGAGATGGTCATGACAATCAGAGAAGAGCTTTCTACAGCAGGGGTGGTCGAAGAGAGCAAGGAGGTAGGTAGTCTCAAGGTGTTTAATAGAAATCAAATGTACAGAACAAGACCTTTGAGTCAAAGGGAAGAAGATGAATCTGGAAATGAAGGGGAAGAAAATCAAGAAAATGAAATTATGATGATTCAACACATTTAGTGGAGATCAGTTGATTTGGACTTGGTGATGAACAAGGAAGTGGAAGTGAGTAAAACTTTAGGTTTATTCTTTCAAGGGGGAGAAGAATTTGCAAGGAAGATATTTAAAGAGATGAGGGAATGGGATAGACTGGAAAAGATGTCGGACTATGATGGGGATGGGTTCAATTTAGGGGTAAATCTGTAAAGGAGAGCATAGTTAAATCGGGATTTTGGGGCTTGATGGGGTGGTTCCGTGGTTGACAAGAAAGGAGGTGAGGGAGTGGAATTCTTAACTTTTGAAAAGAATGCTGAGCTGGATTGGAAAGAATTAACAAAAATGACAGTGCAGTTGAAAATTTTAAGAAGAAATGTAACACAGTAAAGCATCTCAGAAAATTAAAGTGTTGACGGATGTTTCCGGTTTCGAAAGCTTTTGCAAGATTGAGGGGAAAAATGTTTGGAGCGGGGCCTGTAGAAAAGGTGAATAAATTCAAAAGGTTTAACAAGAGAGGGAGTAAACTTGCTGCAGTCGATTTTAAAAATGTAAAGTAACTAATATCAAGATTGTTTTGGGGGTGGGACGTGGGAGTGGCTGAAAGTTGCAGGGGTAGTTCAGATTTTTGGAGTGTTTTTTTTTTTTTGGTTCTTTTTTCTTCTTGGCTTGGGTAGCCTTTTTTTGGTTTTTGGGATGGTGTTGTATTGAGGATTGGGTTCGAAGTTTTTCTTTTCTGATTGGAAAGGGTAACTTCGTTAATACAATATTAAGTACAACTGTCAACCCCTAAACAGGTATCGAGTCCCCAGTGATCTTTATTACAAACTACCCAGAACATACTCTCCCTCACAGTCCCTTGTTTAGCCAACGTATCAGCTAAGCCATTAGCTGATCTCCTTGTCCATTTGAAGCACACACCAATCTCCCTTGTCCATTTGAAGTTCGGTTCTCATTGTTTCCTTCTCTAGGTTTGGGGAGATTGGTGGTTCGTGTGTTCACCGAATGGGTTTGGTCTTTTAGAAGTTTTTGTTATGCTCTCCTCTCGGGTGACTTCTTGATGTCACCTTTTTTATTTTCTTTTTTCCTTAATAAATTTTATTTTATATTCAAAAAAATTCCATCCTGCTTAATGCCATATCCATTGTTAAATCGTTGGCATTTAAATCTTTTCTTACTACTTCTATCCAAGTCCTTTTTGGTCTACAACTAGCCCTTCTAGCCCCTCACTTGCAACAAACCACTTCTTACAGGTGCTGTTGATGGTCTTCTATGCACATGTCCAAATCATCTTAGACTGCATTTGGCATTCCTTATTTTAAGAACTTGTCTCCTTTTTGCAGTAAAAATACCCCTATGATCAATGAGATTTTAACTGCAAAAAGGAGACAAGTCCTTAAAATAAGGAATGCCAAATGCGGCTTTAGTCTACTTTCTCTCATTTTATCACCTATTGGAGATACTCCTAGGTTCCTTCTAATAACTTCAGTTTTTATCCTTTCCTTTCTAGTTTTTCCACTCATCCATCTCAGCATACACATTTCTGCCACGCTCTTCTTTTGGACATGTTGTTTCTTGACTGCCCAACACTCTATTCCATACAGCATTGGTAGAGCCTTACAACTGTTATATAGAATTTTCCTTTTAAGTGGTATTCACCAAATCACATAAAACTTTGGATGATCCTCCATTTTGCCCATCCTATTCTAATTCTATGGGTGGCATCCTCCTCAATCTCTTCTTTGTTATGAATTATCAAATCAAGGTGCAGGAAAAGATCACCTTGAGTTATCTCTTGGTCTCCAATCCTAAGTGTACCCTGATTTGCACTCCTATTATTATTAAAGTACATAAAATATATTCTGTTTTAGTCCTTATTTTAGAAAACCTCTTTCTTCTAAGGCATTTATCCAAAATCTTGACTTTGCATTTAAAGGCACCATTAGGCACCACATACAATAAATGAAGTAGGAATGCCCTCTAGATTCAAGAAACACCATTATTGATGTTTCTTTTAGTGTCCCCCTATGTAAGAAGCAAGCAAAATGCGGTGTTCCCAACTTCCCATTTCCAGTTGAATCTACTCTGCCAAATGTGTCTTTTGAACAATTAAAGTTGAACCACCTATTTTGTGCTGATGCAGCAGTGTTTCAACCTGAAACAGGAATGGTACCAAAATGCATTACAATCCATTTTGTAATGCAGCTTCTATTTGTAAGTATACATGTATTAGGTTAACCTTTAAAAAGTTTTGCTTTTTGCATGCTTTGTCATTCACAATTAAAATAAAAGTAGCTTGTTTTGTTTACCATAATACAAGTATTAATTTCAATATAGAAAATACAGCAAAGAAAAGCAAAATGGAAAAAAGAAAAATGTTAACTCAGGATTTGCCTATTAAATGTCACAATGAATTAAAACTTGTTAAAATAAAACTCTAAAAATATAAATTAATGGCAGAAACAAACCGAATTGATTGAAGACCAAAAGGTAGGGATAAGTAATAAGAAATGGTTTAATTAGTTGGCTTCAAAGTAGAAAAGACGGATTGTCCTTTCAACTTATTTTATTATTTTATAATATCAATATCCCAAAAAAGAAAGCCTTAAAGCATATAATAGCCAACATAATGTTTCTTAAGGAACTTATTTTTTTTAGACTGAGCCGCCAATATTGCACTCGTTCTAATATTTAAGAGTATATAGAAATGCCCTTAAAAATTATCTATTTGTAGACATTATAGTAATTATAAACCATGAATCAAGTTGGTTCCCCAAAATTTTATTAAATTATAGGAGTTATTTATTTATAAAATATTACTTATAAGGGGGCCTACTTTAGTACATAAGTAATGACTAAACTAGGGCTGCAAATAGTATCCATTTGTCTGAATTTGAATTAGAATTTGATATGGTTGAGGGTGATCTGAACTGAATTCGGTCCTCTTATAAATGGATCAAATATGGTTCCATTCCTATCTGGTCTGACATAATCTGATTCAGTTCAGTTTAAATATATATTCGTAAAATTTATACAGAACTCATTTTATGCTGTAGTTCTATTAAAGAGTCATACATTCATGTTTAATACAAGTCAATTTAAATGATTTTGTTCATGATTTACAATATCAGTCACTATCAGTTCATTTTATTAATAACATATAATTTTTTTTTATCAATAACACTATTAATAACATATAATATTTTGATCATTTTCAATTCAATTTATTAATTCTGTTCAATATCCAATTGCAATCTGAGTTCAATTTGAACCTGATAATAAATCTGATGGATAAGATTCAATTCAAATCTAATCATTAAGAAATCAAATTTGGATCTAGGCATGTCCAATTTGATCCAACCTATTTACAGCTCCAGATTAAACAAGAAAAGAATAATGAAGTAAACCAGAGATCAGGTCTACCAGATAAAGAAACAAAATGCTCAAGGTCTTTACCCTACGGCTCTCCCCATGATATGGTGCCGGTGAAGCCAGAGCTGACCATGAGCATACAAAAGTCTGTCATCACCAAAATTATTATCCCCTAAAAAGAAAAAAGAACAGAAGGATGATGGTAATCAGTTTACAATTAGAGCTATCATAAGGTAGAATTAAGGAATAAACAAATTAAAATCAGAAAAAATATATATTTTTTTAAAATCCATAAACTTCGTCGGATATGATATACAGGTACCTTTGGTGAGTACATCTACTTCTCCTGTATCTTGTCGTTCATGAACCTACCAAATACGACGTAACCAAAGATAAAATCATTAACATAAAAGAAAATAGTAAGACCATTTTGAAACATTAATAAAGAATCAGAACATGAAGTGCTTATCTGACATTGACATAACCTCATAAAGCAGCAAGCCACTAAGGAGTAAGGACATTTTGTTTCAGGATTTAACCTTCTTTTATTCTTTTATATATGATACACAAAATGGCTTCACATTTTACTGCACAGCCCTTTATTCATGGTTGGTGCAGACCATTGATTCCATATTAATAAACATATCTGTGTTAAGTACATGGTAGCATTTAGAATGAATGCTCAGAAAAGATAAAATGCAGCTCCATCTGAAAAATTTAAGACAGATAGAAAGCTCACCACAAGAAGTACCCATCCCACAGCTGACATGGCTAAGCCATCTACAGTCGAGTTTAATTTCCTAATCAAGCGGATTTGGACATGTAAACTAGAAAGGCTATCACTGATATCATTGGGATATTGTACAAACCTCAATGGCACACTATTAATCCTTCGATTCTTGATGGTATTTGTTGAATCTTCATGGATAGCCAAGGAAGTCTCTTGAGTAACCTAGTTAACTTAGCAGTGGAAGAGAGTATACAAGAGTTGTATACGAGGTAGTTAAATTCAGAAACCCTGAGAAGTTTAAGAAACGTAAAGCATTGACTACTTTATGAAGCTAGCAAGAAAAAGGTGAGTGAAACAAGGACGAGAGAGAGTTTAAATGTAAGAGAAGATTGAAAGACTGTCAAATTAAAAACGGATATGCCTCTGCATAGTCCTTGTAGATCCTCGAAACAAGTAACTCCTAGACTATGTGATCCCTCTCACTTGACTCTCCCTTATCAATTCTGGATTCATGAACTTTTCCAATGAACATAACCTCAAGAACTGGATATCCAACTCTCTAACTGCACCATTAGTAGGGTAAATGAAATTCAATACAGAATGTTTTAAATCATAAATGAAATATAACATAGTAACAACTTTTGTCTAATTATACATTTAATGCTAAAAATGAAACCAGTGAACTGACACACATTATAGAAACATAAGACACCAAGCTCATAATCTTTCCACTGCAAGATCATTGGGGAGCCCAATATGAGAGGCAATGTTACATTTCTCAAGACAGACAAAGTTGAGAAGATATATCAATATTAGATTGAAAGTTATTCAGTAGTTCCTAAATCAAAGGGATATACCAATGCAATACCCTGAATAAACTCAAAATAAAAATTAAAAAATAGAATGAGAAAAGAATTAGGTGCAAAGGTCTTTCAAAGACATCCATAAGGACTAAAATAATTCCCAAAAGATATTAAAAAAAGTAATGCCAGAAAAATTTATATCTTCACCATTTCTTGCATGACAGGCAAATAAATGGAAGGAAAATCAAATCTTCCACATAGTAGTTACCTTAATTACTCGATGGACAATTGGAATTTCACGACCCTGAAAACAAAAGTATGTGCAACTTATATATTAGCAAAGTATACAAATACAAGGTGCACCTAGATGTCTGGATGGAAGTCATATATACGATAGAAGGAAAGATAAGAGAATCGCCAAAAGAAAAATATAAGAAAGATAAGAAAACAATTCTATTCAACCACAAAGAATGATCAAACACTACTAAACATCCAGAGCACAAAGAAGATAAAATCATAATATACATACAAAATTAAGGTAAAGAGCACAATTTGCTGTAACCAAATAATACCAACAACAAAGAGGGACTTCTAAGAGTTCTCATCATCATCAACATCCAAGCCTTGTCGCAACGATATGGGGTCAGCTACACAAATCCTGTTTTGACTATTCACCAAAAAATGCCAAATTAAGCATGTCCCTTTAATCATACATTTCATATATTTTCTTTACAGGTTTTACACGGTTACATTTTTTGAGTTCTTAGTTCCCACCTACCAAGATCATTATGGAATAAGTTCTGGTTCTTCTACTATGCCCCCATGGAGCAGGTGCATGTTTTTCAATTCTCTTCTTTCATTCATAAAGTTCTAGCATTGGTTGGAGAAAAAGTGAATTCATTATGGCACTCTTTTGTTTATAATGTTCTCTCTGCTGGAACTAATATATAGGGATGTCATTGGGTCACTTTAGTGGTAAACTCACCTTTAACCCATCCTTTTCGGCCAGGTTCAGGTTGCTCGTAATTGGGCTTGATTTGAAGCTGGCCCACACCAAACCTGACAAGTTGGTATAGTAATATTAAAAAATGTAAATACAGCCTTCAATAAGAATAGGGGTACTGTTCGCAGGGTGGGTTGAGACAGGTTCCATAGTCCTATTCTTTTTTGTAGGTTGAAGTTTGGGTTGGACCGTTGGAGTTGCTTGGGGAATGGTTCAGGTTGAGCCAAAGCCAACACATTGATGTCCCATCAAATATAGAATGGTACCCAGTTTTTCATGGGCAGATGGTCATACAAGTCAAAATCTGATGTGCACCCAAAAATCTGACTTGGCAAGACAAGAAAAGCATGGACTGACATAAACATCTAGAGAAAGAGATATACTATTAAAATAGTTTGATTTCTAACATCTGCACACCTACCTATTAAAATAATGTCTATGATATTTTCTTCATTTGTAAACAATGTTTTATAGGAAAAAATTATCCTGTACATTAGATGCATAGTTGTCAAGGTGCTGCTAGGCAACTTTTAGAGGTCACCTTGCCCAATGCCAAGATGGTTTTCATATTACCCATACATATTACATCATTTTTTGAATGCCCATATATATTATATCATTTTATTGGTTGGTTTTATTTTATTAAAATACTGTTTTATTAAGATAATTCTTCTTTTATTAAAACTATGAGCATATTACAAGATTCTTTGGATTTGAGTTCTAAACCAAGACTGAGAAGAGAAGACAGAGGACTAAGAAGTTTACATTAATTCACTTGAAGTCGTCCAGGACCTCCAGAACGACTAAGAACTTTAAGTCGTTCTGTGCTCCTGTATTTTTAGAAACGAAACAGGGGCTCCGCCTCCTCTTCCTCCTTCAAATGGTCCTATTACTCTTTTATTTAATGAAACTGGGGCTCCACCCCTTAAACACAGTCCAAGTCATCCTCTTATTCATGTATCTTTATTCTTTTTTTTAAGTTTTTTTTTTTTGCAACGAAACAGAGCCCCCTTATTTTATGCTTTCAGATTCCATCGCCTAGGCGTCGCCAAGGCGCCTGGGTGCCCTGTGGTTGCCTAGGCGGCTTGACAACTATGATTAGATGTTAATTTGTGTCAATAAGCTAGGAAAAAAACACGTGTCCCTGAAGACCCAATGGAGTGTCAGAATCCAAAGTGTGTCCAACACAGACACTTCATCCATTTAACCCATACAACAGATGGTAGTACACTAGTACTCTTGCTTACAACAAAAGAAAGAATATTAATCAAGTCAAATTGCATTCATGAACCAGTGCCTAGTAGATAGATCCATCTTATCTATGACATATGACACGTCTTTCGCAATTCAAGTCCTTTTATTAAATTGGATAACAGATATATTTCTGCCAGAACATGAATTCTATATTTGATGAAGTCAAGGTTCAAGCTATCGAAACACCCCAATATGGTGGAAGGGGTGTACCATTACTTTGTACCGCATGCTTTAAAAAAAAAAATTGGCTTGAGGGGTACCTTTAAGCATGGATTAACATATAAAAAAGAGCTTGAGGATTAACCTTAAAAATGCCATATTGGCACCCTGCTAATACGATACAATACAATACACCTGATACAGGGCGTACCGTGTCAATACTTTGAACCTTAGATGAAGTCTAACCCTATCAAGTAGTAGTCCCTTTAGCCTTTCACAAAACCAAGAAGCCCCCATCTCTTCCTGCCTTTCTTCCCCTGTATCCCTTACCTGGAAGGCTGGAACATTAAGAAAGGTTAACTTTTCCCCAGTGCTGATCTCCTCCAGTCCTTAAGAAAGGTTTACTTTTCCCCTCTTCCCCTGACCAATGCATTTGGGAATTCCACCCTTCCTGCAAGTTCTCTACCAAGTCCTATTTTTAAGACTCTGGTTGCAGCCAAGAAAACCTCATACTTCCTGGCCAAGAAGGTTTGGAGTCCCAACATTCCAGCTAGGGATTGTTTCATTGTATGAGAAGCTGACTTGAAGAGAATTAACACCTGTGACATCAGCCAGAAGAAGAATAGGGGTAGGTTATGCATTTGCCCCTATGTTTTTTGGTTATGCCTTAAAGATAGGGAATCAGCTGAACATCTTCTTAAGTGACCAGAAAAATTGGTATAATTTCTTAAATCTTATTGGCTGCAGATGGGTTGCTTCTAAGAATATTATGGACTTTTTTGGCAATGCAAGGCAGAGGTCTCAGTAGGAAAGGTAAAATTTATTGGAATATAGTAGCCCATGCAGTAATGTGGGGGTGTGGGAAGAAAGACAAAATCAAATCTTCACCAATAAGGCTCAATCTGCTAAAATCTAATTTCTCACATTTCCTACTTCTGTAATGAGTGGGCCATAAACTCTGAGGCTTTCAAAGGAATCTCCCTGACTAACCTATAAAGAAATGTTTAGAACTTTCTTCACTCCTCTCCAATGAGCCCATGGTTTAAAATGTCCCTAATTTCCCTAATATTTCCACAACATATTTCCATTTCCATGGGTAGTGACACGAAATTTTACTGGAATCAACATATTGCCCAATGAACACTACCAACACTATGTGGAGTACAAGTTATAACTTCAACAACATATTTCCATCTCCACTTCCTTGGATAGCAACATGAAATTTTACTAGAATTGACATACTCCTCAGTGAACACTACCAGCATTACGTGGAGTACAAGAGATAGTATTATAACATAAGTTGGTGACAATATTGTATATATGTGGAGTAACAACGCCTGACTTACATGATTACCACTTGGAGCTAGCTCAATATTCATTTTAAACATGAAACATGAAGTGAAATATTAGTTTTTGTTCGAGTAATAGATTTTTTTTTTTTTGATAAATGTTTGAGTAATAGATTATTGATTGGTCTATTACAACCATTTACATTTTCTATGAGTTTAAAATTTTCTTTAACTCATTCTATCATGAAGATTTGAATCTTAAGGTTTACAGGACAACTTCAGAATGTATTCATTTTTCTATAACCTTAGTTTCTTAGGTTTGTTTAATGATTTGGAACAAGATAATAATTTAAAAAGGCATGCCTATGCTTCTTTTGTCATTTTATAAAATATCATTCTATATATTTGCATATTTTACAATGTTTACACCATGTCTATAATTTTTACAATATTTTCCCACGATATTTCCGACATGTTTCCTATATTTGGATGACTGAGATTTCCACCAACACTGGCATGTTAAACCTTGAATGAGCCTAACCCTCCTCTGAGGTATCAGAACAAGATTAGAGGGGATAATGAAATTAAAGTTTAAGGAAGTGCTTCAGCTAACTTGAATAGGAGGTGTAATCAGAGGAGATATGGTAATTTGTGCTGGGCTTTTATTGGAATTGCAGATTCTACAAAGGCTGAGGTCATGGCAGCTCTCCCCAGGATTTAAATAGATAGAGATCTTGGCATCCCAATCTTAGCCATTGAAGGTGATTCTGTAAATACAATCAAATGGTAAAGAGTAAAGGACAGTGGTCCATGGTAGCTGGCTCACTATCTAGCAGAGGCCAGAGATAACCTTTCTACCATGTCTGCTATCCTGTTTTGGATTCCTAGAGATCTAAACATAATATCAGATGATCAAGAAAAATTTGGTGTTCATTTGGATACTTTGTATAGTGATCAGATCATGCCTTTGTAATCTCCAGGGTGCTTGTTTTTTCTGCTGTACATCATCTCATGTACTCCTCTTTATTTTTCTAATAGAAGTTATCTTTTCTCAAAATAGTAGCTTGCTTGGTATAAGTGATGGGTTCAGTGGAGAGATAGAAAGAGAGAGGAGTTTTTTTATGAACAGATAGATAGATATGAATGTAACAACAAGCCTGTAATACATAAATCTCAATAACAAAAGCTATGACAAAAAGAAATCAATTGATTAGTATCATGAATAAGCACATACATCAACATTAAACACAACAATTTCCCCCACACGAATAGGATCCTTGCTCATGTGCAAAAACAAGATATCACCCTGCAAGGAAAAGTTACCACTGCTTAAGTTAAAAACTGAGCCATATGAAGTACAAATACTGAAATAGTTTCAGTACAAAAAAAAAAAAATCATAAATACATTTAGGCAAATATCAGCACGTGAAACATTGATCTTATCATGTTGGCATCACAAGAATTAGAGATCATCTACATAAGTGAATGCCTAAAAAAATAGTTGACATCGGATCAATGATTTACATTTGCATCAAGCATGGCAATGATAACCAGCATATAACAGTGCTTCTTCTTAGTATTTAAATAGCCATTTCCACTAAACTGCAAAACATAGTCGTAGAACAAGCTCCCATACCAAACTGATATAGCACAAACAAAGGCTATAAGAGTACATAGAACTAAATAGGAAGACTGACAAAATGTGGTCATAAATGGAAACTATGGAATGGCAGAGAACTCACAGAAGCAAAGAATAGAGTACTGAGTCACAAAACCTTGAACTGGAATGCTTGGCATCCCATCCTAGTATTCTGATGTAATATTGGATAAAACCAAATAATTGATAAAAGATCTCAGAATTTTGGAATTGGAACAGCTTTGAGAAAAGTATGATAGTTATGCCATCAAAGCACAAAGGGCTAAAGAGAGTACTATTTAGTTCACCAAATGCCTTCTTAAAAGAAACAAACAGATATGTATGTGTATGTGTATGTGTAGCGAAAGTTTTCTTGCTAGCAAAGAATATTTAAAACTTCCAAGAAAGGAAAATGATCATTAATAGCGAAAGTTTTCTCATGCATTTCTTCAGATTCCTAGACCATTATTTAAAATGCTTTAGTATTTCTTATTGGAAAACTGTACACATTTTCATGGATTTCCAATTCAAAGGATCATTGATAGCAGAGAATTGCCATGTAGCCACTGACATTTAAAGATATTCATGGTTACTAAACAGATTACATGATGTTTGAACGTGGGGCATGGGTATATAATACAAGTTAGAGCTTGAAATATGAACTTGATCTAAGTACAGATTGGGCTTTTGACTTTTGATATAGACCTGGCTATGTGCTTGAGGTTGGCCGTGGGTTTAATGGGCTAGGACTGGACTTTGAACCCATCTAGAGGACCAACAAAGGCCCACTCAGAGAATAGCTTGGAAGTCTGGAAGTAGCTGAAGTGCTTCTCTGCTCCACCATCATCGAAGCACTAGTGCCTATAAACTTCTTGAAAAATAACAAGAATCAACTTATCCATTACCTTTAAAATATATAAAAAGGAGAGATCCACTCCCTCTTTTAGCTGTCCAGAACATTCTTATCCTCACTATGTCTTTTTTTTTGTTAATTAAAAGTGACAGTATTACAATTTACAAGTAGTAAAGTATATGCAACCCTAAGGCCCCGTTTGGTTTGTGGGAAGATTTGGGTGGGATGGGATGGAATGGGATGGGAAAGTGTAAAAATTTAAGTTTCCATTGTTTGGTTTTATTGGGATGGGATGGGATGGGAAAGTGTAAAAGGGGACCGAAATGACACTGTTCACCTTCCTCCTTCGTTCGAGACGAACAGAGGCGACGGCTACCCCCTTCATCTCCCACTCTCTTTCTCCTCTCTTCTTCTCGTTTCAACCTCTCTGTTTCCTCGACCTACACATCGACAGCCTATGCTTAAACTCGGGGTCGAAAATTCTTCCACCTCATCTAACTTCAGTCTCGGTAATGGTGTCTGGCCTTCCCTCAAACCGTCAACGGCCAGCACCGGCGTGACCCGCGCATCCCCGTTGCCGGCCTTGGACACGATGCGCACCGCCCCAGTATTCGAAGCCCGGTTGGCAGCCCCGTTCACACTTATAAACAAGGCTCCATGTTTGCTGCTTTGATAACAGAATCGACTATTGCAAACAGACACAGATAGAAGAAGTTGCTTTCAGCGTCGACTTGCTAGAGAAGATGCATATGGGACTCTCAGCATCGACTTCTTCTATCCAAACGGGGAAGTTGCTTTGGATTTTGGCCGTTGCGAGGGATTTTTGCCATTGTGTCGATTCCCCTACGCTGGTGGTGGCATTGGTGTCGGACACCTACGCTAGTGCCGTTGAATAGCACTGTGTTGTCAGATTTCTATGTTAGTGCGCGTGGGACCTTTGGCATGGTCATTTTGGGATCTCGCATCCCACTTTTTTCTCATCCCATCCCACTCTTTCCCTCAAAACAAAGATGAGAAAAGGGAATATTTTTCGAATATTCCCTTTTTCTCATCCCCATCCCACAAAGCAAACAGAGCCTAAGAGAATTTCAAGATACGACCTCTCCCTTTATAAAGAGAAAAAAATTACAAATGCACCGAAAACAAATGAACCCTATTCACCCCTTGTTTTGTGAGAGTATCAGCAAAAGCATTGGCTGCCCTCACCCAATGTATTTCCATATTCATGTTTCTTGTTAGCTCTGTAACCCCAAACTATAGACTTCAGCTCCTTCAACCACCACATTAGAATCATTTTCAATTAACAAACTTTCCCTCTCATTTGAAATTTTAACACTCTGCAACACTGCAAGCAAGTTAGCTTTAGTAGAGTCCCCCCAGACACCAACTCCCACTTATTCTGAGAAAAAAGCAATAACATTTCCGTCCTTATTTCTCAGAACTCCCCCTACTCCAAATGGATCCAAATTACCTTGGTTGTTCCCATCAAAATTCAGTTTGACAAAACCTTCTAAAGGGGGCTTCCCTACTGATATTACTTTTTCTTTCCTGGAAGATTCCAAGTTGACAATCAATGCTGTAAAAACAATGTGTTTAATCAAAGAAAAATAAGAGAAAACAAATCTGAAACAGAAGGGACAAAGAAGAGAGGAAAAAAAGAAAAAGAAGAGAGAAGAAGAAAGAGAAAGTTTGGAAGAAGAGATCATAGCTGACTCCCAGTAGTAGGGCGGCTATCGGCTGCTAGAGTAAACCAATAAAAAAAATAAAAGGGGCCTTAAGCCCATAACAACTGAAGCCCAACAAAAATAAAAAATAAAATAAAAGAGGGGACAACTAAAGAGCTGTCCAACCCAATATCTCAACAGACATTTTTTACCCAACTAAAGAGTGTTATAATATATATATATATATAAAAGAAGGAAGTCTAGGAATTTTCTCCTTTTTTGATTTTTTTATTTTTTATTCCATGTCATTTTTTTAAAATAACCAATGAGATGCTCTCCTTCCCCATAAAAAAAATTATCTAAAATCTCTCTCTCACTCACCCACACATTCCCAACAATCTCCTCTCCTAAACCACCTCCCCCACTTTCTCCTAAATCATCTCCAATTCCTATTTATCTCTTAACTTATCTCTAATTAACTAGAGAGTTTCTCTCCAAATTATCTCTAATTCCAATTTATCCTCTTCCCCGCTTTTTATCTATCTATCTATCTGTATATATATATATATATATATATATATATATATTAAATATATAAAGAAAGTTTAAATTAAAAAACTTAAGAATTATTTAAATATATAAATATTTAAAGTTATTAAATATATAAATAACTAAATATTTGAATAAGTTTATTTTAAATAGATAAAATAACGAAATTAAGCAATAAAATAAAAAAAATCTTAAAAATAAAAAATAATCACAATTATGTATAGTAATAGTATAAATTATAATTTTATAGATTATTAAATTCAATAAATAATTAAAATTATAAAATTATTTAAATAACTAAATAATATTTTAAATATCCAATTTCACTTGTATCAATTAATAGTTCTAGATAAATAACTTTCAAAATAATAATATCCATTAATAATGATTTTAAACTCTTAATCAATATTTATTATATATTTATATATACTAAAATTAATATTTTTGTATTTTCAGCAATTATTTATAGTTTTTTGTGATAAATATATTTTCAATAATTATGTATAAATCTATATTTGTTTTGTTATTTAACAGAAAATTTTTAATAATTATTGGATATTAAACTACTGTTGTTTAACTTTCTAAATTTAAGTTATTGTACTTATTGTATTTATTATATTTTTGTTATAATTTATTCATTGATATTTATTAGAGATTAAACTATTATTTGAGATTAGAATATTTATTGACTAATTTAATATAATTTTTAGTATTTATTGTATTTTTGTAACTATTGTATTTTTATTAGTTAATTATTGTATTTTCATTATCAATATATTTTCAATAATTGTGTATTTTCTCTATAAATTTTTAATAATTATTGGAGATTAAACTACTTTTATTTATTAGAGATTGGACTATTAATTTAGCTGAAATTAGGTGTTGATCACGGTCCGGTATAGTTCGGTTGTAGGATATTTGGCCAACCAAATTGATATGGTCAAGTTGGGGAATTGGTTACCTGAAATCTACTGACCATTAGTGAAAACCAACTAAATCGGGTTGTATTGGTTTGGGTTGATTTTCGGTTTGGTCGGTTGGTTCAAAAGATTTAAACTTAAAAGATTAAATTTAAAACTTAATTTTAAATTTTAAAAATTACATTGGCATTATTAAAAAATAAATTTTAAAAAATTATATTTATAATATAAAATATTTGAGACTAAGATATATGGGAATTTCCCCACTTTTCTGTATTAAAAAAATTATATTTAAAATATAAAATATTAATATATATGTGATCGTGTCATTTGATTTTGGTCAATTTACAAATGGCCACATCAAAACTGATCCAAAGTCGATAGAAAATATTAGAAACTGACCAATTCGGGTCAAGTTGATTGGGTTGGTTGGTTTCATCAATTCGATGAACAAGCTTAGTTGAACTAAATTATTTGTTATTTTTGTATTGTAAAAAGTATTAAAAGTATTACAAAATTTAAATAATTATATTAATTATTTAAAAAGTTAGAAATATAAAACAATTGTATACTCTTATGTATTGTTTAGCTTTCCTTAACAAATCCCGTGCACCGCACGGGTCCCCACTAGTAATACTAATAAAATCCACCTTTCGAACCTCCTTGTTTATTTCCTATCCATTTTTTCTTATTTGTAACAATTGAGTTTTATTGAACCTATTAAACAGAATTTACTAATTTACAAAAGATGGTAGACTAGCATACATGTACGCTACTCTAAGAAATCTTACATTAGGTTCCCTTTGGAACCTCTCCCCAAGACAGATATCCGATTTCCCTTAGAATGTATATATGCATATCAATGTTCCCAATGTTTTTCTCCTTAGCCATCCCACTACCACCTTGGAATCCCCCCTACTATTTCCTATCCATGTTTAAAGTATCAAGGAAAGTAATAAAGCTTAAATAGAATTGAGAAAACAATATGAGGTTTTTCGTGGGAAACAGATCAAGAAAGAAAATATCATCCTAAAAGTAGGAAAAAGTGATCAAAGATAAGTAGGAAGGTTGTCTTGGAATTGAAAGATTGAAAGATAAAATACATAGAACTTTTGAGGAAATAGTTACGGAAATTCCCCAAGGAAGATAGGGCATTGTGGCACTTGGTGATAAAAGGTATAGTCTTCCCTTTTACCTTTTTCTAATGAGTTCTCCTTTTACCCTAGTTATACAATATGATATGGTTTAATTGGCACTACACCTAAAAATATTGCACCGCATATACAGAAACACCAATCCAAGCCACAAGGCAATCCCATAAAGCACCTACAGATTTGAAACACCTGCCCTTCTGGACCACTAGTGTCACATCCAGTAAATGAGAAAAGCCATTCCTTAACAAGTTTCTGGAGGAGAAAAACCCTGTCCAACCATTATTTTGGTATTATTGATTAAACATTTTGGAAAGGGATAAAAGAAAGGAGACAGTAGAACATAATTGACAAATGCAGAAATACTGCTTACAATGTTGTACCAGTGGTAATGATGATATTATTACTTCAAAAGGCAATAATGACTAGGTTGAAGTAATCATTTGATCTGGTTTAGTATATATCACATCATATCTTCAACTTTGCAACATGCATGACTAAACTTTTTTTATTGGTAACATACATGACAAAAACAATATGATAACATTGCAATAAAAAGAGTCCATTACCCAATGTTGCAAATTGCAATACAATTCATTAATATGCAAATGATATTAATAATTTAGCATACAAATTTCGCTTTTCAAAGAGGAATAATATTTTCAGGCTCTAAGCTCTCAATAAAGCATCAGCAGTAATTAGTTGATAATGATGTTGTTTAAGAAGACTCAAGTGGTGTAGTATCCAGAAATTAGTTGATAGAGAGGTTATGATTGGAAAAGGCTTGGGTCTGTTTTTTTTGGGGGTGGTGAGGAATTTGATAGGAGGGCTTTTGAGGAATTTGAAAGAAGAAAAAAGGAAGAGAAAGTGAAAAACAAAGCTCATCCACAAGGGAGCAAGGCATGGTACGAGGATTACTCAGCCCAAGAGGATATGCTCACAGATGAAGACTGATGTGGGCTTCAGGAGGGGGATCTTTGTTTTTGTTTAGTGTTGTGTTAGTGGTCCTTGTTTTAATGGGGATTTGCATTGGGTCTGTTCATCAATATTCATTTGGATTTGATTGGGTAATTTTCATGTTTGTAAGCTGTGGTTTTCTTGGGTCTTTTTGGGTTTCCTGAGATTGCACCCATGCTTTTGGCGATATCTTATCACCTTCTGCTGACTGCTGTACTTATTCCTTTTTTATTTATTTTTAATGAAAATTTTCTCTTTATCCTTCAAAAAAAAAAAAGACAGCATCAGCAGTAATCATAAAGAAGTTGTTTAATAATAATAATAATAATACACTAATTAGACTAACCCTCTTGAAGCCAGGTTCCATGCTTCCAGAGAGGACAACAACAACAGGTGATTCACTGCCAGTGATGCACATTAATCCCTTCCATATTATCAATGCTGATGTAACAATCATACCTGAAATAGATTATGGAATCGGACATTATTAGATTCATACATGCACAGACCCTTAAAGAAAACAAAAGACATCCATTATGCACATGTACCAAAAATTTCCTTCAAACTAAAGCACTTTTTCTAAAGGATTGTAAGCACTTCTAGTCTACATTTTGAGGGAATTTTCCAAATGGAATCACATATCAACATGGTTTAAATGAAAACTCCAGACCATGAATTACATTGCCAAGAAAATGGTACTCTATTCAAAAGGCACAAACTTGTGGACCTTATCTTTGCCTTATTTTAAGCTCAAAGCATGGTCATGTTTTTCGCTTTGCACACAGAGGTAAACAGAAACCACACCACCATAGCTTCTTGAAACAACCACCTAATTTTCAAAAGAATCCATTACTTCTTTCTTTTTTTTCTTTTTTTTGTCAGGGTGGGGTTATTTAAAGTCCACTTAGAGTGGAAATCCTCTATGCCTGTAATGGTTATACCTTTGCAGTTTCAAATTTATCCAAGGATTTCATACCAGATAATCTGAATCCTATTTAATTCTATTGATAAATAGAGCATAACCTAAACCATGGTTGCCTCTAATTAACATTAATGTTAGTATAATACACAACCTAAGAAAAAACTCCAAGACCAATACTGCTTCAAGATAGAATACTGTCAAATATGGGCATAAAACGTCTTATACCAAATTATTGATGGAAACGCGATTCACATTCCATGTCCAGATAATTTGATGCTAAGGGGAAAAAAAAGAAAGAAAATAAATGAAAAAAAAAAAACAAAACTCAATAATGTAAAGATGAAACAGAAATAGTTAAATACCAAAACCATACTGACAAGATCACTGCACACTGGAAGGACCTAAGGTCATGTTAAATTGACTCGTGGTAGCTTTCAACTTGTATGAATAAAAAATTCAAACAGCGCCATATATAACAATTTTTCCTTACAATGCTCTCGCAGGCGGTTCCATGCTCATGAAAACCACCAGATTAAGGTAGCCTCCACGACCATGAATTCTTTCATAGTAAAAAAAAAACATTAAAGCAATTAGGACCAATTTTTTGTTTCGGGTGAAGGCAATTAAAGGCATTGAAATATCGATCTTCTTCTACAAAAAGCAATAATCAGTAAGTAAACCATAAAACCCTACTCCGTATCAACAATTCAACAGATCAAAGACAACCAGTTCATTAAGAGAGAGAGGGGGTGAGAGAGAGAGTTTTACGAACCAAGACTGACGGCCTGAGAGAGAACATGTCTGATCTGAAGAGATTTGATGGAGTCGATGGTCTCTCCTATCCAGCCCATTTCCTTCTCCTTTTAGCTTCTGTTCTCTTTTTCTTCTCCCCTTCGTTTCCACCTGCTTTGTCGCTGTCGCAGTACAAAGGACCTTTTATACTGTCCGATGTACGCTGTTGAGTCGAATTAACTCGCAACCCGGACGAGTTGTCCACGTCCACTATGAGGTTTATTGTATCCGAGGCTAGCCTTGTCATTCATTGCGAGATGTTCTCAATCCACAGCGTTGATGTTAGGGAGCTCGCGTTGGACGAGTGAAACCCGCATATCACTTTCGTTCACGTCGACAGGAACGCGTAACGTTAACATTCAAAGTCCCGTTAAGACGGGTTCGGCGGTTCAACCGGCCATAAAATGACAAAATGAAAATCGAAAGGAATGAGAAAACCTTATTTTGCATTTCCTCGGGACTCGGGAGACCGAACCCTACCCACACACAGGCGACGTAGACGAAAGTGATTCGTGTCTCACTACCTCCACTCTCGACCACTGCAGCAAATCCCAACTCAATTCAATCGAAGATCATCTAACCGTTGAACTTAATCTGGATTTTCAATTATTTTCCCACCTTATGAAACCTCAATTCTCTTTCTTCCTGCCAGAGTTTTCTTTGATGCTATATACTGTTTTAATCTGAAATCAGAATCGCATTTTGGCTCTCAAATTTTAATCCGAAATCACCTGGTTTTCTTACTTTAGCTTTCACGGAAATAAAATTTCAGTATTTTTTCGGGGGTGGGGGGAAGGAGGGGGTTCTGTACATTTCTTACAAATGAGCCTGAAAACTCGTGCATCTGGCTCAATTTTCTTTGAAGCGAGAGTATTTGTTGTTTTCTTTGTTCGCATTACAGACTTCGCAATTGCCGATAAATTGCAATATATATTTGCTTTTCTACATTTTCTGATACACAACTGAAATTTTCCGGCAAGGAATAAATTTTTTGAATGGTTTTTTTATTTATGTTCATTTAACCAATTCTTACATTCTAGCCCCTCAAGAAAGAAATAACCGATTTGCGATAAGAGTAAAGGAAAATTTTTTTTTTTCCGTTGCGTGTGCGTTATCTTAAAGCTGATGTTGTTTTCTTATTCTAGATGTTAGAAGAGTAATGTCATAAATACATTTAAAGCTTTCTATCATATTTAATGAAAGAAAAATCCAATCAGATAATTGGCAAATTCCATACTTTTATCTTAATTTAATGTCCTTGCCGAATTCGATTCAATCTTACTTCCGGCTTCTCTGTACACATTGATTTATTCTCAAATTAAACTCTCGTTGAAGAAGAAGAAGAACCAACTATTGGAGATTCCTTTATTTCTTTTCTTGTTTCTGACCTCGTCCTGGAAGCTGAGTCCTCGCCGTCACTGATCAATACGAAAATGAAATCATGCGAAACCAAAACCAGCATCTTCGCCAAATACATTATCTTGTTAACATGTACGCCCTAGATTGTTTACTCGGTGCCGGAGAAGTGCCTTCTCCGACACATGACCTTCATTCCTTACGCAAAAGCTCATGGCACAGGCAAGACTTCGGCGGAAATTACTCAAAGCTTTCGGTTTTTCTTTTGTTTTTTCCATTTCCTTCTTCTTTTTCCTGCAACTTTAATCTAATCGGCGGATCTAGATTTCATTTTACCAACTTTGG
The DNA here is from genome assembly GCF_055504915.1 of Nelumbo nucifera. Classification (NCBI taxonomy): domain Eukaryota; kingdom Viridiplantae; phylum Streptophyta; class Magnoliopsida; order Proteales; family Nelumbonaceae; genus Nelumbo; species Nelumbo nucifera. The sequence continues at coordinate 54,759,552 of NC_142653.1, forward strand.
ACCATCTCTCACTCTCTCTTACTTTTCTGCTTCAGTTTGTCTGGACAGAAGTTTGCCTGCATATTATCAATAGAATCCCACCTCTGGCTCTGGCGCTGCTGGAACAATAGTTTAACTGTTAGTGTCTGGTTGAACCGCTCAACTTGTCCAAACGGGACTCTGACTGTTAACGTTACGTGTTCCTTCTCCTGGTCGGCGTGGACGAAAGTGATTCGCGGGTTCACTAGTTCAGTGCACCCATGGGTGCACAGAACGCGAGCTCGGTGTTAGGGATGCAACTTGGATGGGCCCAATCCGAGCCTGGACCTTCCCAACGGCCTGGGCTTAAATTTTTGGTCATCAACCAGGCCTAGGCCTAAAAATTTGGATTTTTAAATTTTTTGGGCCTAGCCCGACCTTATCCCAACCTGACATCAGCTCAATTATATACATGTAGAAGTGCATATATAAATATATATTTAAATGCATAAATAATTTAATAAAAAATTGCATATATGCACATTTTTTTAATAAAGTATACATATATGAATGCATGCATACAAATATATGCATATGTATATCAATTTTTAGTATGGGGAAATTAACCAACCTGATTCTAGCCCGCCTAAGCCCAATTAGAATGCATCAAATTTTAGTACAGGTTGGGTTTAAGCTAAATAATTCAGACTTAACCTCGGGCTTAAGCTTTAATCCTAATGCTTAGAGTTGGGCTTAAATTGAGCTAAAACCTGGCCTAACCCGCCCAACTTGCACCCCTAAGTGCCTAAGTGGTGTTCTCGTGGGTAAAGATGTGGGAAACATTGTGGGTAGCAGATCCGGATCCGGTGTGTCAAACCAGTTGAAAACAATACATTCATGGGTTCAAATCTGGCACCAACACGATGGCTACCAACGTTGTCCCAACATACCACGAAAGTGTCGCATGTCCAAGAACATGGGTGCAGGCTTCCATGTAAAAGACCAACCTCTCCCCTTTCCGATCAGTCGATTACTATTTGCATTTCTTTTCATTTCTATTCTTGATTATCATCAGAATAGAGTTCGACCCTCTAAGCCCTAGCTTCCTACTACGACCATATTCCGATGAACAATTTCCACCAATAACTAATCCCATCCCATCCGACCCAATAATGGTTACATTCACCGATGATCAATCCCATCCAACTAGGTGGTCACATTCATCAACAGTTAATGCACAATAGAGGAGACGGGATCTCCTAAAAACAAAAATTGTGAGCTCAAGTTCTTTGCTAATATTCTCTTCATGTACTTTTAATTTAGTTATTTTTCTTCCTTACAAATGATTTTTCCAATCTAATCTACTACTGGTTTAGGGAGTTGCAAGAGGGGGTTGTAAGCCGGCTTTAGATTATTTTGAATATGGTTCTGGTTCAATAATTCAAAGTAACCCATGTAGTATGGTGGCATTGCACAAATACATTGAGTCGGATGACTTGGGCTGAACCGAGTCAAATCGATCTAATTTAACATAATTTCATGAAAGGTTTGCTAGACATTTCAACACAATGTAAAATCAACATGTCTTATTGGGTAATGAACGTTCTAGAAGGGCAAATGCATGTAAGTTGTGAATATTATAGAAAGGTAAATAAACATGTGCATTAAATGAGTGAATAAGGAACATTCTAGATTAAAGGGTAAAATTAGATAAGATAAATAACATGAAAGATTTGGAATGAGAAACTTCTAGATTTCAACCCACCAAAACTCTATAGCATGGTTTTCAAAATCAGATCAGACCAGAAAAACCAGAACCGGTCCATTTTCCACAAAAACTGGATTTACCCCTAAAACCGTTGATTTTGGTCAATGAACCTCTGAACCGGGCAGTTAATCATTCAAACGGTTTTGGCCATTTTTTTTTTTTTGTCAGAATGCAAAAACGAAGATGAGGAGGTGGAATGCAAACAAAAAAAGAAGGGTGGGAAACAAAAAGAAAAAGAACAAGATGAGGAAAACAAGGTGATGAAAATTCAAGAACTAGCCAAGACAAACCCCAAAAACATTTGAAAACCCAAGCTCTAAAGATGAAGAGGTAAACGGTGTTCAATATAGGTGATCTTGGAGTCATCGGATTTTGAATTTTGGGTTCTACGTGCCAATGGTGTTGAATTTCTAATTTGACTTGAGATAACATTCAAGATCAAAATGATCCTGATCGGATGATTGGATTCGATTCCAATTTCCAGTCTTAAGCTAAAGGGGTAAACATGGTTAGATTTGGGAGATCTTGGTGTCGTCATATTTGGAAATTTGGGCTTCATGTGCCTATAGTGTTTGATTTCAGACTTAATGTGAGATGTGTTTCAAGAACAAAATAACTTCAATCAGACGGTCGGGATTGGTTTTGACTTTGGGTCTTAAGAAGGGGTAACCGATGTTAGATTTGGGTGATCTTTGTGTCGTTGGATTTGGAATTTTGGGCTTTACATAACTATGGTGTTCAATTTCTAATTTGATGTGAGATGAGTATAGGACCAAAATGATGATAATCAATTTTGTTTTTGAGTCTTAAGATGAAGGGATAAACGATGTCGATTTTGGGTGATCTTCATATTTTCATATTTGGAATTTTGGGCTTTACATACCTATGGTGTTAAATCATAGAGGTCCCAACTTTTGTAAAATTCTAATAATCCCCCCATGTTGATTGAGAGATTAGTTGAATAATGCTTGGAGCTCAAAGTGCTACAGGAAAATTGGGGTGTCTACACACTTTATTATCTGTCACTATAATAACCCATTATAATAACTAGTAAGTGTGCACATGGCAATTTCATGATGGTGATGATAGTAAATAATGTTACCAAAATTTTCTATAATTTTTTTTTATATTTCTATATTAATAAAAGTTATTCTTATTTGTTAGACTTATTTTTGTTTAATATGATGAATATGCAATATTAAAGATGTGCTTAAATGTTTTTATAATCTTTTTTTTTTGTATTTTGTATACTTTTGTATGTTAACATTTTTTTTAATTTTTATTATTATTTAATTATGCATTAAAGGTTGATACATTTTGACCCAAAAGGTTGAATTGTTGACTTGCCACCAAATAGGAAAATAACTCAATCTTTTGGTTTGTTTTAAATTTGTATTTTATTTATGATGAGGGGTGATTTGGCCCAACCTATTAGCATGCGAACACGTGGATCGACCTGATGATTGGATGACGACTCAGCGTTCCCTACCACCTCAGCAGGCCAAGTCAGCTCGAATACCTCGGGCACCTCGACCAAGACCGAGGTCCGAGCAACTGATGATGGCCCGACCTGCTTAGGTGACACATAGCCAACTTCTAGAAGCTAGCAAGCCGTATCCAACGCACCCAGGATCACACCACACGACCACAAGCCTTATCCTTATCCCGTCCAGATTGGACAGACTTGATAAGCCTTATCAGCTTACATAGCCAGCAATACAACCAGCACCAGCATAGTCGTCAGAACGACCAGCATCACCAACAACAATATGACCAGCAGCCTAGTGGCCAACATCCCGGTGTCAGGAGCAGGGACATAGCTCGGGATCCCTCCTACCACCTCGACAACTGGAACCCGGTCCCTGTACAGGAAAATACTAGGGTCGTGACCCCAATGAACACAGAGGACAATAGTAGTAATGAAGTGTCCAAGAAGCAACGCCGTTGACGCACACGTCACACCGTCAGAAAGAGCAGTGCCATCCCAATAGTGGAGGCCGAGAAGGAGAAGAAAGAGGAAGTCAGCTCGGTTGTTGTGTAGTCGAACTCGTTGTCACTGAGTCGGCCTTCCCCATAAGCCCTTGAGATCCTTGCAGCTCCACGACCAAAACACTTCAAAGTGCCCAACCTGGAAACATATGATGGGATGACTGACCAAAATGACCATAGCAACAGTTTCCAATCTTTGATGCTGCTCCATGGAGCAGATGATGCTTGCATCTGTATGACCTTATCTACAACCTTCAGAGGTACGACAAGATTATGGTACTGGGGACTACCCCCCAGTTCAATAAAGAATTAGAGTCGATTCGTGGAGCTCTTCACCACGCATTTTTCTATGAGCAAGAGGTGTCTGAAGTCGGCCACCAGTCTACTGAACGTGATCTAGAAAGAAAACGAGTCCCTCAAGGACTACATCAAAAGGTTCAACCTTGCAAGGCTCCAAGTACCAAACCTCGACCCGGCTATGCAGCTCATCGCGGCGGTGAAGGGAGTCCGCCACCCCGATCTTCATTGGCAACTCGAGTTGAACCCATCAACTACCATGGAGGCATTCCTAATAGAAGCTGACAAGTTCACAAAGGTGGAGGAGGCTTTCGGATCCCGGTTAGAGCTGCAGTTGGATGGAAAGAGGAAGAGAATGGAAGAAGAAGGAAGCAGCAAAGAGCACCAATGGCGAAAAAGTAAATCGTCGAAGAGAAGTAGGTCACCCAAAAAGGGCCGATCACCGCATCGGGGTTCTAGGTCAAGTCAACAATCTTGAACCCCCCAGTCCAAAACCGTAGTTACATGGCCCTAAATGCCAAGCGAGACGAGATCCTAATGCAGACAAAAGAGGCGAACTACGTCAATGAGTCGCCCTGAATGAGAGGAGACCCTGCCAACCGCAACCCAAACCAATATTGTCACATCCACCGTGACATCAATCATGATACAGAGAGCTGTCAAAACATGAAGGACTAGATCGAGGAGCTAATCCGTCGCAATTACCTTAGATAGTGCATAAAGTATGACAACAGAAACAACTGGTCTGCCGAGACAGTGCATAAAGTATGCACCAAAGTCGAGCAAGAAGCAGGGTCATGATCAGCCAGCTGGAGTCTTGGAAGTGTTATGTCGCGGCGTTGAAGGGAAAAGTGAAGATGGCAGACGACATCGAGTTGGAGCAAGAAGCAGGGTCATGATCAGCCAGCTGCACCGATGGAGGATACAGTTCAAGTACCGGTCTCAGACACTGAGCCCACGAAGACTATCCAGGTCGGCGTTCACCTGAATGAGCCACTTCAATCTACTTTAGTAAGTTTTTTACTTAAAATTTTAGATGTTTTTGCATGCTCACGATAGAAAAGCCCGACATAAACCCAAGTGTGATTACTCACAAACTTAATGTGGACCAATTAGTCAGGCCAGTCAGGCAAAAGTAAAGAAACCGTCCCAGAGAGGTGGAGGATAGTAGATGAGGAGGTCAAGAAGCTCCTCGCAGCAGACTTCATTATAGAGGTCTAGTACCGGAGCTGGGTAGACAATCCTACACTTGTGAAAAAAGCCAACGGCAAGTGGCGCATGTGCTTCGATTACACCGACCTCAACAAAGCCTGTCCAAATGACAGCTCCCCCCTTCCCATAATAGACCGCCTGCCCGCCTAGTAGACGCGGCCTCGAGGCACAAGTTACTAAGCTTCATGGATGCCAACTCCGGCTACAATCAGATCCAAATGGACTTAGCCGACCAAGAAAATACTACTTTTCTAACTGAGTTAGGTTGTACTATTATAAAGTCTTTAGGGTTACGTTGGGCAAATTCCTCGGTTACATAGTAAATCGACATGGCATCGAAACCAACCTGAACAAAATCTAGGCAATGCTGGATATGAGACCACCTAGGTCAATAAAAGAAATACAACGGTTAACTAAACGAATTACCGCTCTTAACCGATTTATGTCTAAGTTGGTTAGTTAGTGTTTACCTTTTTTCAAGGCCATAAAAAAGAATGAGAACTTTGAGTGGTCCGAAAGTGCCTGCTCGTATTCAATGAGCTCAAGAAATACCTAAGCTCACCACCGGTATTCACCCGACCTGAACTCAGAGATGAGCTAAAACTCTACCTCTCTATAAGTGATAAAGTAGTAAGCTCGGTACTAAAAAGGGAAGTAGGCCAGGTCTAAAGACATGTCTACTACATCAGTAGGGGTGTTCACATTAAATGTTAAACCGACTAAACCGGCCCGACTTAACCTGAGTTGGTTGGTTTTCTTAAACCACTAGTTAGTATTGGTTTGTATGAAAAATAAACAAACAACTCGGTTTGGTTTCGGTTTTCATGTACCGAACCAAACCGATCCTATATGTTTAACAGTTTAAGTAATTATTAATTAGTCCCTACCCTATATGTTAAAGGTTGATATATTTTATTTATGTTTGTTTAACTTTGAAAAAAAAGGGTTATTTATGATAACAACTAAAAACGTAAAACCAATACAAATATAATACAATGGTACAATATTTAATTTAGTATTGTATAAATTTAAATATATATTGACAAAAATATTAGTTTTGCATAAAAAACTAATAGATTTAAATATATATTTTGATTTTGCATAAAAACTAAAAAGAAATAAACTTAAATATAAATAGATATTTTAGTTTAAAATATATATATAAGATGACAAAACCGATAAACTGACCTAAACCGACCTTCATTGTTTGGGTCGATTTTGCTTCAATGTCAATCGGTTTCAGTTTAGTTAATAAGTAAATTGACTAGGTCATGTCGGTTGAAGAAAATGACTCAAATTGACCCAACCCAACTCGTGAACACCCCTATACATCAGTAAGGTTTTGCAAGCAACTGAGACCAGGTACCCCGACATCGAGAAGCTGGCCTTTGCACTAGTCACAGTAGCTCAAAAGCTACGTCCCTACTTACAAGCCCACACCATTGTCATCCTAACTGATAGACCTTGAAGCACGTTCTTCAAAAACCTGAGGTCTTATGGCGGTGGACAAAGTGGGTCATCGAGTTGAGCAAGTATGACATCCGATTTGAGCTACATCCAGCGATTAAGGCATAGGTCATGGCTGACTTCGTCGCCGAATGTACGTTTAGCATGCTATCCCTTGAGATGACTGAGCCAACAAGCACATTGGAGTCATCAACCAATGCGACACCCGTTCTGACCAGGGAGACCCCAGCCTGGGATGAGGAGCCCTGGATCCTCCACGTTGACAACTCGTCTAATCGGCGATGAAGCAAAGCCGGACTCATACTCTACGGACCAAGCGAGGTGAAGCTAGAGTACGCTCTCCGAGTTCGCATTCAAAGCATCGAACAATCAAGCGGAGTATCAAACACTAATAGCTGGGCTGACGTTGGCAAAGGAGGTCAGCGCGAAGCACGTCGTGGTCTACAGTGATTCTTAGATGATTGTAAACCAGGTGAATGGTGAGTACGAGGCTCGAGAACCCGCCATGGTGGATTATCTTGCCAAAGTGAGGGAGCTCCTGCTTGGCTTCAACTCTTGGTTCATCCAGAAAGTACCAAGAACAAAAATTGCAAAGGCCAATGTGCTTTCGAAACTAGATAGCACAAGCGACATCCCAATGAGGATGGTGTACATTGAAGACCCGCCATGGCCTAGCAATATAAGAGCGGCAGAAGAGGTCACTCCCATGTTGATAGCAGAACCGAGCTGGATTAATCTACAAGTTGATTATCTACTCAATAGGACCTTACCAGTAGATCGTAATGAAGCCCAGAGGGTAGAGCATCAGTCAACTTGCTATGTCCTTATTGGTGAGCGGTTGTATAGGAGATCCTTTACGCTCCCCTACATGCGGTGCTTGCAACCATCAGAGGTAAGCCAAGTTCTATACGAGATCCATAAAGGTCTTTGTGGAGGACCCCTGGGGGTAGGTGCTCGCCCAAAAAGCGCTAAGGCAAGTATTTTACTAGCCTACGATGAAGGCGGATGCACTCCAGCTCATTTAGAAATGTGATAACTGCCAGAGGCACGCCAACAGACTTCACCAACTCACTGCCAACCTGAAGTATCAGACCAGCCCATGGCCCTTCACCCGGGGGAATAGACACCATCGGTCTGTTCCCACTGGCAACTGGGCCAAGAAGATTCCTAGTCTCAGCCTTTGACTATTTCACGAAGTGGGTAGAAGCTGAGCCATTGGTGATCATCACAGCCCAGAATTTACAAAACTTCTTCTAGAAGAGTATAGTAAGCATATTTGGACTCCCAAAAGTGTTGATGTCTAACAACGAGAAGCAATTCGAGGACATAAAGTTCTAGAAATGGTGTATGGAGATGGGGATCCAACAGAATTTCACTTCAATGGCACATCCACAAGCAAATGGTCATGCCGAGGTAACGAACAAGGCGATCCTCCACAAACTCAAAGCTCAGCTTTCTTGAGCTAAGGGTTTGTGGGTAGACGAGTTGTCCAATGTCCTATGGGCCCACCAAACTACCATCAAGACTACAATTGGAGAGACCCCATTCAATTTGATGTATACGGAGGCCATCATCCCTGCTGAGATCGAAGTACTAACCTTGCGGTAAGAAGTAGGGTTGTTCATAACAAGAACCAAACTGACCAACCCGATCCGATCCAACCTGAATTGGCCAATTTTTTTTCAGCACCAGTCGGTTTTGGGTTACAAAAAAGCATAAACTGATGGTTCGATTCATGAAAACTAAAATCGAATTGACCCGAACCGACTTAGATATATATTATATATAATATATATCAGATATTATATATATATATATATATATATATATATATATATATATATATATATTTCAGCTTTATTCTGGAAATATACATATTATATATAAAATTTCTAATATATAAAATTTTAGCTTTAACCCATCAAATCATTTTTAATTTCCAGGCATCCAACCTTCGCTTCTTAGACTTGAACCCTCTACCATTCACACCGAGAGAATCATTCACAAAACCGAGTCAAACCAACCAGGTTGGTTTTACTTCGTACTGGGTCAGTTTCGGTTTCATTTCTAGGTAAACCAACCAGGTCGGGTCGGTTGGAAAAACGCCAGTAAACCGAACCAACCTGACTCAAACTGACCAAGTCGGTTTTACTTAGTACTAAGTCAGTTTCAGTTTCATTTCTAGGTAAACCGACCAGGTCAGGTCGGTTGGAAAAATGCTTGTAAACCAACTCAACCCGCCCCGTAAATAGCCCTAGTAAGAAGCGTACGACGAGGAGACCAATGACGATGAGCTACAGACCAACCTCGACCTGATCGAAGAAGTGCGTGACCTGGCCTATTTCTAGACTGCAGTTTACCAACAACAAGTAGCTTGGTACTTGAATGCCCGAGTTAAGCGACGCCACTTTCGAGTCAGTGACCTTGTACTTTGAAAAGTTATGGTACTTGAGCACAGAGTAGGTAAGCTAGGACCGAACTAGGAAGGTCCTTATAGAATACGACAGGTGTTCAGTGAAGGCACATACGAGCTCGAGACATTGGAAGGGAGGCAGGTACCCCGCGCTTGGAACGTTGATAACTTAAGGAAGTTCCATTTATGAGCTCGGGAGTCAAGCGTCAACCACATCAATGAATTGTTCTAAGTATGGACCACCCGCTTCGGCAACCTAGTCAAGCCGCACATCGCTAAATAATGTATTGAAGAGTGGACATCGAGTCACTCTAAGCCTAAGGGCCCCTTTGCTGAGTTGGTAATGACCTCGACACCTCGATAAAATAAGACCTAGTCGCTTTTAAGCATATGACAGTTTGGGTACATCTTTATTATGCCTTGTTGGTGTATAGACTGATCGGATTATATCCCATACTATGCCTAGTCGCCTCGGCACACAGTCAGCTCAGGTTACTCCCATACCGTGCCTAACCCTTTTGGAAGTTAGGCACCTCAGGCAAACCTACACTTAGAAAAAATTGGTGAAGTTGGATGTTTAGAGAATAAGTGTACACAAAACTACATTTCCATTACTTCAATGATTTTGTAGACTGAGCAAGGAGGCTCGGTGAGTAAATTTGTATAGGGGGGTCCAAGAAAAGAAGCAAAAGTTGTCAAACATTCTAGGAATCCTTGCCCCTATCCTCCTCAGCAAAAACGATGTCATGCTTGGCTTCTTCAGTTTCCATGGCTTCCTCGGTAGCTGCATCCAAGTCGTTCTTCCCTGCAGCTCCCGTGTCAAGAATGTCATCCTCCTCCTCCTCAAAGTTTGGCTCTTCTTCGGCCTTATCTAGCATTGCCAAAGTGACAACCGAAATGGTGATAGATCCAAGGTCGAGCTCGAGAAATACCAGCCTCATCATCATGTGATAGAGCTTAAAGACCTTGTGGAAAGCTACAGTATCGAGCTCCTGTCTATCCTCGCGATACTCCACCGAAGCCATGTATTTCTTGACGGCAAGGGCCTCAGCATCTTCAATCCCCTTAAGGAGAATGGATTCGCGCTCAATGGAAGTGGTCTTCTGCTCCTTGGCTTCCTTCTTTAGCCTTTCAATCTCGAGCTAATGCTCCTCGACGCACATATGTTTCGATAGTACCTCGCCTTTTAGCTGATTGATGATGCCAACAGCCTTCTCCACCCTAACCTGACATTCAGTCGTTGCCGCCTCAACATCCTTCACCCTCACAATCTGTTGTTCAGACTACTTCAGGAGGGCGCGAGTCATAGAATTGGCATACAAAAAGGAAAAAATTTCACTAAGTGCCAGAGATAACACCTTAGCAGCAGCACAGTAATGAGATTGGGACTTACCACCATGAGGTAGCGCAGTATGTCGGTATCTTTGCACCCACTTCGGTAGTCCGCTACTCAGCAAGTTAAGAGATCTCATCGGGAAAAGTAGCCTCCTTGCTCTTTTTTAGTTTAGTCCAGAAGTCCATAATGCTTCGGTTCTCCTCAAGGCCTTAACCTGAAGAGTCGGCCCTGGGATGATTGGACCGCATCTCAGAAGATCGGGCCACCTCGGGTTGGTGGGACGACGACCTTTTTTCTTGGTCCTCCTCGACCAAGTTAATGATAGGGACCTCCTCAGCCTTAGTAGGGGTGACGAGCTCAACTACGGGTTCCTAAGAAGAATCACCTTGGGATGCCATCCTCTTCCTCTTCTTCTGCTTCATGTCGGAGAAGAGCCCTTTCATTAAAAGATTAGTCATAATGCCTACAGAAGACGAGTAGAAAGTCAGTCAAGGCAACACAAAGGCGAAGTCATATGAAAAATGGTAACCGCACCCGAAGTGGCGACCTACCCAGAGGACTCAACCTGGCCTTAACTAGCTTCTCCTCAGTCAAGTAATCTTCTAATTTCAGGCCGAGCTCACTAGGTTGTGCATCTTGGCCAGTATTTTCTCACTCATTCGGTCCCTAGTGTCCGTAATGCCTTTCCTCTAGTGTGTTGGGAAAGGCCACCCCCATCATTTGCAAGAAGAAAATATCTCCTTTTCCAAGCCAAGACTTTCTAAGGGAACTCATGGAGGAGTTTGTGTCCAGGCCAGTAGGACATATAATAGCTAAATTTTCCCTTGACTATAGCACTAGAAGGATTCTATTTGATCTGACAAACCAAGCTAAAGGTATTTATGTCTAAAAGGAGACCGGGGTCAAAGAAAAGAGAGAATGTACCAACCAAGGTACGAATTGAGTTCGAGTGAAGCTGGTCGATGGTGACATCAAAAAAATTTAAAGCTTTAGGGATGAATGGGTGAAGTGGAAAGCAGAGCCCGGCCTTCAGGTGCTCCGCGAAGACAACAATTTCTTCCTCATCGTGGTCCCAGGGAAAACCCTACAAAGGAAGGCAATAACCATACCGTTCGGGGATCTTGTACCAAGAAACCAGAGCACTGACCTCCTCGGCAGACATTGTGGAAGGACCAAAGCGGTCTGGTTCTCTAGGACAAGCTATGCGGCGGGAAGATGAGGCTCTTTTATGAGAGACTCACTAGTCTTGAACCAAGGTACCCTCCTCATCCTGACCAAACTCCATTTCCTCTTCACTAAACACTTTACTACTAGACACGATTTAAAGCAAAAGAACGAACTTGAACAAAGAAAGATGACTTACATACGGGAAGAAAACCGAAGACCGACCTGGCGACACCAAAGATAGCGCACGACCTCCAAATAAGAGAACTCAAATAGGACAATGAAAAATGGGTTCCCAAGGGCCCTATTTGTAGCCAGTATGGCTGATTAAGGATGGTCCAGATTGATTTGATCCAACAGTTCCCAGGAGGATAGTCACTCAACTTTCAAGGTCTAATTCGGTTGAGCGCGTGTTTGACATCCATAGATTTTATAGTCCACATGACATCCACACATTCTGAGATGCGATCTAATTCTAAGGTCAAGCCAATTGGGTCAGTCAGGTTTGACCTATAGACCGGACGTCAACCAAGCCAAAGATCGAGCCAAATTCACCTAGACTCGTCATAAACTCCCACACTGAGTTGATCACCTCTAGCATAGGAGTGGGGGGCAATTGATGAGGGGTAATTTGGCCCAACCTATTAGCATGGAGACACGTGGAACGACCAAATGACTAAACGACGACTCAGCATTTCCTACCACCTCAACAGGCCAGGGCAGCTTGGGTACCTCGAGCACCAAGGCCAAGATCGAGGTCCGAGAAGCTTGTGATGGCCCGACCTGCCAAGGTGCCACATAGCCCACTTATAGAAGCTAGCTAGCTATCGCCAACCTTATCGGGATCAAACCGCATGCCTGCGTGCCTTATCCTTACCCCGCCCAGATCGGATGGACTCAATAAGGCTTATCAGCTCACACGAAGTCCATCTCCGTGTGTGAAGGGAACTCCTGGTAACGTGGGCCGGTAATCTTGGAGGTGTTTCGTGAGACCTACAGCAGCTCGCCTATATAAGGGCTTTACTTCCAACCTTAGAAGGTACGCGCAATATTATCTCTCTAGCTCTCTTGTTTACAAAGCCCTTTAGCTCACACAACACTCTTCGCTAACTTAAGCATCGGAGTGACCACACCGAGTAAGCCACCCCACGTCCTCTGGTCATGTTCTCTTGTAGTTTGACTAGCCAATTAAGCAGACTGACATCCGAGCTGCTACCTAGGTAGGAGCAATAAGACCAAGTCGCTTTAAGCATATGGGCAGTTCGAGTACATCTTTATTTATGCCTTGTTGGCGCATAGGAAATTCAAGTTATATCCCTTACCGTGCCTAGTCGCCTCAACTCACATTCACTCAGGGTTACCTCATAACGCGCCTAGCCATTCTAGAAGTTAGGCACCTTGGGAGAACCTACACTTAGAAAAATTTTGTAAAGAAGAAAGTACAATTCTACGCGAGGTGGTCAAAGAAGTTGTATTTCCATTACTTCAAAAAGGTTGTACATCAAAGTTGTACAAAAATGAAAAGCCTACTAGACCGAGTTCGGAGGCTCGGTGAATAATGTTTGGTACAGTGGGGGTCCAAAAAAAGAGGCAAATAAGAAAGATTAAGCATCCTGAGGCTCCTCGCCCCCATCTTCATCCGCAGTAGTGGCGTTATCCTTGGCTTCATCGGTCTCCATGGGCTCCTTGGCAGCAGCAATCGGGTTGTCTTTCCCCACAACTCCCTGGTCAAGATCGCCATCCTCCTCCTCGGAGTTATGGTCCTCATCTGCCTTATCCAGCATGGCCAATCACAGGTAGAGCTCAAGAAACGCCTACCTTGACATCCACTGGCAAAACTTGAAGCCCTTGCAAAACTCTATGGTGCCTAGGGTCTGCCTCTCTTCGCGAAATTCTGGTGAGGAATTGTATTTCTTAACAGCCAACACCTCGACATCTTTGATCCCCTTAAGGAGGATAGCCTCGTGCTCATTAAAGGCAGTCTTCTCCTCCTTAGCTTCTTTCTTCAACTACTCGACCTCTTTCCGCAGTTGGTCTATCTCAAGCGCCTACCTTTCGGATTGCTCGCCCTTCGCTATCACCTCGCCCTCTAACTTGTTGATGGCGCGCATGACCTTCTCCACTCTAACTTGGTATTCTGCCACTGTCGTGACCTATTGCTCGGACTGCTTCAGGAGTGCGTGAACTATGGAGTTGGTCTTCAAAAGGCATAAAATTCACTAAGTACTAGAGATAACATCCAAGTAATGAGATCGGGACATTCCACCATGAGATAGTGTAGCGCCTTCACACCCAATTCATGAGTTCGCTGCTCGGCAAGATGGGAGGCCTCCTTAGGGAAAATATCCTCCTTGCTCTTTTTGAGGCTGGTCCGGAAGTCCATGATGCTTCAGCTCTCCTCGAGGCCCCACCTGAAGAGCCGGCCCTAGGATGGTTGGATCGAGGCTCGGAAGACCAGACCACCTCGGGCTGACGGGGTGGTGACCTCCTTTCTTGGTCCTCCTCGACCAAGTTGATAATTGGGGCCTCCTCGGTCTTAGCAAGGGTGGCGGGCTTAACTGTCGGTTCGCTGGTAAAATCACCTCGGGATGCTATTCTCTTCCTTTTTTTCATATCGGAGAAGAGTCCCTTCATGGAAACATCAGCCCTGATGCCTGTAGAAGACGAGCAGAAAGTCAGTCAAGGCAACATAAAGATGAAGTAATAGGGAAATAGGCGCCCACACCCGAAGTAACAACCTACCCGGACTCAACCCAGCCTTAATGAGCTTCTTCTCGACCAAGTAATCCTCTAATTTTAGGCTGAACTCTGCTAGGTCACGCATCTTTTTTCCGCATTTTTCTATCCATCCGATCCCTAGGGTCCTTAACGCCTTTCCACCAGTGTATTGGGAAAGGCCACCCCCGTCAACAGCAAGAGTAAAGTATCTCCTCTTCCAAGCTGGGACCTTCGAGGGTAACTCATGAAGAAGCTTGTATCCAGGTCAGAAGGACATATAGTAGCTAAACTTGTCCTTGACCGTGGGACTAGTCGGATTTTGTTTTATTTGGGCTACCGAGCTAAAGGTGTGTATATCTAAGGGGATACCAAAGTCATGGAAAAGGGAAATGGTACTAATCAGGGTACGAACCGAGTTTGGGTGAAGTTGATCAATGGCGACGTCAAAGAATTTTAGAGCCTCAACAATAAAAGGGTGAAGTGGAAAGTGAATTCCGGTCCTCAGGTGCTCCATGAGGACAGTTATCTCCTCGTCGTCATGGTCCCAGCGAAATAGTGGTAAGGGAATTTGTACCAAGCAGCTAGAACACGGATCTGCTCAGCGGACATCGTGGAAGGACCAAAGCGGCCTGGTTCCCTAGGCGGGTCACACGATGGGAAGACGAAGCCTTCTTATGATAGTCTTTCTGGTCCTGAGCCGAGGTGGGCACCTCGGCTGGACCCAACTCCAGATCATGAATTGAGGTACCCCCTCGCCCTGATAAAACTCTACCTCCTCGCTAAACAAACTACTACTATGCAACATTAGAACAAAGAAAAAGAACGAACTAGAACAAAGAAAGATGGATTACCTAAAGGAAGAAAATCGAAGACCAACCTCGAAGACCGAAGACAGAAGACCGACCTGGAGACACCGAAGCTAACGCGTGACCTCCAAACGCAAGAGCTCAAAATAGGACAAAGGAAATGGAAC
Organism: Nelumbo nucifera; assembly: GCF_055504915.1. Taxonomy (NCBI): domain Eukaryota; kingdom Viridiplantae; phylum Streptophyta; class Magnoliopsida; order Proteales; family Nelumbonaceae; genus Nelumbo; species Nelumbo nucifera. The sequence goes on from NC_142653.1 coordinate 54,774,847, forward strand.
CCCAAGTCCCGTATTTATAACTAGTATGACTGATTATGGACGGTTCAAATCGACTTGATCCAATGGCTCCCAAGAGGACAACTATTCGACTTTTGAGGTCAAATTTGGTTGAGTGTGTGTTTGATGTCCGCGGACCTTATAGTTAGCGTGATGTCTGCACATCCCCGAGACACGCTCTAGTTCTAAGGTCGAGCCAGTTGGATCGGTCAAGTTTGACCCATAGACCAAACCTCGGCCAAACCAGAGATTGGGCCAAATCCATTCAGACTCATCATGAACTCCCGTCCCAAGTTGGACACCTCTAGCACAGGAGTGCGGGCAAATGATGAGGGGTGATTTGGCCCGACCTATTAGCATGCAGACATGTGGATCGACCTGATGACTTGACAACAACTCATCGTTCCTTGCCACCTCAACATGTCAGGTCAGCTCAAGTACCTCGGGCACCTCGGCCAAGACCGAGGTTCGAGCAGCTAGTGATGGCCCAACCTATCGAAATGACACTAGGGATGCAAGTCTAGCTGGCCCAAGTTAATAGTTTACACTATTTCGGACTCAGACTTCAGGTTGGGCATATTGAAATTTTGACAAAATCCCAACCCTAACTCGAAAACGTTGCACCCCTAGGTGACACGTAGCCAAATTCTAGAAGCTAGCTAGCCATCTCCGACCCTCCTGGGATTACGCCACACGACCACAAGCCTTATCCTTATCCCACCCAGATCATACAGACTTGATAAGCCTTATCAACTTATACAAAGTCCACCTCTGGGCGCGGAACGAACTCTTGGTAACGTGGCCCGAGGATCTCAAAGGAGTCTCGTAAGACATATGGCAGCTCACCTATATAAGGGCTCCAACCCCAACGCTACAAGGTACACCCAATTATTTGCTCACTAGCCTTCTATCTAACTAATTTTCCTGCTTGAAATCTCCATTCGCTAATTTAAACATCGTAGTGCCAACACTAGGTAAGTCACCCCGTGTTCTTTGATCGTGCTTTCTTACAATTCAACTAGCCAGCTAAGCAAACCGACGTTCGAGCTGTCCACTAGCTAGGAGCGACCAGGTCACACACCATCAATTTATATCATCGATAAAAACAATTATTCTTTGTCATAGTTTTTTTTTCTTCAATATGGTTAGTTAATATAGGATTCAATGAATTAATAGGAGTTAATATCCTATATAAACTTAATAAAAGGGATTTGAATGAAGATAAATGTAGTAGTTCAATTTAGATTTTGTGTTGTCAGAATTAGAGAGGGACCAAATTCAAAAATAGGGGTATTCTAGTTAAGAGTAGGATTCAATGAATGTTAATGAGTTAATACCTTAAATATAAGACTTAATCAAAGGGATTTGTATGAGGAGAAACTGACTATTCAAATTACATTTCTATACTTACAATTAGAGAGGGACCAAAATAAAAAATTAGGATATTTTAGTCAAGCAAAATTTCTACACTTTAATATTGGTATAGATGCTTTGTACACTTACTCAATACTAGTAATTAAGCATATGCGTTGCATGTGAGAATTTTTTTTCATATTAATTACTTGAATTTTAGATATATCATATTTAAGATGGAAATTGAAAATTAACAAAAGTAATAATATGATTAAAAATAAAAAATATTTATTATTCAATTATGACATCCTGAGTTTCTTTGAAAGGTTGGATCATTGATGTACCATCTAAATAAGAATACAACTTTGCTTTTGGATTAGTTTTAAATTAGGAAAATCATAATCGGAGCCAGCTTTACATTTAAAATTAGGCTACAAGTTGGTCCATAAATCAACAATACTCTTACAACCGGCTCTACATTTTAAATGATAAAAACCCTCCCCATTTCATCGAAGGCTTATGTGGTTGTTGCCAACATGGGACTCTTAATCCATGTTAGACACAACAAAAAGCTTATACTGAAATTGCCCTTTAATGTTAGGTGATTGGAAAATTAAAAAAAGGGTTTTTAGTTTCTCAATCTCCCTCACACTCTCTCACCCACAACCATCTTTATTTGCTCAACGACTATGTGATTTGAAAATAAACAAAAATGGTTGTTAGTTTCTATATTTACGTTCTCTATATCAATTTATCTCATTCTATCTCCACCTATCGTTCTCCCTTAATCTCGCTCATTCTCTTTTTCGATCGATCTCTCATTCTCCCTTAGTTTCTCTTCCGTTCCCTCTCTCGTTTTTTTATTTTCTTATACACTTATATGGTATTAATTAGATCATATGAAAGAACATGAAACCAACATGGTATGCTTTAAAACTTATAATACTAATTTAATAAAAATTCACAAGAAGCTCTTGGCTATGAAAGTTACACCAACTGGAGAACGATAGAGATTGAGGGAGAAGGACATATTGACTGAGAGGGAGAGTAAGGGAGAAGAATGAGAAAGATTGAGGGAGAACCGTAGAGAAAGAGGAGGGGAGGGAGAGAGAGGTTTTGATTTGGCTACAGACCAAAGCTGAGAGAATGGGAGAGACAAAGGAAGCGAGAGATCGAGAGATGACTGTGACAATGAGAGAGAAGAGAGGGAGACTAAGAGACAGAGGGAGTGGGAGAGAAACTGAAAACCTATTTTTGGTATAGGTTTTTTGTTGTGTCCAACATGGACTAAGAGTCTCATGTTGGCAACAACCACATAAGTCTCTGATGACATGGCAGGGGTTTTTATAATTTGAAATGTAGAGTCTGTTGTTAGAGTTTTGTTGGTTTGTAAACCAACCTACAACCTAATTTTAAATGTACAACTAACTTTGACTATAATTTTCCCTTTAAATTATATATTTCATTTACATTATATAAAATATTTTTTACTTATTACACTTAATTTTTGTTTGTCTATGGTTTCATTTGACTCAAATCACTAACCCACCATCTAAAAATAAAAATTGTTTGATTTATAGGTTGACATTAAATTTTGTATTACATTTCCATCATTGATAAAATTATTTCTTATGTATAAAACTTATTTTTGTTCAATATAATGAAATACACAATATTACAGATGTACCCAATAATTTATTTTTTTATAAATATATGACATTAGATATGTGCCCAAAATTTTCTCTATCTTTTTTTATTTTTGTGATTCTTTATATTTTCTATCATTAAAAATCTTTTTATTTGACTATGACATCATTTCATTTCTAGGTAGATTTTGAATTTGGCATTCCATTTTCATCATTAATAAAAATACTTCTTACATTTCATAGTTATTTATTTTAATTTTTTATTATTTAATTGTGGCATTATTTATTAATCTATTTGACCCCAAATGGTCAAATTGCTTACCCACCACCGAGAGGGAAGAAAATGGTTTTGTTTTCAAAATATTTATTTTTATACTATTAAAATTAATATTGTGGATTTAATTATAAGAATTTAATGATGAGAAAAATATATCTTAAATATAGGATTAATTAGAGAGAATAGGAAAATATTTTATTTCCAATTGGTTTTAAATTTTACATTCCATTTCCATCACTAATAAAAACATTTCTTATTTATCATACTTATTATTGTTTAATATGTATGTTAAAAATGTTCCCAATTTTTTTAATTTCTATTTCTTTCATTTTATCTATTTTTTTATTTTATTATTTAATCATGGAAATGTGGATTAACCCATTTGACCCAAAATGATTTAATTTCTTACCACCACTTAGATGAAAACACTATTTTTGCTAGGCAGATTTTAAAAAAGTATAAGCTTTTATGTTATTGGAATTATTAATTTATTTAAGTATGTATTTAATTAATAGAACTTAATGATGAGAATAAACAAAAATGACTTAAATATATGATTCAATGAACATGAATGCAAGTTAATATCTTAAGTGTTGGATTTAATGAGAGAATTGAATGCATTGAATATCTTTAAATTACCTCCTTTCAACTCATTTAATATGAATAACCGATTACTTTATTTGCCCTTATTTTTTATCAATAAATTTAAACATAGAAGGGTAAATTTTGTCCTTAGAAAATTCCAGAAATATTCTTGAGGCCATTCGTGCTTGTTAAACTAGTATAGGTGGATGCATCCTTAATTCTTATTCACCAGTTTGAAGGAATTAGAAAGGGAAGTAAAAAAATGCTTGGACCTACCATTTTGGTGGTTTGCTCCAATTCTAAATATGCAATACATTAACAAAGATGATACTTAACTACATGACCTATCATTTATTAGAGGAGATCATGGGCAAGGCCAAGCTTAGCACATATAAACAGGGTTATAGCTCGGATCTAGACCTTGAGTCAGACCTTGAAGTCTTTGATTTTAAATACAATAATACAATGTGCTAAAAATCTATGATGTTGGAAAGACATGATACCGAAAAGGATTTGACCAATCAAAACCCCTCATGAATTTTGATGAAAACCCACCTAATTGGTTACTACTTTTATGATGCCTATTGAGTGGTTATGATACATATGAACTTAGAAGTCAAGAGTTTCTTTCTATGTTTTCTTCACCGAAAAGCAAGTCTGAAATAGGGCTGCAACTTGGGCTGGCCCAACCTAGCCCAAAATTGTATACAAGTTGGGCTTGGATTTTCAATTCTTGAGTTGGGACCAAACCCAAGACTTCAAGCTTTTTTTATTTTTTAAGCTAGGCCTTGGTCTATCCCTTAGGTAGCCCAAACCCAACCCGAGTCTACCCGATGTTTTCTCTACTCAAATCCAACTTCAGCCCAACTCAACTATACACATTCATACATACATACATATATGCACACATGTACATGAAATTTTAGAGTGGGTTCATTAACCAACCTTAGCCTAGCCTAGGTCAAGCCCAACCTAAGTGAATCAAATTATAGTGTGGGTTGGGCTTGAGTTGAGAAGATCAAGGTTGGCCTCGAGCTTGGTTTAGGATCAGGCCTTAGGCCCTAATCTTAGGTATGGACTTGGGTTGACCATAAATCCAAACCAGCTTGCCCAACTTGCACCCCTATCCTCAAAATCCCAGTTCTAAGATGGGCAAAAAAAGGCCAAAGCAAAGGAACACTACACAAGCACAACCAATAGCTTCAGACTCTCTCTTATAAGAAACTACTCCTACTAAGTGGAGTCTCAGCCTTCTTCCCAATCATTCTCGATCTCATGATTGAAGAAGAAAAAGAAGAAGAAGAAGAAGAAGAAGAAGAAAGGAGTTGAAAGAGAGTAAAGGAGGGGCAATTAATTGTGAGTTAGGTTTGTGTTTCACAATTTCAAAAAGGAGGAGTCCATGGAGGGATAAAACTATCACATATAAAAGGCTATAAATGTTTTACTACCAAAGGGCCTATTTGTGTCAAGTGGGTCTACTAATAATGTATATTTAATTAACTTTGGAGACAATGTATAGTGAAGTAGTTTAGTAAAACTAGAGGATATATTTAAATAATTTAAGCCTTTTTTTTAATTCATTGTGAACTCAAATTGTGAAACCATTCAACCCACTACTAAAAGGGGGTTAGAGTCTTTAAACCTCCAAATTGCTAGGTCTTAAGATACTTGCCAACAAACAATGATAGGACATTACTCTTTTTTAATTCCTCCTCTGTCAATATCTCCCTTTTTTTCCTTTTATTTGTTCATTTCTCTCATTTAATACATTTCAATCTTTGTTATAGCATTTTGATTAAACAATTTCAACCAAAATAGTTAAAATGTGCAACTTCACACTTCCATGCCAGATTTTTAAAGCACTGAGCACAATTGAACAACAACTATGTGTTTAAAAATTGGTTTCTTAATTGAACACATTATCATTAATATAATCTTAAGATAGTATAGCTTGTTTTGTTGACTTTAAACTCTATGGATATGGCAATGTTGCTAATAAAACATTCTTGGATAGTTGCAAAACAAAAGCAAAGTTTTAACATATTCAAATATTATGGTGTCAAAACTAATTAATTGTGGCTTAGTTGGTAGGTCCTCTAGTTGTTTGTAACGGAGTCAAATCCCATTGACACTAGAGTTAAGGGGTTATGGGTTTGGGGATGGGCTACCCCATTTTTGTAGTCCCATAATGCATATGCATGAATTTCGATGATTGGTTACCACCAATGATTAAAGTATCGATATTGGGTATCGTATCAGACCACTCGGATACAGACACAGATACAGATATGGATATGCTTTGGAAGCGTATGGATACGAGAAAAAAAAATGGAAATGATTGGATACGCTAGGAATTCATATAAATTCCACAAATATATTAATACCATTATAGTTAAGGTCAAAATAACCATAATTAATGTATAAATACATAGGAATTGCATATTCTAATGGTATGTGTGAACAAATGTATTACAAATGATATAGCACATAGAAATCATACAACTTTATTGATAATGTATCAATCAAGAGTGGTAGAACATATTATATTTCTTCTTACAAATTAATACATGTACAAAGTTATAATTATATTATTTTCCATTGAAGTTCAAGGCACAAAACATATGCAACTATTATATCTAAATTATTATATCAATTATTTCCTATTTTGCTATTTTTAATTTTTAACATTAAAAAAGTCAATTAAAATTAATTCTCAAATGTTTGGTAAACAATATTTTTATAATTTTAACTTAAAATATTTCATTAATAAAATAATTATTCCATTAATAATATTTTTATTTATATAAAATTTATGAAATAAAATAATGATTTTTTATTATGAAAGTAGATTAGCCGATTTGACAAATTCAATTTATATTATATTCTCAAATATTTGGTAAACAACATTTTTATTTTTGTAAATAATAAAAATACTGCTATTTAATTAAAATTAAAATATTAATTAATAATTTATAAAATTTGAAGATACACATCGAGTTTAAATTTATAAACTTTAAGTATTAGATAATTATTCTACTATTAACATTTTTATTTGAATAAATTTCTTGACATTAAAACCACTTTTTGACATAAATGTAGATTTATAAATTTATTCCATTAGTTTACAAAATAATAATTTTGATTATTATTTTTTTCATCTTTAGTTGAAGTTGTTAAACATAAATATATATTGTTTATTTGGATTACATTTACACGTTTAGATAAAATTTATTTTATTTCATTAATTATCATAAGACATAAGCTAACCTAGTGGTTTAAAGCTGCACTTGAAGTGCATGTGCCAATGCGGAAGCATAAACACAGTCAGTATTGTATTGTATCATATATCACATTACATAAGTTGACATTATATAATAAAATTTAATTTTTATGGCTTGCACCAAAACCAAGGCAAGTATCCATTTTACAATAGTATAGATGTAAATAATTTTCTAAAATAGGATGTGAGTGTCTAGTGGCTACTATTTTATTATTTGTCACCATAATAACCCATAATAAAGATGCAATGTACACTTACTCAACAGAGGTGAATGCATCTAGAGGTGTAAAATGTGTTGTGGTGCTCGTGGCTTGGCACAATGGAATGTAGGTCATGCTAGGCATGGCACAACCATACATGTCATGCTGCCCATGGCCCATGTGTCGGTACGACCTACCAAAGAAACTAGTCATTGGGGGCCCTCCCCCCCTCCAACAACTAATTTTGGCTTTTGGGGGGGTTTACAGAAATACCCCTTAACAATTATAAACATCTTTGTAGGAGTATTTATGTATTTTGGCTTTAGGGGAGAGAAAATGACAACAATGCCCCTCTAACAGTTATATAATAGCTAGTATGGGGGCATTTGGATAAAGTGATAAATGACTTTATAATGACCAAAAATACCTCTCCCAACAAGTAAAAAAAGGCTTTTTTTTATATTTTGGGAAATTGAATTATTTTCAATTTTTATAAATAGCCATATCCCCCACCATTTTCATAACACTAATTTAGCAATTTTCATACTCTCCATCTTTCTCATACAGTCTCATACTCTCACAACTCTCCAATTTAGCAATTCTCAACTTTGCAAAAATGCCACATGATATTATACTTGAGGAAGGCTAAAAAATAATAATTTGTATAAAAGAGTTTTTACAAAATTTTTATGATACAACTAATGAATTTTCGGGTGTTAATTACCTAACTAGTTGTATTTTAGCTAATCAATTATTGTGGTTAGTGAATTTTTGTAAAATATAGAATAAATTCACAATTTAAAAATATTATTGAAATACTAAAAAATACTGGGAAAACATTTATCCACTTTATTGCTTAGTTAAAGTATTAGATCATATGATTAGGAAAGATGGTTTAAATATTTTTCTTGAATCATATTATGAAAATATGAATATTGAAATTAGAAATGAAAACAAAGAAAATTAATAGTTTATTATTTCAAATGTATAATTTATATAACTACAAGAAAAATCTACTTTAGCAACGGACAAAACCATTGCAAAAGGATACCAAAAACCGTTGCTAAAGGATATAGCAACGGTTTAGCCACGGTTTTTTGTTGGTGGCGGATATTGGCGTGGCTAAAACCTATAGCCACGGAGTACATCGTGGCTACAAATATATGTATAACAACGGTTTTAACCGTTGCTAATAAAAAAAATTATTGCAACGGATTTATTTTGTTTCGTTGCTACAAATTGCTATAGCAACGGTTTTAGCCGTGGCTATAGAATGTAGGCTATTGATGAATAAGAAGAAATAGCAATGGTTTTAAGTAAAACCATTGCTAGAAGTATTAACCATTCGTTTGTATTGCCATGGTTTTTTACATTAACGGTTGCTATAAAATTCTTATAGCAATGGTTAGAGTCAAAAACCGATGCTATAGAATGGTCGTCACAAAACAGAACCGCTTCTAAAATTGTTGTTGTATGGAACCTTTAGCAACGGTTTTATCAAACCATTGCTAAAAGTGTAGTTCTCATTTGATTTTTTGATGAATGCCATCACAAAAAAAAAATTAATTTCACATGTTCCTGTATGATAAAAACTTTACAAATTTATACAAAATATTCATAGTAGTCTTTATTCAATACACACTTTTAATACATTTTTTTCATCACCAAAAAAGAAAAGAAAATTAACAAAATTATCCTTATTGCATCTGAACAGTTGATTATATGCACGTGCATCATACTCAAGACCTTCGCTTTGGATCATAAACATCAGTATGTCATGTTCAACAAAAATGAATACATAAGGATTGATATCAATAATTAGATATATAAATTAAATTGTAATGTAAGAGTTTTATATGCATTATACATTACCATTGATTTAACCCATGTGATGTGAGATCCAAATGCATCTCCAAGAAGTTCTTGAGAAGTGTTCATTGGTAAAGGACCTTGAGATGCTACCCTTTGGTGATCTTACTGAAATAGGAGAAAGAGGAGTTAATCTTAGTGGCGGTCAGAAGCAATGTATTCAACTTACTCGTGCATTGTATCAGAATGAAGGCATTTATCTTTTAGATGATTCATTCAGTGCTGTTGATGCACATACTGCTACCAGCCTATTTAATGTAATTTCATATTCTCTTTTCCATGAAATTTATACATTTATGGCTACCATTTGTATTGATATCTGATTTGAATTGTTTCAAGAATATGTAATGGGAGCTCTTTCGGGGAAAACTATCGTACTAGTGACCCACCAAGTTGATTTTCTTCCTACATTTGACTCTATTTTGGTTGGTGGAAATTCAACTCCTGTATTCTTCTTTTATAAATTCGGGAAAAAAAAAAACTTATAATTACCCTTTATTGTGAACCTAAGAGCAAATTCAGGACTAATCAGTTTTTGGCCTCATCTTTTGTTGCCAAAATCCTAGATAACCAAAAAGTGTGTTGTCTTTTGTCTATCAAAGGTGAGAATTTTTATATATGAACAAAAATGTTATTACTATTAATTGAATTGGTAAAAGCGCAATCAACTTGTGCTTTCCAATCAATATGACATAGCCCTACCAATAGGCTTGCCATGATTACGTATAAAGGAATTTTTAGGGAGTATTGGTCAAAATGAGTTCAAGTTACATATCTACTGGAACTACTTTATGAGACAAGGGCTCAAAAAATGCTTTATGTTTCTTTATTGATTTTGATAACTGGCAGTGCAGTGTTGCATAGACTCTTGTAAATGGAAAACATGTCCCTGTCAAACACGCATTGGATTCCAACACTCCACATATACCTGAAGGACACTTCTATGTAACATTTCCTTTTCTTCTACTAGCTTATTTGACATAAATGAACAGATAATGTACAAAATGAGTGCCATTTTTCCTATAAAACATTACTTAGTAACAAAGGTAACATTCTAGACCCCTTTTTTATAGTTATATAATGTTGAAATTCAAATAATATGAACTATTTTAATAGTATATACTTCTCTATAAATATGTCTATAAGTCCATGTTTTCTCATTTTACCAAGTTGGAAATAAGTCAGGTTCCAACTCAATTGTCCAAGTCCATGCAACACTGAAGTAGTATAATCTGATCTTTAGAGTCACTGAAGTTATTTATTTATTTATTTTTTTTTTGAAGAATACAACTTGATTCTCTTAATATGTTAACAGTCCTAAACTGAAGATAATAGAGCAATTCAACAAAACATCCTAAATGAGATCTTTATTCTACTTGGCCAGTATGCAACAGATCCAAAACCAAACCTCAAAAGTAAACACAAAATGACAAGAGATTAAACCTTCTTGAGCAATGCAGCGACAAGGAGATGAAGCTAGCAAATGACCCTTCATGCTTATTCCAACTTAGATGCTAAACTAACCTAATATTATCTCTACTTTACAAATTCAAGAAAAGGAAAGGGGGGACTGATGTTACCAAGGGATTATTCCAATGCAAACAAACTTAAAGAAAATGAACTAAAGCTAATATGGAGCAACAAATTCAATAATGGGAAACTGAACTCAGTATGGATTTATTGGTTATTGATACCCAAACAACTTTAAAAATAAAGGAAATGGTTGACCAAAGCCACTCTTGAGACCAGCATCCAAAGCTAACATTCAGAACACAGATTAATGACCAATTGTGAAACAAGGATCAAACTGAATGATCTGACTGGAGTTCGAAAACCTGTCGTCCCCATCAGTAAACCGACAATTTGTTAAGTGCAAAATTCAGAGACATCCTCATCGAGACAAAAACCAATGGTTAAAGTTAAAGATCCTCAACTTGTCTTCAAGTCTGAAATGCTCAAAAAGAAAACCAGTGACTGACCTGCTCCCCTGAAGGTCAGCTCAGAAGGGGATGAGCTATGCCTCATTATTTTTTCATTTCTTTTAGCATTTTTTTGGGTGTGATTTTGTAGTTCCTGGAGCTGCTTGTCACAAAAATCCATCATTCATGTGTTGCTTTTTCATGGCTTCTCTCCATCCCCCAAACAAAAAAAAAAAATGCAACTGATTGCCAGAAATCACTAAATTGCCAAGTTGTAACTGAGAAGTGACCTAATGTGACTGATTAGTTTAATAAATTGTTTCTGGCTTAACATGTAAGTGGTAATAGTGGTGGAAGGATGTTGTATCTGTACATGAACTGATGTCAAAGCAATTTATGAATGCATTTTGTGAAATAATATCATTTTCCTTTCTTCAGCCTTAATCTCAACTATTTGGGATTCATTCACAAAACAATTCTGTAGCTACATGAATCCTCTCCTGGCAATTTGCTCCATCAAAAGTCATGTTCTGTCAAATTATAATTTCCTAGATTATATGCTACTGTATGGTGTATTTTAAAATGAACCTATCATTTTCACAGTTAATGTCAGATGGGGAAATCCTGCATGCCGCTACTTATCACCAGCTATTGGCCACTAGCAAAGAATTTCTGGACCTTGTCGATGCGCACAAGGAAACTGCAGGTCCTGAAAGGTTGGCTGGGGTAGTTTCTTCCAAGGGACATGAAACTTCTTCTAGAGATATAAAGAAGACGTACCAAAAAACAGTTAAAAGAATCAATACAAGATCAGTCGATTAAGCAAGAAGAGAGAGAAACAGGAGATATGGATTTCAAGCCATACATTTTGTATCTGAGTCAGAACAAGGGATTCTTCAACATTTCTCTTGCAATTCTCACTCACCTCATTTTGTGGCTGGACTGATATCACAGAATTCTTGGATGGCTGCAAATGTTCAAAACCCTCATGTTAGCAGATTGAAACTAATCCTAGTATACTCGACAATTGGATTTTTCTCAGTTTTCATTTTGTTCATCAGATCTCTTGCTATAGTTGCTTTAGGTATCCAGTCACCCAAGTCTTTATTTTCTCAGCTATAGAACTCTCTTTTCCGTGCACCTATGTCCTTTTACGACTCTACACCTCTGGGAAGAATACTGAGCCGGGTAAGCATTTATATCAAAAAGAAATACTGAAATCTATGCTTTAGGGATTTGTCTAACTTAACTTCATGCTTCTTATATAGGTCTCTTCCGATTTAAATATCATCGATCTTGATGTTCCATGTTTACCTTTGGATCTACCATCAATTCATATGCCAATCTAGGAGTACTGGCTGTTGTTACTTGGCAAGTCCTTTTTGTCTCAATACCAATGGTTTATCTGACAATACACCTACAGGTAATAAGATGTGATAGGAGGAATACTTTATAGCAATGGTTTATCTGACAATAGCAGGGCACAAGGCTCCCGCCAATGTGGGATCTGGGGCGGGACAGATGTATACAGCCTTACCCCTGCTCATACAAAGAGTTGTTTCCAAGATTTGAAACCTGGTCACCCAAGTCACAACGGAGCAACCCAACCGTTGCGCCAAGGCCCACCAAGGTCACCCAGAAATTGTATGAAGCAGCGTGTTTCCTATCATACATATAGCTGCCGAACTTGAATTTTTGGGCACTACACTGTGGCTAACTTGGATATGAAACTGGTTCCTGGGGCAAATATTCTTCCCCAATCATACTGTCTCAACAATCTAATATAACCCACCTGGTTTAAGCGTGCAAAGTGCAGGGGCAGGAAGAACTGAAAGCTATCCATACATAAATACATATATAACAGAAGCTCCCCTGTTTCTGCCACATGGAGAGATGATTTGGCAGATCCAAACCAATCACCAAGTAGGGGATCCTCTGGATTAGCCATGTGTTCAATCTTCATGTTACATCAGACCTATACCCCACCCTATTTTGAATTTCCCTGGCAAAATATTGGCTATTCAAAGTTTTAATTTTTACTACAAAAGTTCCCCAAAATAAGGGCTTATTGTGTACATGTGGCAAATATTTTGGGGCTGAAATTTGTCCCATGAGTAGAGCCTGCAAGAGACACATATGGTGCCTTTTTGGTCGTTTAGGGAAGCTCACTAAATGACTCAACTAGCAAACTCACTCACTCCCACAAATATAATTGTTATAGCCTTTTTCATCAACAACTAACTCTTTAGAAGTTAATTTTTAATCCATAGAGGTACTACTATGCTTCTGCAAAAGAGTTAATGCAGATAAATGGCATAACCAAATCTTTGGTAGCAATCATCTAGCAGAATCAATAGCAGGAGCCATGGCAATCAGGGCTTTTGATGAGGAAGAACGCTTCTTCGCTAAGAATCTGGACCTCATTGACACAAATTCTACTCCGTTCTTCCACAACTTTGCAACCACTGAGTGGCTGATTCAACGTTTAGAAATGTTGAGTGCCACTGTTCTTACTGCCTCTGCACTTGCCATGGTGTTGCTTCCTCCAGGAACTTTTGGCTCTAGTGAGCATTTGCTTTCTTCTTTCTGGTGAAGATGGAAATGCAGTAGAGCTCCTGGAGGAAATCCAGGTTTGTAGTTGAAATTGGTTATTTGGGTTCATTTTTTTATTAGTTATGATGCCATTTTATTAAATGAATGAAAGAATGGGTTATATATATAAGTAAAATGGTAGGATAAAAATGGTAGTATCAGAAATGAAGTCATTTAAAGGAACCTAGGAGTATTTTAATATCTCTAAATACCAAAGCATTCAAGGCAATCTAGGTCTGACCTAAATCTAATGAATATAGTTATGCTTGAAAAAGAAGAGTCTAATAGCATACACCATTTATCAATACAGGCCTAATTATAATTAATAGTAAACAGTCAGGAGATTTCTATTTATTTTTCAGTCCAAAACCATCTAACACCATCAAAATAAACAAGCAAAGCAATCAAACTTTCATTTGCCGTTTACAGTAATAACTAAGAAAATTATCATCTAAGCCTTGCCCCAACTATATGGGGTTTAGCTACATGAATCTTATTTTTCCACTCTGTTTTGTTAAGTGCCATATCTGTTCTGTCTGCAGTTCTGCTAACAGCATCTTAAGTTGTTGTTTTGAAACCCAGAAAACCCGATCTTTGTGTATATGAATCTACAAGACAATGATATGCTGATCACTTGATTGTAAATGTCCCTGAAAGTTTGAAACCTAGGTTTAAAATACCAAAATATCAGGCCCTACAATGCAGATTCCAGACTTCTTTTTTTATCATTATGATAGTGGTAGTTACAATTTCTACCATTCTAGTGAAATTTATCACTAAGGTATAAATATTATTAATGGCCAAACCCAAAAGTAACTGAAAACATTCACTAAAAATGAAATATAACTGTAACCAACACATTATTTTCCTGCTTCTCTTTTAATGATTTACTTTCCTGGTTTCCATGTAACAATATGGCATAATGATACCAGACATTTACAGTTCTAAATCTGGTTTCCCCTTTCTCGCTTAGTCAAACCTGGTTCCATCAAATCTGGATGACTGGTCCTCACACACACCACAGCACTTGCAGCCATGCATTGGGAACATCTCCCCATGAATGAAAAATACAAATACAGGAGATGTTCTTGATGTGCAGCTACAAGTGCTGTGAGGTGGGTGTGATGACCAATTCTGTGAGGAGGAAATGTGATTTCGGTTCCATCATCACAACAGGTCTAAAATTGATGCTGGGACACCTCCCAATACCCCAAAGCATCTGTGGAATCTTGCCCATAGGGACAAAACTGACTGAAATAATAGGTGGTTTGCAATCTCCCCCTAGTACTGACAGATACCACACATCAGAGTCTAGTATCATCCTTCTCCAAATCAAATTACTTCTTGTCAAACATTTACCTAGCACAGCTGTGCAAACCACACAAGCCACCTTGGAAGTGATATAAGGAAGCCACACCTTGCAGCTGGGAAAGGCATAGAGAGTCTGCCCCTGTAGGTGCTCGTAGAAAGACTTCACTAAGAATCTTCCCAAGTGGTCAAATTTCCAGATTCTTCAGTCCTCTTGGTTTGCATTAACTTCAGTTCTTGGAATCATGGAAACCAACTCCACCATTTGGTCAACCTCCCAATCATTCTAAATGTAGGGTTCCAAATCCAATCCACTTGGTTGTTTATAAGGTGGTAGCAATCAGCCACTAAAGCATTTCTGTCCCTGGCAATCAGGTAAAGGGATGTGAACAAATCCATAAGTGGCCTATCCAAAAACTGTGTCTCCATCCAAAACCTCACCCGAAGTCCATTCCCAACATTGTATTTTGTACCTGAACTGAAACTGATATAGCTTTTTTCCACCCCTTTCCATAGGGAGCATTGATAGCATTCTCTAGAGCTTCCCAGGTACATGTTTCTTGTGCCATACCTTGCTGCAATGGTTTTTCTCCACAAGCTCTTTCTCTATTCATTGAATTGCCAAAACCACTTTCCAAGCAGATTCACCAACCTTAATTTCCTAATACCCAAGCCTCACCCAGCTTTTGGAAAGAAAAATCTTATCCACTGCACCAGCACCAAATGAATTTTCCCCTTGTCAGTCCAACCTCTACAAAGAAAGTTTCTCATCCTCTTTTCCAGTTTGTCAGCCACTGGAGCTCGAATTGAAAAGAGGGAAAGGAAATAAGTCCCTTAAAGGCTTAAACCTAAATCTCTCAACCAACATGCAGTAATCTAATAAGTACATTTCATAATTTCCTACTGTCTATTATTTGATTTCAAGGGTTCTCAGAGTATCATTTCTACACTATGGCAATATAAAAGTAGTCTGAGGTTCGTGTGAGGACAAAAAAAATCTGTTTTACAAGTACACTATTTAACATAAATTGCTGTTTACTCACAATTTCCATCAATCTAAGTCACAGAAAACCCAACTACAATAAGTTCTCTAATTAGGACATAACTGGATCATGCTAAATTTGGGGAAAAAAAGATCCATGGAACTGAGGTCTAGGGTCAAGGGTCCCTAGACCTCTCCTTTCAATGGTGCCCATATGCCATTATAATTGCAAACGTTCTCATCTTTCCAGGTTACCAGAAAAATATGAAAGGGATAGTAAATTGCAGAAAGATACCAGTATCAGTGATTTTCACTAGTATGGGATTAAATGAAGATGCCAATGCATTATGAACATAATATATATGTTTTATGGCATACAAATTATTGGACACACTAACAGGTGACGATAAAATATACAGATTATAAACAAAGACAAATACCTGCATCCCACATTCTATAGAAATGGTACGAGAAGTGGATTCACCAACTAACATTTTTGAAATCCAATAACCAAGAGCAAATGCAGTATCATGTAGAATAGCCACAGGAACTATTAGAGCAATAATGATCTATTTTTTAATCATTAATGTAATTATACTATGAAGTGAGCATCTTTTGATTACCTCCAATGACAGTTGGCACCAAAACAGCTTGGAAAGTGCTGAGGGCAAGGCCTGCAAAGATGAAACAACTGTTTTTAGGCTTAAACTAGTAGACAAAAGGCAATTATCAATGATCATACCAAACTTGCTTGTAAGAGATAAAGGAAAATTTATATTCCGTTAGGAAGAATGTAAGCACACTCCACATACTGTTTGATGGGGCCCAACTAGGAAATTCTTTACAGTAAAAACTGAATTGGAAGATTTAACAGTTTCTCTTTCTTCCTTTTCTTTCTAGTATAGGCTTGAGCTGACAGAACGGACCATCCATTTACAAAGGATAAGCTTAGTGGACAAAGCCCACAAGAAACAAAACCCAGCTAGCTAGAATTTTAAGCTTGTTCAAAAAAATCCCTACTCAAGGCGGTGCAAATCTGTCACTTGAATCTTAATATTCTTTGCCAGGTGACTCCAAACATGCCCACTAGCTAGAATTTCACTTTTCTCATGTCTGTCGATTTTTTCTCCACCATTACAGTCAGAACACATGCTTGTTATATCAATGAGTCCAGACACATAGAAATACCCTCGTTATCGTACTCTTGTCAACGGGTGTCTGAATCTGCAACCGTTTTATTTGAATAAACAGAAATTGATAATTTGTGATTGCCAGTGACTAACGTTGGACTCCAGCTTCACTGTTGAGTTTATATTTTAGAACGCACAGAACAGCATAATCATCCAGTTCCGATTTGCTGGAACCAGTCTAACACAAGCCTATACTTCCAGTGGAGAACTAGCCCATTGAAACCCCAAATACAAGTCAGATCCATATTCATAAGCCCCTTCTATCCAAAAAACTTACTAGAGTATTTGCTAATCTTTGAATCAGAGAAACTACATCGTGATTCATAAGCTCCTTCCATCCAAAAAACCTACTAGAGTATTTTCTGATCTTTGAACCTAAGCCTGGAGTTCGCTTTAACACTGCCGAATGCAGAGTTGTAATCTGGTCAAAGTGAGCATAAAAAAATGAATAGGACAGAGAGAGAGAGAGGAATACGAACAGAGGAGGGATAGAGAAGAAGAAGAAGAGGGATAGAGAAACTCACCGTTGCTTGAAGAGAGATACACCAGTTGAAGCCCGAGGATTTTCAACTCACCGTCGCTTCACTCCTTGAACACCGACAACCTGAGAAGCACGAACAGAGGGAAAGAGTGAAGCAGAGACGGAAGGAGTGAAGCAGAGAGAGAGAGAGAGGGGGATAGAAAAAGACGCACAAGAAGGAAGGTATGCGCGGGCGATGCTTATTTTCTTTTGTTAGATGATGAAAATTTGTGGAAAAACCCGCGCAAACATGCAGCCACGGTTTCAACAAAAGTAAATATGTATTGCAACGGTTAACCTTATAACCGTCTCAAAAGTAAAGCATGTATTGTAACCGTCCATGAAAGCGTGGCCAAGCTAAATACGAGAATTGAACATATGGACACAACAAAATATTCGGTTGCTATATGTGATTTTTAGCAACCGTTTTTTTTTTGTCCGTTGCTGGAAAAATCATTGCTAAACATCATTTTTCTTGTAGTATGAATCTAAAATGATAGGGAATAGGAAATTTGCAACTTGTACAGGTGCAACTTCCACTTTTAAAACAATTAGTCCTGGTAATACAAAAGAAAATGCTTGGTCTCTAATAAGTAGGAGTTCGAAATCTAATGCCACTTCATCAATAAGTTCATTTATTAAACTTAATTTTTATGTATAAGCAAAATTTTCTAGCTTAGGTGATTCATTCAACTCAGGTAAAAATGAATAATTTTGATATTTTAGCCTGATGGAGTGGATATAGACAAAATTATCCAATCCTTGTCGCTATGGCATGTGATCTACTAACCCCTTCGATGTATATAATTCCATCAAAGCGTTGTTTTAATACAAGTACTAGGGTGCTGGACGACAAGAGAAGTTACATGAATGGTGAAAGTTTTGAGATGTGCATATGCTTTAAAGATTGGTTGGATGTTGAAGATAGATTACAAGACAGATGGGGGTGTTATGTTTGTGCCTATAATTCTTTATGGTGACCTGCTTCATATCCACTTTGAATTAATTTGAGAAAAACCCAAAGGCAAAATTTAATAGTGGTTTGTAGTGGAAACGTAAGGCTTGGGCCTCTGGGCCTAAGCCGTAGCCCGTCACAAATCACCATTGGGGGTTGCGCCCTGCAACGGTATGGACCCGATCCATATTCATCTTAAAGTCTTAGTCTTGTGGGATAAGAGTTAGACATTGGGTGTATTAGGGGCTTAGGGTTTTCTGTGAGTGCAACTTTATATTTCTTCTCCATTGCCAACTACATAGTGGATTTATGTTATTTCTTTGCCTGTGAACATATGTAAATCCGTGTGTGTTCTCTGCCCTTGTTTCTCTTTATCTCTACTTTTCCTTTCAATTTGGGTGTTATTCGAATCTATTTTCTTAGGTTTTTTCGCAATAGAGGGCATGACACTACACTTGATGTTTCACTTGAGGCAGATTATCAAAGTCAAGGAGATGGAGGTGGTACAAGTTGAATTTAGAGAAAAATGATGAAGTCAATTTTTTTTGTATACTCAATAATTGTGTAGCATTTTTTTTTAATTTTGTTTTTCAATTTTATTTAAATTATTTATTATTTTTTCAACAATGTAATTTTTTCTTTTCAATTTATAAATATATTGTATTATATTTTTATATTTTATTCCATATTTCATTCTTCCACTGACCATTGTATTGTTTCAATTCAAATGAAATAGTATTCTTATTTCTTATAATTTGTTGTCCACTTTGTATTTTGTTAAGTATTTTTTTATTTCTTTGTTAGATTTTTTTTTCCAATTTGTTTCCAAAGACTCAAAGGAAAGTTAAGTATTTTAGTTTTTACTTAACAAAAAAGTCAAAATGTCAACAAAAAAAAAGTTTGGCTCGGTTCAGCCAAACCTCAAGGCCCAACTTGTAGCCTAGCCCAACACAGTTTGCAATTCACCTGACCCAAGCTTGTGGCACACCCCGATGAAATATCCTAAGGGGGGAGAAGCACGACCTAACATGGGCCATTCCATGTTGGTCCAACACAACTTGATTTACACCTTTAAATGCATTCTTAGTTCTTAGGGGTTTTTACTGTTCAGTCCACCCCCATAAATCTTAGCTCCATCGTACAACTGGGGTAGGTGACAAATCGGAATTGATGCCCTAATATTTATACATTAATGTTTTTTATTTTGGGAGAATGACGATTTAGCCAGGGTTAAAATTTTTATGCCCAAAGTACATTTATGGTAGGTGTCAGAATTGTTGTCAATTCACGGGTGGACATTGATGTATAAAATGGGGGTATATGACATTTTAAATGTTTATAGATCTATAATGAAACTCAGACAATGGGCCTATCCGTAGTTTTCCGTTTTGTTTTTGATTGAAATATATCCACGATTTTAAAGAAATTATAAATAGAAGTATATAAGTGGTCTACTCCAATTTTAATGTAATACATTGATAAAGATGACACCTGATGACAAGATTAAGCATTTATTAAGGGTGATTATTGGCACGACCGGCCGAGCTTAGCACATGTGATAAGGGTTATAGAGTGGGTATAGACCTTGGCTGGGATTTTTGGGTTGTGAATTTAAATACAATAATAAAATGCACAAAAGTAAAAATTGATGATACCGAAAATGCATGATGCAAGAAAGGATTTGGCCAATCAAACCTTCCGGTGGTTTTGATTAAAACCATCTGATTACCACTTTTATGATAATATATTTATATTTTTATGATGTTTAAACTTTATATAATTAAAATAATACACACGTGGGTGTGATATATGCATATAAATGAGATCCAATTCAATCCAACTCCTTTTTAATTTCTTTTTTGGTAAAAAGTGATTTCATTACAAAGAATCCTATCCAAATCCAACCCACCAAAATCCAATTTGATTAGATACAAAGAACAAAAAAATCAGACACCAATTATAACTTGATCCAATCTATTGCCTTTATTTAAAAACTAAAAGTAAAAGAATAAAAGAATGCAAAAAAGGTAGGAGCTTGAAGTGAACCCTGTACCTTTCTTCCCCATTATTTTCTGTATGCTTGCATTCTCATGAATCCCTTGAAGCAGTACTCCACTTGTAGATTTGGTGTCACCTTTCTCAAATCTGAAGTTGTAACAATCAAGTACCAAAACCATTCCCTACATTGTTAGAGTTGTCAGAAAACAACCCACCGATTGCCTCACCACCAAGAAATACAAATAAATAAATGAAAGAAACAAAGTTGAATAAGAAGAAAGGTACCATTCTTACCATTCTTTCTCTAAAATTTAATCTCTGTTGATTGATTTTTCAAAAATTTTAATCTCATCTTCCCATTGTATCAGTTTATTGTTCATCAGAAATCGAATAAGCATATAAAACTGGATTTTGAACTTAAGGCTGTGTTTGGTTGCAGTGTAATTTCATTTGCATTAGTACAATGTGCAAATGAAAAGAATACAAATTCTGTTTCAAATCTTATTTTACTTTATTTGTATTAAAATGATAAATTTTGAAATAAAAATAATCATAATTTGCACTACCATGGTTTCACATCAGTACAAATATATTCGCATTGCAACCAAAAACAGCCTAATAGTCAGATGGTCAAATGACACCTATACAGGTTAGCTGTGGTATGGCTAAATGGACCTCATGTTCATTCTTCTCTGCCCCACCCCCAATTTCTCTGTACCAAAAACGAGCCGATCCAATCCATTGGATAATGACCTAAGTGATTGAACCAATTGACCTGATCGAGTAAATTTGCCTCAACCCGATTTAAAATAGTGGCATTACAAACCCGACCCGGAACATCTCATATAAACGGGTTGGATTGAATTGTTATGGCGTTTCCATTTCGCATAATCGGGTCGGAGTACGTTGGGTCAGACCAGGCTGAACCAAACCCGACCCGGTGACATTTTCTGGTGAATTGTGAGCAAATTCCTTTCTCAATTCTCACCAACAAAACACACTTTACAAAACGTACTCGGTACAGTTTGTCCCATTATACGAAACTTCGTAAAGCAATAAAATAGGCGATTCCTTTTAAACCACCAGGTGACAAACATACAAGCACTATTTCCACGGTTGGATCACCATCTTCATCTACGGACAGAGCAGCCCATATTTCTCACTTTTGTTAAAATGTTGTGGGCCCATGTTTAAATCCGTCCAACCGAAGCGAGAAATTTTAGCGAACAGCGAACATATGCAATTCTTTGATACCTCACCTCCGGATACGATGGGACTCGTGAAAGATACACTAGAGAACAAGATTTAGAGGGAATCCCCCCTTGTCGGTGGGGTTGTCTATCAAGAGTTGCATAATGTCGTTGCTTAGTAGCACTTCTTATCTATTGGTTTATTAGTTTATGAGAAATGTTGACTCATCGACGACATGGATTTCTGTAGACAGATTGGTGGAAGAATCGCATTCGGATTTCGGGCATTCGTTCGGTTCCCTACCGACAAAGACATGGAACGGAAAAAGGAGAAGAGCTTCATTCACAAGTCGCAACCGTGGACAACGTTGACCTCGCCAAGCGCCAAGAGGACGGAGACCACTATCTCAGCCGTCCAATCGTAATCCCCTTGTATCTGTGTGTCACGAGATTGAGGTTTTCTCTCTCTCTCAGAGTCTGTACATCTCTCAAAATTAGATTTACCTTACCGTCCTTTCGATTCTATCAGTCAGTCCTGCGCTGCATATGCAACTCTCTATGGCTATGTGGTGATGATGTAAGATCTGGATGCTCTAGTTGGAGGGTAGTTCGGATGTATATTTGCTTTGTTGGTCCGTTGAATCGCAAAAGAATGACGTTTAGAGGATTCAAAGTGGTTTATCCGGTGTGAGTATTTCGATGTTTAAGTTAGTAATCTAGTATGCGAGTTGAAAATTTATATGCCAGAAGGCTGGTGAGCTGTCGTAGGTTTTACGAAACATTTCTGAAATCCTCGGCCCGTGCTATTAAGAATCCATTTCGTACTCGAAGGTGGACTTCGTATGAACTGATAAGGCTTATCAAATCCGTTTGATCCGGGTGGGATAAGGATAAGGTTCATAGATGTGTGACATGATCTCAGAAAAGATTAAAAACAGCTAAATATCTAACTTTTAAAAATTGATTGTGTCACCTTGGTAGGTTAGGCCATCACAAATTATTCGAACCTCAGTCTTGACCAAAATACCCAAAGGTACCTGAGCTGCCCTCACCTGCTGAAGTGGAGTAGAATACTGAATTGTCATCTAATCAATAGATCACTTCCATGTGTTCGGGTGTTGATAAATCGGATCAAGTTATCACTCATCAGTGGGGTTATCAAAATCTTGAGGGTTTTTTTTTGCCTTCTTGTCTGTAGTACATTGCATGTAAAGCTGACTTTTATTCTAACATATGAGAAATGTTGCCAACTCTAGCTGGGGGCGCAGAATCCAAGATTTGCATAATTGGTTTGTTATTGATTATTTTTTTTGTTAAAAATAAACAAATGCAACTAAACAAGTTCTTGCAACTCCTTGAATTCTTTGCAAATGTGGGGCCCATTAAATGATTTTTTCCCTAATTTAGACATAAAACCGCCTTTTCTAGGGTCGAACAATTCTGTGTGGCGATGCATTGCAAGAGTTGAACTGAGCGTAGTTCTCAGCAACCCTGTGTTCGGTTGTGCTCACTTCTCACTTATTAATTACCTTTAACTTCTATCGGAAGGAAACACACACACGAAGGGTGGTAGTGGGTCCCACTCTACCTTCGTCCCACGTCCAGGCTGTGCGTTGGTACGTCTGCTGAACGCGGCGTTGTCTTGTCCGGGTATGTCAATATGTCATATAAAGGGAGGATATGCGTAATACGCACTGTGCGTATTTAAACCAAAATCCAGATTAAATTAATTAAAACAATATAAAATAAAGTAAACGAATTGCCCAGTTCGGTTGCTTCCATAGTTTCATCTCCTCTGTCTTTCGATCTACAAATCTCGAAAAGTTTTCGTTCTTGTCTGCAACTCTTCTTTCTTTACTTCTCCCTCTCTCTTTCTCTTCTCTGCAGCGCCGTCCGATCTCCGAAAAGCGCATTCAAGGTTACTTTCGATCTCCACCGTCGCTTTTCCTCCAAGATCTACTCCTAGCGTTGCTTCTTTCTCTATTGCTGCCTCGGAGCCTGGTAGACGACAATGGCGGGGAGGAGGGATGTTAACTGATGAATTTGTGTGGCCATGGATCTAGTGAAATGGACGGTGAAGAGTTTGTGACTGAGGGGGTGCAAGGGTTTCAGTCATGGCGGCGGAAGGGTCTCGTAGCTGGATGGAGTCTTACAAGGGTATGTCCTCAGACAACATCAAGGGTTTGGTTCTGGCACTGTCGTCGAGTTTCTTTATAGGTGCGAGCTTCATTGTGAAGAAGAAGGGCTTGAAGAAAGCGGGGGCTACCGGAATTAGGGCAGGTAAAAAAAGTTTATCCTAAAAGAAGTCATGTTTTTAGTTTTTCCAATTTTATTGTATTTGGTTGGACTTGTTGGTCGTGTAATTACTGCAATTTGGGAATCGGATTGATGTAGGTTTTCTTTATTTTAATGGTTCCTGTCTAATCGTTGAAAGGTTTGATTTTGTGGTGAATTTGATGAACTATAATGCATTCTTTTGACGGTGTCTGTGGCATGTAATCTGTCCAGCAAATGCGTTTGCATCCTTGTTTTCTACGCTACTGATTAAAAAATAGAAGATTTGGCTTTTTAGGAGACTACACTTCTACATTTTATGTTTTGGCTGTACAGATCAAGTCAATATTTAACAATTCGCTATGTTATTAATGTGAAAGATGGCGTTTGTTTCCTTGAGTTGTCAGATTTATCAAATTTTGCGTGTGGGGGCGTGTAATAGTCCTGGATCATGGGGGGTTGCGAAGTGCAAAAGAGTGTCCAATTATGGCATTATGTTGCCCATGATAAGATGCGGTGAGAATAGTGGTGCATTATGTTTGCTTCTATATGCAGGGATTGTCTGTGAAGTCAAATATGATTGTGCTAACGGTGGAGGCACTAAGGTGTTCTTCTACCTTGTATTTCTAATTTCTCATATTTAGTCCACACAGCTACTTAGCTAACAAGTTGGTTGAGATCTGACTGAATGTCATTCAACGTTCTGGTTAGAGAGACCATTTTATGATACCATTACCATACAGGCTGGTCAAGCTTGAGTTAGCCCAAGAAAAAAAAGGAAAATCATAAAGTTGTGGTGATACAGCCCAATGATCAAGCATCAGAAGGTTTAGTGCATGAAGTAATAGTATGAGTATAGGGAAAGGGGTGGAATCACAGTAGTGTATATAGTATGGTATCACAATGACAGTGAGTTGTTAGGTGCACTATTGAGTTGGTTATATACATTTAAGCCATTCATTTTCTTAAGTTGGAGTTATATTAACAAGTGAGCTGACCATAGTTGGGATTAAGGTTTAGTTGAGTTTAGTTGATTATTAATTAAGGTACTTAGGTTGTTTCTTAACCAACAAATGCATGAACCTAGGGAGTCTATACGATTAATAACTGTAGGAGAATATTTAGTCTAGGTCTATATATACCTAAGGTATCCAATCTGTATAACACAGTGTTATCGAAGTGTCAACTAGTCAGATGAGGGCCAAACCTACTGCATCACTAACTAGTCGGTTCTTGGTTGTTACTCATGATGTGATTGCCTAGGACAACTAGTTGATTAACAGCTAGTCAACCACAAAGTCATTTTAATGTTTGTTTGTATATCTAATTATTAGAAATAATATAGAATATATCTGTATTTTGTTATATTCATTCTGTTGCTTAAAATATTTGTGATTGAACAGTGTTGGATAATGGCATATAAAATAGAAAAAGGCATAAAATAAAAGGAGGCAGTGGAGGAGCTCTTTTAAGTTTTCTTCCAATCAGTGATATGTTCGTACAGAGTTTTCATGAACAAAGGGCATATCAAATATTCAAGGCTGCACTCTTTCTCTGGAAAACAAAGTCTGTGATCCTAATTTTTTTTTTTGTTTGCAGAACAAAGACTGTAAACTTAATCATAGTTTTCAAGGTGCAAAGGCAAAGATGGGCGACAGAGGGGCACCTAGGCATTGAGTTCTTAAAATAAAAAATATAAATCCCAGGGTAATTTCCTAGGTTTCATAGTAATAAGCACTAATCTTTTAAGTTTTAACTAATAATTACCACAATCCTCATAAAAGAAGTATAAACCCCATATCAAAACAAAGAAAAACAAAGTATCAACATATTTATGAGAAGAAAAACAAGAAGGTAATGAAGATAATGAAGTTCCATTGGTTGTTTTTGTGTTCCAATTGGATACGATCTTCAAGTTATTTCTTACTTTTTAGTTCAGGTTTTAAAGCCTTAAAGGGCTCAAACTATGTTACTGACTTCTGTGTCAATTGAACCCAAACAAATAAGAAAATAATAAAAAGAAACTAGTATAAGAATAATAATATTAATACTATAAACCCATTAACCCACAATATGAATAGTTTAGTCTAATAATATCTATTGCACTATTAGTAATAATATAAAAATATAAAAATATTATGTGGTGTCTTTTTTTTTTTAGAAAAGTTAAGATAAAATTTATTAGATAGAAATTGTAGTTCAAAGGGACCCCCTAAAGAAAACACCTTAGCAGGGGAGCAACCCAATCAAAACAAGGTTACAAATGCCATAAGCTCCTAGAATTCAGCCTAGCCCCGAACTGAGAAGCCTGGAGCCCCTTCGATGCTGACACCCAAGAAATCATCTTTCCAAATGAAATGGATATAAGATCCTCCGGGTCCTTGTAGATGTTATGGAAAAGCCTTTTGTTCCTTTCTGCCCAAATGGTACTGATTACTGCAGCCAGAATGGACATCGACACAGCAGAAGCAAGCTTTGACAACACCTGTAACACCTAGCTCCACAACATCTCCTTCACTGAGGCTGGCATAGCCCAAGTAAGACCCAATGAAGAGAGATAATGTTTCCAAATCCTAGCAGTAATAGGGCAGTGCAGAAACAGATGGCTGTTATCTGCCATTGCTTGACCACACAACACACAGCTCTGATCCTGGAGTTGAATCCCTCTCTTAGATAGATGGGCTTTGGTTAAACACCTATCTAAAGCTGCAGCCTACACCAGGGCATTGATTTTTGAGGGAGAGGTTGGGTTCCAGATTCTGGAAGCATGCATGTCTTCTGAGTTACTTGCCGACAGATGAGTGGCAAAGGACTTGACTGAGAAAAGGCCATCTGTTCTCCAAGTCCAGATCCAACTATCTTCTTTGAGCAGATCCAGGGGCTGGAGAGAGATCAGCTCAAGTAGTTCAACTAGATTTGCGATTTTCCAATCCTGAAAATTCCTTCTATATGAAGGACACCATATTATGTGGTGTCTTATAAATACATATGTAATTTGGGCAAGGTGGCCCTCCAAGAGTCCCTTATTGCCTAGGCATTGCCTTGACAACTATGAAATACCAGCCTTTTTCTTCCGTATGTAGTCTATATTGACTTATGAGATTGCATCAATGCGTTAAATTTAGAAAATATCCTTTTTTATCAGCTAGTTACTTAGTCAATACCTCACATCGAGTAGAGAAGCCAAAATGACTAGTCATTGCTTCATTGCATTGATAACCCTGGTAGAAAGGTGCTGTATCTTGTTGGATACTTCAGTTTTTAATTTAAATTCCATATCAGCACCTTGTTCAACTGTGTCCTTACTGTATTTGGGTAACATAGCTATACCTCAAATTATAGGTGAGAGGATAAAAGTGAAAAGTTGTTTTCTGGTGAGTTTTCTCTAATTTGAGAGTTGAATAATTTATCTCTTGGGGCTCAAGTGATTCCCAGTATTTTAAAAGCAAGGTGCAACTAAAACCCTGTTCGTTTCCTCTTAACTCTTATCTCTTAAGAGGAATCTTTTAACTTTAAGAGAAAAATAGGTGTTCGTTTCCTCTTATCTCATATTTCTTAAAGTGCAATCATACAACTTTTTGTTTTCCAATGATACCCCCAAAAAGACAAACAAAAGCTCTCATATATGGGGTCAAAATGGATATTTGATAATTTTCAGAATTCAGAACAACATTCTTTGCATTTAGAGTTAGAGGAAAGAAAACTTCACCAATACCAATATACCTCTTAATGTAATTATTGTACTTTCAGATGTTAGACTTCAGAGCAAACAAACAGGCCCTAAAATTTAAGTCTATATTTTTAACTAATAATGTTTTTAATATTTTTCATGTTTTTTGATTTTTTAACATCTTCTTGCATTTTTGCGTCTTGCTTCAAAAAGGTGCCCACTTCACCTTGTGCCTCACACCTCGGGCACAAAATGGCCCTTGTGCTTTTTTTTGCGCCTTGCTCTTTTAAAACACTATATATGATAATCTTAAGAGTAGTGTGTTTGACAGTTAACATTTTAAACATGTCTATGCCATGAAATTCTCTTTTGACAATATGCATCTCTATCATTTTGTGTTATAGGGCAAACTTTGGGATAACTTCATGAGGTACATGATCTCGTTCAAAATTAATTCTTGCTTATTTTTTTACAGGAGTTGGAGGCTATTCTTACTTATATGAGCCACTGTGGTGGGCAGGCATGATAACAAGTAAGTTCACCTTATTCTTTATGTTAGATAAATTGCAAATTACAATGGGCCTTTGATAACTTTTAATTATGGTAGAAGGAATTTTTTTAATTATTAGTTATTAGAGATTATGAAGGGGCAATAATTTGGTGCATTGTTAAAATCTCAGGCTCACACACCCAAGATATAAATAGTTTTGTATTGTTAAGTCCTTTAGTTTGCTGGACTAGGAGCAGGTTATTAAGATACTCTCAGACAGCTTAAGAAAATAATAATAAATAAGAAAAATGGCTTTCTTATAAGCCCAGTCAGTCCTATTGGTGGGCTGAAACTTTTTAGTAAAGAAAAGGGCCTACAGTCCTGTTTAGTGAACAACAGGCCCCAAGTTAATTGGGCTTGTCTGTAATGCAATAAGCATTTAATGGGCCTGCAATAGAGCCCATTTAATGGGACAACATGCCCTAAAAGAATTAAATTTATATTAATTATTTTTCTTGTGAGGTGTCCCACTTATTTATAAGGGAATGCCACTTGTCCTATTCTAACAAGAGGGCTATTTTCCCTCCTTTAACCACTTGAGGGGGGGGGGGGGGTGTGGCATATGTCACCCTAGGAGAGAGATGTGAAAAAAACCCAGTTATTGGTCTAGTTGGGTGAATTATATTATGTGAGAAATTATACTAAAAAATTTACCACTAACATGTATATAATTCTTGTATTGTACATTTTGATATTTCTTTTGAGAAAATAAGTGATGATTTTTAAACTAATGCTCATTCCATCTGTGCTGTTCTGTCATATTGCCTAGTTGTGTTTATAAAACTGCGATGTGATTGAGGTTTGAGAAGCAACTAAATAGGTTTCCTAAAGAAACAAACACAAAGATAAGGAAAGGTATATAAAAGTAAAAATAAGAAATGGAACAAGGGAGAATGTAATTGAAGGAGACTCCAAGATTGTTATGGGTTGGTTAACAGATCTGAACTCAGTCATTTGGTGCTACATTAACCTCTCAAAGAAGGCCAGCTGGTTATTAAGAAATATGAATGTTAGTGTTGGGTTGGTAGTCTGCAAATTCTGTGGCAGATTATCTTGCTAAACAAGGGTTTTTAAAGGAACATTTGTACTTGGCTACCTTGTAATCCTTATCTATAGTGCTATGTGGTTTTCATGGGAGGTCGCACCTCGTGCCTCTCAATGGATGCTTGTAACAGTTTTCATATTTTCTTAATAAATTCCTCTTCAATTATCAAAAAAAAAAAATGGAACAAGGGAGAATGGTGAGAAAAGGGAAATAAGTTTGAAATCATTCCATCTATAGGTATTAGGTGAAGGGTGTTTGGTATTCTTCAAATTAGGGAAAGGTTGTATAAGGTCCATAATGTTTATAAAGGAGAACGATGAGAAATGGCTTCAAATACAACTCTTGTAAGAGTCATGTTGCTATGTCAGAGTTGGATTTGGGGCCTAGTCTCCTGGTTCTCTCTCTTAATTTTGTCTTATTGTGCCCAGTTTTGTTCTCATTTTTTTGATCAATAACTGCATGATTTCATTTATATTTTTTTGATAGGAAACGGTAACTTTCATTGTTAATAATAGTTAAAGGTTGCAACTGTCACCATCCAAAAGGCCACATGGAAAACCCTTAGACAAAGTCAGTCTTACAAACAAGCCCAGAACAACTCCTGCCTATGGTTTCATTGTTTCAATGGATAGATCATGAATTTGTTAATATTTAAAAAAAAAGGTAGAATAGTACAAAGAGATACAACAGAGAAGTAATGAGAGATAAAACCTCCTACCTTTCCCCAACACAAAGCCTCTCTCTTAAGTTGTGCCCAGAAAATAGTCTCTTGCCCCACCCCTTGTTTGGCTAGCAAAAGATTTAGCACTTCCTTACACCAACTCAAAATTACTTCCATGCCTCTTGTTAGTCAACTGAATTTCTTCTTTCATTATTGTATATCAACATCTTCATTTCCTCACTTTGTAGCCAATTTATAACCAACTGTTAGTCCCCTTCCACATTTAATTTCCTAATGTTCAATGTTCGCCCTTTGTATGCCTTCCATCAATGCCAAAACTTCTGCTCTAAGAGAGTCCCCCCCTCTGCCTGTCCTGAGTTTAAGAGCAATTATTTTTCTCTCTTCATCCCCCAGAACACCTCCAATTCCTGATAGTCCAGGGTTTCCAATGCTACTACAGTTAAGTTTGATGAACCCTCTTTTTGGTGGAGACGAAATGTGATTAATGATAATCTTGTTTGGAGCAGAAGCTGCCACTCCCGTCCAGTTTTTAAGAATATCATCAGTTGAAATACTTCTACCAGCCGTGGAAAATACTTCTACCAGCTGGGGTACCATTTCTGGTTTCACCCTTACCAACTTTACATTTGCAGCATGGAGGTTGGAGACATCCAATAGTTCCATTTCTCCTCCACAGAATTTTGTGGTCTTAGAGAAAACTTCTTCCAACAAGGCATGGAAGGGTAAATCCAGGATTCTCAGGTTAGTACTTACTGTTGGTTCCAGCCTTCCAGGACCTTTTCATTGCTTGAATAGGTCCATCTATGTAACGTGGCCATACCTTGCTTAGTATTCATTGAAATATCAGCAAACTCTGGCAGATTTTGTGGAAGTACAAGCAGAGCCTTGTTGCCTTCAAAAGGTAAAATCTCCATTTTACCTGTAACCGTTAGCACCCCTTTTAACTCTTTTGCCACACTCCTTTAGAGCCATTGGTCCATATTTTTGGCTTCTCTATCCTTGTAACACAATGAGTGTCCCCTCCAGGCTCCAGCACAGTCATTTTCTTTAACCTTCTCGGATTAATAAGTGACCTTTGTGCCAGTTCCTTTTCTTCTCTTTTCTCAACTGCAGTTTTTTGTGTTACAACGTTAATCTTGGAGTATTCCTGTATGGCCTTTGCTACAAGTATCCACCCTGAGGCTTCTCTTTCTTCCAGAAAACAAGTAAATTGTTTCAAGCCTTCCCCATAATACTTGTACACCCCAATAAATTTATAAATCAACCTTTTATATTTTCTTTTCGCTCTGCAAAATATTTCCTGCCCTCTTCGATATGGCAGTGCTTCCGGTCCTGTCCTGGTTCTGCTCTTTTCGCTCCTTCCAGTATATTCTGAAACCATGCAATAGCTCTTCCTGCTAGTATCAGTGAGGCTTTTCTTCTGCTGATGCAGAACTTACTTCGTCCATTGGTGGAAATGAAGATTTGTTTTTGCAAATTCTAAGACATTTTAGAGTATATTGCCCTTACCAATGCCAAAGATCATCTATTTCTTGGCTAGGACCTCTTTGAAGATTGTCACAGGCTAGTGGAATCTCTAGGAGCCTCTTGGGCTCTATGCATGAATAACCTGTTTTCTCAGGGAAGGTCCAAAATGCATCCCTGCTTCTGTTTACTTCTTTTTGGTTTGCATCACTTCTAAAGAAGTATTCTTCTCCCAAGTTGTGTTCTCATTTTTTTTTACCATGAGTTGAGAAACTTTTTTTAGTATTCTATCTTCTCCACTATTAATGTTTACATTTGCTGATAAAAAAGGTTCAGTTTTAATTTATAAGGAAATAACTTTGAATAGGTACATCTGATGTGTTCATTAGGTGATTAACTTGATCATGGGCATTCCCTGGTTGGCGTTTTGCAATTGACCTTGGTGTACCATCTTCCTTGGGCACTTCCTAGGCAATGGAAGATTGAAATGGCCTATACTGTGTTGACTATCATTGTTTACTTAATATATCTGGTCAACTATTTTAATATGAGGAACATTATGGCTTATACATGAATGTGGTCATTGTCTGAACTGTTCCAATCATCAAGGGCTTGTTTTTGAGGGGACCATTTCAGTCAACCATATGAATTACATTTAGCGTAAAAGAATTTGAGGTAGAAATGATGCGAATTCTAACGAGGTGCTTGTTATTGCAACAGTGATTGTTGGGGAAATTGCTAATTTTGCAGCTTATGCATTTGCTCCAGCTATTTTGGTCACCCCTCTTGGTGCACTCAGCATTATTATCAGGCATGTCTTCAAGTCATTTTCCCCCTCCTGTTTCTCTTTTATAGGTTCTGAATATCCATATTGCTTTT
This sequence comes from Nelumbo nucifera, assembly GCF_055504915.1. NCBI lineage: Eukaryota > Viridiplantae > Streptophyta > Magnoliopsida > Proteales > Nelumbonaceae > Nelumbo > Nelumbo nucifera. The sequence goes on from NC_142653.1 coordinate 54,807,272, forward strand.
CAGTGCTGCACTTGCACATATTATTTTACGGGAGAGGCTACATGTTTTTGGTATCCTTGGTTGTGTTTTATGTGTTGTGGGATCAACAACAATTGTCCTACATGCTCCTCAAGAACGTCAGATTGAGTCTGTAAAGGAAGTATGGGATCTTGCTACAGAGCCAGGTATTGGGCCCAATACAAACATTACATGTTTGGCACCTGTTGTATGTTTTTTTGTCCTTTCCCTTGTTTTTGATAAATATTTTGTCCTTTCCTTTTATCAGATTTTAACACATTGATCCATGTCTTATGCAGCTTTTCTTTTGTATGCTGCTTTGGTGATCACAGCAGTTTTTATACTCATATTCCATTTTATTCCAGAATATGGTCAGACACATATAATGGTCTATATTGGGGTTTGCTCACTTGTTGGTTCTCTGTCGGTATGTATAGGAATTGGTCTGTTCTTTTGTTGTTATTTCCTTACTCTTTCTGGTTTATTGTTGTTACCTTTTTTGGTATTTGATATGCTCTGACAGGTTATGAGTGTCAAAGCACTGGGAATTGCTTTGAAGTTAACATTCTCAGGAATGAATCAGTTAATATATCCTCAAACATGGGCCTTCACCTTAGTTGTAATTACTTGTGTAATTACTCAAATGAACTACTTGAACAAGGTAATGGTTTACCTTTTTGTTCTTTTTTATTTTGTTTTTCCATAATAATAGCTTTTCTTCAGCTTTTGTAAATGATATGAGCAGGTACCATACATCCAATGTGATGTATATTTCCTTATTTGAATAAGTTGACCCTTTTCAAGGTCTTTAAAGAAGGCATTGACTGCTTGTAATTTTTGTGTTTTTTATTAGTTGCTCATAATTAATGCTTACAGTAAATGGTTATATTATTTCACAATGTTTAACTAGTACGTGCTATATATATGCTTAGGTTATATCTATTAGGGGCCGTCTGGTAACAACTGAAGTGTCTGAAGTGAATGATTTATTGTCTTGTCTTTTATGTATACTATAATTAAATAATAAAATATTTGAGGATAAAGTACTCAAACCCAATTTCACCTTCAGCCATAAAGAGCTCACAATATCCTTTATAGCTTATGGCAAAGTAACAAGTCATTTCAGTTCAGCCCTTTCATCTGTTACCAGAAGGGTCCTTGGTAAACCACTGAATTAATTTATCATGTAGACATTTTTTCCTGATAGGTTACATTCGTAACGTATATTCTTTTTTTTTTTTTTTTTTATAAGCAACCTTAATAGCTTATGTTAAAAGGGAAAGCAATAAGCGATTCAGTTTAGCCATTTCAGCTGTTATCAGAAAACCCCTTGGTAAATAACCTTTACCAATTTCTGTTTGTGCAATTTATAATTTCTGATTGGCAGGGAGCACACATAGATGTAATTTTAAATGTTAATGATTCCTGTATGGCCTTGTTCACGTCTCGGTAAGTCATTTACCTGGGAAACACTTGCTTGGGTAAGTGCATTTACCAGTGTTCCTTTTTTTCCCAAGGTAAAGTTGTACAATGACTGTTATATCCAAAAAACGTGACATTATTGAAGGGACAATATTGTCCCATAGCAATTTTCTATGGGGATGGGTAAGTGATTTACCCAAGTCTCATGAGGGTATTACTTGCTTGGGTAAATGATCCGCTCGGGAATTGTTCTATTCCATGGGACCCACTAATACCGAAATATGAATGCAGGTTTATTTCTTTTCCATGGGACCCACCAACTTAACCCCACCCTCACTTCTTGGAAAACGAATGAGGTCTATACGTGATGGATGCATTGTGCTTTGTAAACTAGTCATATTTGTTATATATGATTCTTATGCTTATTGTTTATGGCCTGGTCTAAGTGTTATTCTTTTCACTTGGATTTGGAAGTGCAAAGTAGTTCTTTTATTGTGCTGACTTAGTGTTAATTATTATTCTTGGGTTTGAACCTGATTTTAGGGGTCTTTGATTTTATTTATTAGCTATTGATGTGTCTTTTCATTTTTTTTTCCTTATCTTGAGTGATTTCTTATTATAAAAAATGGATTTTCATGTAAATGGTTGGTTTGGTTTGTAATATTTATTTTAATGCTTCCTTAAGTTCTATAGGCACCTGTTGTTTCAACATAGAAGGGGAAAGGAGTTTTTGTTCACAAGTATTTTGGCTATATTTTCCATCCTTGTATGGGAAATTGTTTTTCTATTTGGGGTTGGGGGTGGTTTGGTAATTGTCAGACTTTTGCATAATCATTTTTTTGCTAAGGGGGTGTGACCTCTACTAGTCAAGAAAGTACATAATATAAAAGAGTAAACTACGTTCTGCCAAAGGACTACCGACATGCATTAATTTTGGTGAAAGTAGAAGCCTCTAAATGAGGAAGTCGAAGACCAAAGAACATGTGGTACGAAGTGGCAAGATGGTGGGATAGGACTCATGTAGCCAATCCCAAATAATTGGGAGTAAGGCTGAGTTGAGTTGAGTACTAATTTCTATCATTATAGACAGGGATATCTGTTTTTTTTTTTTTTTTTTTTTTTTTTTTTTCACAGAGAATGTACCTAGTTCATAATAGGTGAAATTGTTGCATCTTATCTAAAGAGAAGTGATTGTTCTCTGCATCTTTTCCATGCATATTTTATGACATTGCATGTCTTTTAAACTATTTAAAAGACAGTTTCTTTACTCTAATCAATTTGTGGCTTGTCAAAACTCATTGGGTGTATTGAGAGGGGGAACTAATGGACCAAATTGAGAAGTTGGATTTGAAAGAATCTCAAAAGGATTTTCTGGAGGATAAAGATGTCTTGGAGACAGAAATCGAGGTATAAGTGGGTCAAAGAAGGTGATGCTACCACAAAATTCTTTCATGCAGTGGCTAATGGAAAGCACATGAAGAAATTTGTGGCTAGTATGAAGGTAGATGGAGTTGTCATGAACAAGCAGGAGGATATCACCAAGATCATTGTGGATCACTTCAAGTCCATTTATAGAAGGCCCTTGGCTGAAAAGCCTTTGGTGGAAGGTTTGAACTGGCCCAATTTGAGTAGGGAATCTAAAGAAGAACTGGAAAGGAAATTCGAGCTGAAGGAGATTAAAGAGGCTGTTTCTTCTATGGATAAGTTGAAGGCCCCTGGGCTGGACAGTTTTATAGTGGCATTCTATCAAGACTGTTGGGATATATTGAAAGGAGAAATAATGGATACTTTAAATGGGCTTTTTAATAAGGGGATCATTAATCCAAGACTAAATGCTACCTTCTTAATTTTGGTTGCTAAAAAGCATGGAGCTAATCACCCTAAAGACTCCAGACCCATCGGATTGGTGCATAACATCATCTATAAAATCATTATGAAAGCCTAGTCGATTTCTTGTTGTGGATTAAGGTCCTTCCAACACCACACCTAATCAAGGAGCCCTTGTTCAAGGTTGGTAGATTATAGACCAAACCAAGGTTCAAAGTATTGGAAACTCAAGGTGTATTGGAAAGGCAATTTTAAGAGACGTATCAAGATACTCTTTGGATACGTATGGATACAAGTGAAAAATCAAGATATGCATAAATATGCTAGGAAATTCAAATAGATCCTAAAGAAATATATTACTAACAATAATTACAAGTTTTATATGATTCTAAATAAGTCATTTAAATGTAAAAAAACCATAATTTTATGATTTATATAAAGTGTAAGATGTTGGGACACAATTAGTAACCGTTGAAAAATGATGGAATAACTAAAATGTGAGAAGAACAAAAGAAAAACTAAAATGTGAATGTGTATATATCAATTTTCAAATAACCAATATAATTTACCTTAATATTTATTAGTATATAAAATTTAATAATCAATTCTAGCATTTATTAATAAACACCCACTAAGAAAAGAGAATATTTACTTAAAAATAAAAATGCATATAATCATGACAAGCAAGTGGGTTCGGCTTGTTGGTGAACTTATGGCCGTTAAAATCTAGTGACCAAGGTTCAAGTCTTGCTATTGCCTAAAGTTTGTAGTTTTTATACTAACAAAATGAAATTAATGAGAGAGAGGATCATTAATTAACGGAATTAATGAGAGAATTTGAATTAGGTGCTAAATTTCAAATTCAAATTTAAAATTGTCTTAAGTTATTGGAGTAATTAACTAATTAATGAAAGAGAAGTTAGACTTATATATAGGAGTAATTAACCAAATTAATGATGGAGAATTCAGTATTAAATATAGATTAAAAAGGGGACCCGAAACGATCAAGTGTATCGGATTGTTTTGGGTCTGTATCGATACAGATCCAAAACAGCCCGATACAGGCTCGTATCTGTGCTATATATACGAAAAGAAACATCACAAATGATTTTCACACGTTCCGTGTATCGGGTTCTTGTTGGAATGATATGTATTGGCCAATACGGCCCGATACGTTGCGATATTTTGAACCTTGGACCAAACTTTTATAGCAAATGAATGTGTGATCTTTAAGCTAGAGAGAGAAATTTATGATTTGGTGGATTGGTCTTTTCTAATGGAAGTTCTGAGGAGATGTGGGTTTGGGGATAGGTGGTGTAAATTGATTTCAGGATGTATTTACACATGTCATTACTCAGTGTGAATGGAACGGTGGAGGACTCAGGCAAGGTGATCTCTTATTTCCTTTCCTTTTTACACTCTTGGTAGTCACCCATTTACAGTAGACGATATCATTCTTTTTTATGATGGGAATGATGTATTCTCAGTTAGGAACCTGAGGCCAGTTATACAACCTTTGAAAGAATTTCCAATCTCAAGGTCAATTTTGAAAAGAGTTGTTTAATCGGGGTGAATGTGGAGTAGCGGGAGGTAGAAGACTTTGCTATCATTGTAGGTTGTAAGGTATCTTCTTGGCCATTAAAATACTTGGAACTTCCTTTAAGTTCTAATTCAAGAGAGCATAGCTTTTGGGCCCTAGTTATATAAAGATTTTCTACAAAGTTGGCATTGTGGAAGAGCAATTACATTTACCTAGGAGGCAGAATCACCTATTCACCTTAATAAAGTCCACTCTAGCCAGCCTTCCATTTCCTCTCGATCTTCAAGATTCCTAGGAGGGTGGGAAAAGGGTTGGAAAAGATAATAAGAGACTTTCTTTGGGAACTAGGGGGGGGATAAAAGGGATCATTTGGTAAATTGGAAGGTCTACAAGAGTAGAAAACAGGGAGGCCCAGGAATAGGGAGCTTAGACAAGAGGAATTTGGCCTTGCTTGGGAAATGGTTATGGAGATTTCTGATGGATAGGGGAGAAGTTGTGGCATAAGGCAATTCTAAGCATTTACAGATAGATGGACAATGGGTGGGATGTTGGAGTGTTTGCCAGGGCAACTCAAGCTTCCAAGTTTCCTCTCTTGTACCAGGTATGTTGTTTGTTCTGGTAACCATGTAAAATTTTGGCAACATATTTTGGATAGGACAATCACCTTTGAAAGACCAATTTCCATTGTTGTATGCTCCATCTTCTTTCAAAGAGGAATTGGTGTTAAAATTCATTGCATCTTCATATTCGCATTCTGGTTTTGATTGGGGCTTGGGTTTTGGTTGAGGTATAAGGGGCTCTGAACTTCCAAATGTACTTAGACTCCTTCAAATTCTTGGAGGGGTGTTTTTGAATCCCTTGAACCTGACTCTAGGATTTGGACTCCATCCTCCTCTTGGTCTTGTGCATCCTTCTGTGAGGTTCTCTCACACTCATCTGTAACCACCCATCCTTTCCCTGTGAAAGAGATTTGGTGTAGACCAATCCTTTTGAGAGTTGGGCATTCTGTTGGGAATCTTTCCATGAGAAAATTAACGCTTGTGACCTACAGAAAAGGGGACCTAAGTTTTTACCTTTCTCTTTCTTGGTGCTTACTTTGCAAAGCTAATGGTGAGACATGCTATCACTTGTTTAGTATCCTGTCATTTTGTTCCTTGCATTTGGAATTGGTTTCTATTTTTTTGGTTACAGGTGGTCAAATCCTTCTAGTTTGTTAGATCTCTTTGCACTTTCTATTTTCAGGTGGCCAAGGGAGAGGGGGAGAATTTTGTGGAAATGTACTGGAAGAGCAACACTATGGATAGTTTGGGAGGAAAGGAACACTCAAATTTTCAGAGAAAAAGAAAGAGCTCAAGAAGCAATAATAGTGTATCACTATCAGAGTGGCTCATTGGGCCAAATCTTTAAAGAGCGTCTCAATTGTTTTGGTAGAGAACATTATGAGGAAATGGAGAGAGGTGGTGGGCACTTCTACAAAAAAAGAATCTGACTTACAAATTCTGGACTCCCCCAAATGAAGTTTTGATCAAGCTCAACTTCGATGGCAGTAGTAGGGGAAATCCAGGACCTTCAGGGATTGAATCCATTTTTAGGGATGAGAGAGGGATTATGATGATTATTTTCAGCACCTATTAGAGTAGGAGATTCTTTAAGTGTGGAGGTCATGGATGTTATGGAAGGGGGTACAAAGAGCAAGAGTGATGAACATAAATAAGCTAATTATTGAGGGAGACTCTAAATTGGTGGTGGAGTGGTTGAAAATTGAGGAGGCAACCCTATAGCAGTATAGAAATGAGATAAAAAGTTCCTATGACAGGCTAGAGAGATGGAAGTGAGACTTCAATGGGTTCAAAAGACAGCCAACAGCATGGCTGATGAACTAGCCAAGCAAGGGGGGGTGGGGAGAGGGAGCAAATCTTTTGGGCACAATTGTAAAGGAAGTTGTATGGGGAGATAAAAACTTGTTATCTCTCCCACTAATGCTTGTAATACGTGTTTATTAATTTGCATTAATAAAATGCCAAGTTATTTATCAATAAAAGAAAGTCTTGGAGACCTAAAGGTACCTGGACTGGAAAATGGGCATTTTTTTTATACTTAATCTGAAAATGCGCATTTCTACATATGGCTAAATTGCCATTATGAAGTTAGGCAGTTGTTTTTTATGTTACTAAAACAAAACCTGGACCATAAAGTATTGAAGTGACCATATTGTTAAATTTTCCATATTTCGTTTATCAAAAAAAAATCCATATTTTGTTCAGCTCTGATATTCAAAACATGGTCAGGTGGAGTACTACTTTGAGTGCCTAATGCTGCTTTTTAGACATGTTGTATGCACATGTGTTTTCGGTGGTTGAATCCTCTAAATGACCCTTATTTTATGGCAGGCCCTTGATACATTCAACACAGCAGTTGTATCACCTATTTACTATGTCATGTTTACGTCATTAACCATTTTGGCCAGCGTGATCATGTTTAAGGTAATTCTTTCTGCTAATTCACGTGCATCAGCATTCAATGCTACTTGCTTTGCTGTGATGTAATACTTCAAATGCTCAATGGATTAACTGAGTTTAATGGTAAATCTACAAAACAATATAGTTTCTTCTGGTCTGCAACAGTTGCAAGAGATATGTAGTAACATAGCAGCAGATGGCATATGGTGCACTTATTTGTGGCAACTCATAACTTGATTGTTTCTGGTTGTAACTTTGGATCCCCTACCCAGTGTTTTTTCTCCCCCTGTCCCTCCTATTCACTCTCTATGTGGTGGATTTGCTTTACTTATATATATATATATATATATATATACATAAAGAAAACACAAAACGTGACATTTTCAGCAACCTGTTGCTTAAAAGGCTAAAGCAGAATAACCAAACAATTCTATTTGAAAACAGGATTTAGCCAGACAATCATGATGCCTAGATACAGGGATATGACTCTATATTTCCTAAAATTTTTGGTAATAGATTCAGGTATGGGTATCTTATATTATATGCTTATATCCAATGTTCAGTGAATCGGACCGGGCATAGAACCGGAGAAGGGAGAGGTTCATGGGTTAGAGGTTCGACTGAGGTCAAACTGGAGGTCGAACCATGATGACCTGGCATATACATAATTCCATATATATACTACAGGTCATATGAATACTATATAATATATTTTACAACTTTTAATGTACTTAAATATGGTGGATGGATGGTAAGCTTTTTAATTTTTAAAACAAATGACTAGGGTTCAATCCTTTTAACTTACATTTTCTTTAAAATACATGCATAATAATGCAATATGTATAATAAATAGTCATTAAATAGTATAAGAGGTTGATTAGTGGTAATTCTTGTTAACAACATTTTAAAATTTCACTTATGTATGAACCCGGGCGGTTTCATGAAACCGGGACCAGTTCACCGGTTTTCTGGTTCAATTGGCTGATCAGCCGGTTTTCAGCGTGTTTTGAGCAAGTCCAATTATTGGGGGATGATCGAGTCAGGGTCTCGAGTCACGGTTCAACCTGTTCAACCGGCTGGTCCGGTCTGGTTTTCTAAACACTGCTTATATCATAATCTTGTGTTTATATCCAGTTTTTGAAGTTAATGCTATTCTTCAAGATTTATGTCTTGCAAAATTTAATTACATTTTTAATATGTGAAGATAATTTTATAGTATAATTTGTTAAAATATGCGACTTTCCATATTTTTCAAGTGTTAATTCTATAGAGCATCTCTATCTATGCTTATCTGGAATTGCATCTGATAAGTATTGGGTACAATTTGGTATGCTAGCTAGGCATGTTCAAGTATCTGGATATCATAGCGGACAACTTTTCCCAAACTTAACAAACAATAGTCCACCATCCACAAATACCTTAAGATAGGACTATTGATGGACTGGGTTTGGGTTCGGTCCAACCCGAATTGAATTGGACCAAAACCTGGTTCATTGACAGCCCTACCTTAAAACATACTCCATATCTTCCAACTTTATTGGTCAAAATTTAGCACGTGCATAACATAGGACAAATAAGTTCCAGGAAATTGCAAATAGATCTATCTCACTTGCATTTAAAACACAACTCTAAAAAGTAAAAACACCCTGTATTGGGTAATGGCTTTTTTGTTAAAAAGGCCCCACATGCCTTCCAAGTTAATATTCTTTAAAGATTGATAAAAAACTAATATTCTTTAAACATAACATCTGCTCACATATCGAACCTTGATTATTCAAACATGCATCACATACATGATACATTACAAAATTGAGGCCAAACTCCAAACAAAATGAATTATACCTAAGAAAAAGAAAAGTAAAGAATAATTTATGAAGTTCTGAGTTCTCAGTTTGGGCTCTTGTTCTTCAATCAGCTTAGGTGAAATTTTGGTCCGTGGTTCATATTCTCTTTATTCAAATCATGACATTCAGAGAAGTTCTTAAATTAAAAAGGATTGCTGCGTTTTACTGTAGTCATCATTTTTAGTGAAATTTGACAGAAAACTGACAAAATAAAAAATGTAAAATTCTAATTCCACACCTAAATGGAAATTAAAATTTTACACAATTTTTTTTATCCATTGAACAGTCTGATGGTTCTCTGCAGTATGGCCACTAGGCCTTGTGTGCACCCTACTCTGCCCCACCCCCAATTATCCTGTAATGTGTAGCATGTAATATATATAAACAAATATCAGTCTGGTGGTTCAATTAGATATGGATTGGATGGTTCTGGGCAAGGATCAAAATTTCGATCATAGTTTTCAAGGCACCATGGCAAGGCAGGCACCTAGGTGATGGATTTTTTTTAAGAAGAAAACATATATCCTAGGGTAGTTCCCTAGGTTCCATAACCATATTTCCATATTAATTATCCATAATTTTCATAAGAACAGTATAAACTTCATGTTAAAGTATAGAAAATCAACATATTCCAACATATTCATGAGAAGAAAAAGAAGAAAGAAAAGAAAATTCTAAAAATATAGGGGCTGAACCCCTATTTCTGTTATAAAATGTGTTGACTAGAAAACATTTTAAGTTCTCCTTATTGGTTCAGGTTTTGAAGTCTTTTGAGTGTTCAATGCAACATTTAGCAATGTTTGTGTTGATTAAACCCTAACAAATAAGAAAATAATAAAAAGAAATTAATATATAAACACACAAAATGAATATTTTAGTTTAATAATGCCTATTTTATAATTATAACCACAAAAATTTAAGAATATAATTTTTTTTTATAACACACTGTACAAAACTGCTTGGCGATTAGGCAAGGCAAGCCCCCAAGGGCACCTTGTCACCTAGGTGTTGCCTTGACAACTATGATTTTGATACGATATGCTCCGTATCAGGTGTATTGTATTGTATCTTTTGGGTCCCGAAACATATATAAAAAACTATCTAAAAACCAATTTTTGAAAAACAAACTAAAAAAATATAAAGCGCACTGTTTTTAGTACTGATCATGGATTAAGGTATCGATATTGGGCAATTTGGATATGGATATGGATATAGATACACTTTGGAAACACATGGATATGGACGAGAAATATGGTATATATTTTAAGACAAAAATAGTCATAAATAGTATTTAAATGCATAAAAATGTATATATTAATGGTATATATGATGAAATATATTACAATTAATATACCGGGATGCGTAGATATCATAAATTTTATTTATAATGCATCAATCAAGAGTCCAAGACACTAAACATATGCACCTATTATATTTTAATTATTATATCAATTATTTTTTTTATTTTATTATTTTAACATTAAAAAATAAATAAATATTGAATTCTCAAATGCAAATTAAAATATCAATTAATAATTTATAAAAATATAATCTTAACTTAAAGCATATCAAAATTGTTAAAATTTCTAAGATATATCAGATTCAAATTCATAATTTTTAATTAATAAAATAATTATTCTATTATTAATATTTTATTTATATAAATTATATTAAATAAAAAATCATTTTTGAAATAAATGTAGACTAGTGGATTTGATAGGTTCAATTTAATATTATATTTTTTAATATTTTTTGTAAACAATAAATATGTTGTTATTACTTTTTAATGTAAATTAAAATATTAATTAAACATTCGTAAAATTGTATAAAAATTTTTAGATGCATATCATGTGCAAAGTTATAAATTTTAAGTCTTAAAATAATTATTATTATTAGTATTTATTTGTATAAATTTCTTGATATTAAAAATCATCTTTTTATTAAATGTGGATTTGATAGATTATTTGATATTAGTATATAAAATACTATTTTTGAATATTATTGCTTTGAATAGTTAGAGTTAAATATAAACATGTTATTTTTTAATTGCATGTAGACACAAAAGGTAATAGAATTTTATTTTATTTTTCATTTATTATCGCAAGACGAAGTGTGGTTTAAAATCACGGCGAAAGATTGACGTTCTTTAGGTGACCTGAGTTTGTGTCGCCATATTCCATTTTTACAGATAATAGAGATCTGGAGTATTACGTGTATCAATCCGTATTGGTGTGTATCGGCCGATACAATTTGTATCAGTTTGATACAAACGATTTACGGGATACACTTCTATTTGTAGCGTATCCTGTACCGCTACGGACTGATACTGACATGGTATGCCCCATATCGGACGTATTGTGTCAATATTTATCAATACACAGAGGTGTATTGATACTTTGAACCTTGGTTCTGGGCACAAAAGATACAGTTTTTGTGAGAGTGTAACAGTTCATGTATTCTCCTCGCTGTTCAACTGTTCAATTGGTCTAAGGTAACAAAAGCTTTGTAAAAGTTAATAAAAAGGAAACCATTCAAAGTAATTGTCACTCACATGAGAAAAACCCAATTCAAGGTATGTATGCAGCTGAACTGGATGAGTGCACCTCCACTTGGTCAATCCAAGGTTTTCATTGGGTAGGCCACTAAATTGCTTTCGTAATACTGTTTTGTTGGGTTCACCTTGTGCCTCACATGGGATTTTCTTTATGAGGTGTAACAGTTTTATTTTATTTTTTAATGGGAGGTACGAAAATTTGTGTGTAATGCAACTAAACCATATTGCACCATATGTTTGTTTTCTGACTCTACTGTTAAAACAGTTGCACAGTCTCTCATCTATATCTCTATTGCATTCAAAATAACAAAGGCTTCATTCCTTCATTTGTTTGTTTGTCGCTTTATATCCATCCCCTGGTTTGTCATAGGCTATGACGTATTGCTTTAATTTTATTTTTAATGTTCGGTTCTTTTATGCTAGTTCACCTTTAATGCATTCCACTTGAAACACCAAATAGAGAAACACAATAGTTCACAAAAGAATGAGGAAACAAGCTAAAAGCAACCAGAGTAATTGTGTACAAAAATCATCTTCTAGTCTGCAGTCAACACCTTTGTTGCCTTTGTGACAGGGTGCTCCCCTGTGCCAAGCTTCAACTTTGTCCATTTTCTCCTATGGGCCTACACAACAGGGGGTAGGTGGTAGGCGTCCCCAAACTCCATATCTCCCCTGACCAAACCCTAGTGAATGTGGGAATTGATCCCAAGTCTCCTTTACAACCAGCCTTACCAACTGTGAGCCAGTTTGCATCTTCCTCAACTTGGTCTTAACAACTAGGGTTTTGTGGCACTTTTCCTTGAGATGTTGAGTGTTTTCTATAACTAGACATTTAGCATATCAATTTAGCTGGTTTCAAAAGCTGAGTTGAAGTTTGCAATTCTGGCTTATAGTTTGTGACTACGAGACACTGACTGGCCAAATGGTGAGTTTACCAGAAATCTAATGCAACAGCTTCTTATCTGCTGGACTACTAACTTAAGACTGTTGAGGGCAAACTGCAAATTCAATGATATACCTTAGGGCTGTACACAGGTCAGTTCGGTTCGGTTGTATATAATTTACCCAACTGAACCGACCGACATCCTCGGGTTCACATTCTTGCCACCTGAAATTGACCGAGATAACCTGAAAACTGACCTAAATATAGACTCGGTTTGGTTGGTTGGTCAATACAATTACCTATATCCTATTGATTTTAATCAAGTGAACAGTCACTGACAACTGTCTATCTCTCTAGCCCTATTGCAGTTTGGATCTGTTAACAGCCATTGCTGCACATCAGGAACAATTTAGCCAATTATCAAAGGCGATATAGCCCTACTGCAGTTCAGAAAGTATAATCAATTTAATGTCTGTACCATTTGATGTTTGTTTTGAATTGAAACAGAGGCTAGAGGCTAAAGCTAGTCTAAAAAGTAAAAAGTAAAAAAGACAACATTTAATGCCTGTACCATTCATTTAAAGATTAAGCGTTTCCATTTCTTGTTTCTTTAATAGGTAAGTTAACACTCAAAAGACATTATTTAAATTTATTGCCTTGAAGGCAGGTTGGTTCTGTTTATTGGTTTGCACATTTATAAGCTGAAAACCGATCTGACTGTTAAGGTTTTATTTTTTCTTGAACCGAAATTGATCATTATTAACATTTGAAAACCAACCAATCCGGTTTGTCGTATTGGTTTGATTCATTTCATGAACAGCCCTAATATACCATTTTCAGTTTTTGGCATTATCATGTGTGTTTTCTGTCTAGTAAGCTAATTAATCTACACCAGCTGTTTAAATTTCGGTTTGGTTGGGAATAGGGCTAGAATTTACATTGTTGATGTTTGGTGTCTCTTGTCTGGACTAGGATTGGGATCGGCAAAATCCGACACAGATTGTCACAGAAATGTGTGGGTTTGTGACAATCCTTTCTGGCACTTTTCTTCTTCACAAGACCAAGGACATGGCTGATGGTACGTTCTCTTATGCGTATTCCATAGATTCTTGATGACTAACTCCCAAATGATCTTGTGGGTCGATATATTCTTCTCTTTGACAGTAAAATCTTTGTATTTTTTTTCCTATTTTGGATGAGTCTTTGGTAGCAAAACAAATAATAACAATTGATGGTCTTTGTACAGGTCTGCCCACTTCTACGTCCTTCCATCTTAAGCACACCGACGAGGATGGTTTTGATCCGGAAGGAATTCCTCTTAGACAGGAAGTCTTCTGATCACTGTGATGCATCATTTTTGTTCATCCATCAAAATTCATATACTTTTCCGGGGGAGGGATCTCACTACCTTCAACCTGTATTTTATCATATACATTTGACCAACTACAGCATATTCTTTTGAATATGATAAAAAACTAGGCAGGGGAGTATTTTTGGGATCGAAACCACATGATCGTGTTTAGCCATTGCGCGTTTCCCTGCCTGCCTTCCCTCTCTGTCCGCATGAGACTTGAAATTGTAATCTTGAGCACATTGATTCTATATATAGTTGTGTATTTTAGATTCAATTTGGCAAGAAATCAAGGACCTTTTCACTTGAGCACATTGATTCTATATATAGTTGTGTATTTTAGATTCAATTTGGCAAGAAATCAAGGACCTTTTCACACCAGTCAGGAATGAGTTATGCCATTTGTGCAAGCAATTTGATGATTCATATTCTTTTGGAAAAGGATTCACAAAATAAAGGAATTCGTGTAGAGGAATGGGAAGTGCATAATCATGGAAGTTGAGTTACTAAATTGCAGAGTCTACGACATTGAAAATACTATTGGGTATCCTCCTAACCAATTTTGACCTGAAACTTGAGTTCTTTAAATGGTTCCTGGTTTTGCAGAGTCTACGACATTGAAAATACTATTGGGTATCCTCCTAACCAATTTTGACCTGAAAATTAAGTTCTTTAAATGGTTCCTGGTTTTGATCAGATTGCCTCTTCAGAGGATACATTCCGTATCCTGTTAGGTTCTTTACAAAAGCCGTTACGAAAGGACCTCTTTTGTACAAGATCTAAATCCGACTGAAATGGTTCCCTCCACGAGATATATACATAACCAAATACTAAATTGTGTATACCTCTCCCGTCTCCTCCTGAGCACAATTGCAGTTTGCCAATGAAATGATAATTTGGAGCCTTTGTTGTGTCTTCATCTGAATTTCAGGTCTCTCTCTCTCGTCATGGGGGTTACCCATCCCCCAACCTTGTTGGCAGCAGGATTTGATCCCAAGTCTGCTGTTACAATCAACCAGAGAACTTACCACCTGAGCCACCATAAGTTGAACGATTTGAATCAGGTCCATGCACAGGTGAAGTTGCTGTTTCTCCTTTCTAATCCTTGGTTATGGTTTACTGGTTAATTTAATTTGTAATGTAAATGATGAACCACTGAACCAAAAAGCGGAATTCTGGGGTTTATGAGAGCCCTAGCCTCCTATGCCAGGCTTTATGCAGAAATGATTTGCTCAGTTGCTGTATCCACTCAACCTTTCAAAAAAAGGCAATTTTAAGAGAGGTGGAAATTTGGGATACAATTTTTTAGTGTAGAGAACTAAGATGTGAATTATGGAAATTTAAATTAATTCCGAATAAAAATATCAATTACATATCCAAGCATAAAACCATCAGGACAACTTTTTTGTGTTTCAAAATTATCCCCTTTGCTACCCAATGTGCTGGACTATGTAAATATTCAGTTCGTCTAATATAGTTTATTTATCTATAAAAAAGTCTTCAGAAAATGCAGTTTTAAGAGATGTATTGAAAATTTGGGATACAATTTAGATAGGCATAGATATGATGGAAAAAGATTAAGATATGAATGGATACATAAGGAAAACTCAGGGTCTGCTTTGTAGTTAGAATCAGAATCGGAATTGAAATTGAAATCCTTTGGAACAGAAATCGGAATAATCTATTCCCATAATCTATTTGGTTTAGGCAAGAATGAAATAAAAATTGAAATCAATAGAAATGGAATTTCATTCCTAAGGGAGGGGGAGGGAATGATTATTCCTTCAAATGAGAGAGTGTCATTCCACCAGAAATAAATACGATATTCCAATTCTGCCCAATCAAACAGTTGAAATCGGAATAATCTATTCAAATCTCAATTTCAGATCTCTATTCCTGTGAATGAAATGGGGCATGCTAATTGTAAATCTTAGATGGTCATATCACACTTTAGTTTATGTGAAGTGTGAACTATTGGGATGCACTTAACGTTGAAATCATATTTCAAAGTATCAACATGGTTGATACTATTTTTATTTCAATATTTAGGCATTCAAAACATTGATGCATTATGCTTATTTTATACTCTTCCACTGAACGCACATCATTCCACCATCACTTGACACATGGTGCCACCATTTAATCTTATCAGATGTATATAGTGTATTGGCAGCCTTAAAAACTGATGCATCATATCATAAGAACAGTGTATGTATTGCCTTGAATCATGGTTGAAAAATGATAGAGCAAATAAAATTTAATCAATTTTTAGAAAATCAATTTAATTATTGTTAATATTTATAATATATAAAATTTAATGATTAATAATCTTTAATGATTTAATTGACATGCAGTGAGAAGGGAAAAATGTCCAAAAGTTAAGATTTATAATTTATATAATTATGACAAGTGATTGGTAGTGGGACGGTGGATTTATTGTCTTTCGACTAAAATATTCAAAGTAGGGAAGTGGGAATGAGTGTTGAGTTAATAAGGGTTAATGATGTGAAAAATTTTGAATTTGACAGAATTAGAAAACTCATCAGACTGTCCGATTCACGGTGGATGTTAAAGTCAATGTGAATCAGAATCAGACCATTTCCTCTTTTATAATTAGAGGTGTAAATCGGGATGGCACGATGGCACATGCGCTGTGTGAGGTCCAACACGATGGTCCGGGTTGTGTTAGGCCTGAGGTTCTAGGTCCATGGGTTAATATGGCACGACATGATTGTATATGTCATGCCACCCGTGATCCACGTGCCGTCACAGCTTAGCCTGTAGCATGGCACACGCCACGGCCCATGGGCCTGTAGCGGGTTGTGCTTGGTCCACCCGATGAACTAGCTGTTGGGGGGGTCCCCAATGGCTAGTTTCAGCTTTTTGAGTTTTTTTACAGAAATACCCCCCAACAGCTACAAACAGCTAGGGGTGGATTCGAGCCGAGCCCAGTCGAATAGTATGAGGCTTGGGCTCGTTTCGCCAAGGAAGTACAAGGCTTGAGCTCGAGCTTGAGCTTGATTCGAGCTAGAACCTTGAGCTCGAGCTCGGCTCGGCTCAAGCTCGACTTAAGAAAAAATGTTTTATAAAAAAATTATATATAAAAATATTTTTTATTTGATATTTAAAAAGTTAAGAATTATAATAATTAGTTATTATTATATATAAAAATAAAAATATTATTATTATATTATTATTTTCTATAATTTTATAATTTATTATTATATAATATTTTTATTATATATTATTTTCAATAATTTTCTATATTATTATTATTATTATTAATGTAGCTATTCGAGCTCGACTTGCGAGCTTTATGAGCCGAACTATATTAGGCTTGAGCTTGGTTGAAACCGATCCAAGCCGAGCTCGAGTAGCTCGTGAAAAGTTTGACTCGTAGCCATCCCTACAAATAACTATATAGGGGGTATTTATGTATTTTGGTTTTGGAGGGAGAAAGAATGACACAAATGCCTCCCAACAATTATATAACAGCTAGTCTGGGGGGCATTTTGGGTAAAGTGATAAATAACTTTATAATGACCAAAATACTCTTCCCAACAACTAAAAAACAACTAGTTTTTAGGGTATTGTGGATAATTGAATTATTTTCAATTCCTATAAATAGCCTTATCCTCCACCATTCTTATCACACCAATTCAACAATTCTC
This sequence comes from Nelumbo nucifera, assembly GCF_055504915.1. Lineage (NCBI taxonomy): Eukaryota > Viridiplantae > Streptophyta > Magnoliopsida > Proteales > Nelumbonaceae > Nelumbo > Nelumbo nucifera. The sequence continues at coordinate 54,824,820 of NC_142653.1, forward strand.
TTAATCTCTTCTCTAGTTCTCTTTCAAGTCTCAGTCTGTCATATATTTTTTGATTCTCCAATTCTCAACTTTATTGAAGTTTCAACAAGAAGAAGGCTTGCTCAACAACTCAAGTATCTCAAGTTGGCATTTTGGGAGGCATAGACTCTTGGAGTTGAAAAGCTTCAACCCTTGAAATCAAGTTGAGATTTTGAACCAACAATTCGGGTAAGTGCAATTAAATTAATTTTTATCTTTTTAGAATTTAAAAAAATGGCTGGCACCTCCTGAAACCAATTCCCCAACATGTTCAATGTTGAAGATATTCAGTCGCAACATGGTAGTGTTAGCACCGATATGGATGCTATTGATATTGACGGAACTTCCACCCCTAGTAATGATACTAAAGGGAAGAAAAAGAAGGCCACTAAGTTGATTAACTCGGTTTGGAAAATATTTAAAGTAGAGGAGGTTCAGGGGAAGGGAAAAAGAGTTATTTGTCAAAAATGTAGGAAAAGACTTTAGCTATTGTAGCAAGGGTGGTATTGGCCGTTTGGGCAGACATTTGCTCACCCATGAGAAAGGAAGGAGAAGAAGGGAGAGAAACAATACAAATACAAATTGGGCGAGGGGGGGTTGGTGCTTTTAAATATTCTCAAGAAAAAATGAGGCAAGAAATAGAAAAATACACTGTACATGTTGAACAACCATTTTTGTTAGTTAAAGAGACTAAACTTGAAAATGGTTACATAATTCTGTAAATTTTTTTTATTCATATAAACAAAATTTAATTTATATGTTATCAAATCTTAATTCTAAAGTTTCAATTACTTCTGCTTTTTGGACTTCTAAATTTAACATAAGTTATATTTGTGATACCGATCATTTTATTGATGAAAATTGGCTTTTAGATAAAAGAATTTTAAGTTTTACTATAATGATCACATACTAGCCCAACTATTGCTGCAAGTATTTTAAATACTTTACATGCTTATGGAATTAACAATAAATTATTTTGTATTAGCTTTGATAATGCTAGTAATAATGATTCAGCAATAAATATTTTAAAATCTCAATTAAAACCATGTTTAAATGGTAAATTATTTCATATTAGATGTGCATGTCACATCTTAAATTTATGTATTCAGGATGCTTTAAATATTATTTCTTCTCATATTTCTAAAATTAGAAATTGTATTATATATATTAAAAGTTTTGGAGCAAGAAAATAAGAATTTAAATATTTATGTAAAAAATTATGGTTTAAAATATAAACATTTTATATTAGATGTTAAACATAGATGGAATTCTACCTATGCTAAGTTAGAAAATTGTATTTCTCACAAATAAATTTTTAGTGATTTTTATAATGCAAAAATGCCTACTGATATTATATTTGAGGAAGATTGAGAAATGGTAATTTGTATAAGAGATTTTTTTAAAGCATTTTTATGATGTAAGTAACAAATTATCGGGTATTTATTATCCAAGTAGTTATAATTTAGGTTATCAATTAATGATTATTAGCAATTTTTTTTTTTTGCAAAATATAGAAAGTATCCACAATTTAAAAGTATTGTTGAAATAATGGAAAATAAATTTAAAAAATATTGGGAGAACATTTCTCCTCTTTATTTCTTAGCTACAATATTAGATCCTAGGATTAGAAAAGATGGTTTAGATATTTTGCTTGAAACATATTGTGAAAATATGAATATTGAAATTGAAAATAAAAAAGAAAAAATTAATAGTTTATTATTTGAAATGTATAGTTTATATGAATTTGAAGTAACATGGAACAATAAAAATTCTACAATTTATACAGTTGCATCTTTTACTTCTGAATTTGAGTCTAGTAGTGGAAGAGAAAAACTTTTTTATTTAATAAGTAAATGGTAGAAATCCACTGTCTCGACAATAATTTCATTTACTGAACTTAATTTTTATTTACCAGAAAATATTTCTACTTTAGGTGATTCTTCCTTCACCTCGGAGGGAACACATAATTTTGGTATTTTAGTTTGGTGGAGTGGACATGCAAAAAACTATTCAGTTTTCGCCACCATGAAACATGATCTACTAACTTCTCCGGTGTCTACAGTTCCATCAGAGTCTTATTTTAGTGCAGGTACTATGGTGTTGGATGATAAGAGAAATTGTATGAATGATGAAAGTCTAGAGATGTGCATCTGTTTTAAAGATTGGTTGGATGATGAAGATAGATTACAAGACAAAGGAGGGCATGACACCACACTTGATGTTTCACCTGAAGTAGATGATCAAAGTCAAGAACAATAGGAGAAAATGATGAAGTCAATATTTTTTGTATACTCAATAGTTGTATAGCATTTTTTCAAATTATTGTAAATTTTGTTTTTATTTTATTTAATTTATTTGATAATTTTTAATAACGTAATTTTTTATTTTCGATTTGTAACTATATTATATTTTTTATATTTTATTAATTTATTCTATTTTTCAATTTTCATATTTCATTAATCTAACCATTGTATGCTTTGTATCATTCAAATTTAAATGAAATAAAATTCCTATTTTTCTTTTAAATTGTTATTTACTTTGAGTCTTTATCTCTTTGACTTATTATTTAGTAAAGTATTTTTTTTTCATTTCTTTATTAGATTTCTTAATTTTTCAAATAGTTCCTAAAGAAAAATTAAATATTTTAATTTTACTTAGCAAAGAAATAAAAAAATAAAAAATATCAAAAAAACAAAATACCAATATGACCCGATTCAGCCCATGCCCAAGGCCCGGCCTATGGCCCAGCCTGACACAACTTACAGCCCTCCCAGCCACGGCCTATGACACAACACGGGGCCACACAGGCTTGGGCCGTGGGCCGACCCCCCAAATTATTCCTGGGGAGGGCGGCACGCCCAGGACGGCCCGTTTTACACCTCTATTTATTATATCTTTAACCAGTATCAGCCAATACAATGGATACAGGTGGAAGGAAACAAAGTCTTGGCCATTGCCATTCCACCAATGCCGTTTGCTGATAACCCTGTTGATACTTCAAACCTTGACTGTACCAGTAATTTGTGGTTATCTTCTGGGTTCTTGTCTCCTCTTTGGTTAATCTTGTCTTCCCATGGGGAAATGTGGGATCTATTGAAACAATGAATGGTTAAACCTAAATCCGTCTCATTGTCATTCCTTAGTTCGACCAATTGGGCTATTCTCTGAGTTACATTTCTTGGGGAATTCATCCTTCCACAATGCAGCACAAACCGTTGGTCTTGTTGCAACATCTGCTTGAACTTTAGTGAGTAGTGAGTGACAAGCCGTTGCATGGTCCAAAGTGGTCCAACCCTACGGTACGGTTTGAGTTTTAAATTTTCATTCTGGGCATTCTTCTATTCTATGGGAGACATTCGTCTTGAATGATCCTGATCATTCAAACTGAAATTCGTCCAACTCCAACCTGACGATTACCTTCCGTTTTCTGTTTGTTCATTCATACTCAGTAACTGTCGAAAATCAATTTATTGTTTTTGGACTGAAATAGCAATCATCAATTAATCTCACACAAATCAAATTTCTATTGTTCCCAGGACCAAGACCCATGATCAGTATCATTCAAAGGCAAACTCCAAAGCCATTGAAAGATGAAAATCGAAGCTCAAGCTGCTCAACAATAAACAAATCTGACAAATGAGAAGTGATTTATTGTTTTTGAACTGAATATCAAACAGCAATTAATCTCACACTAATCAAATTTGTCTTGTTAACAGAACCAAGATACATGATCTGTATCATTCAGAAACTGACAAGTGAGAAACGAATAGCAATCAGCAATTAATCTCACACAACTCAAATTTGTCTTGTTCCCAGAACCCACACCCATGTTCAGTATCACTCAAAGGTCAAACTCCAAAGCCATTGAAAGAGGAAAATCGAAGCTCAATAATAAACAAAACTGTCAAGTGGGAAGTGACCCATTGTCCCATTCTTTGTCATGGCCAAACCCTCACCCTATGCCCCTTCCTTTGGTTATTAATGTATAAAGGCATAAAGGGGTTGTGAAATCTTTACTAATTTTTCCATGGATAATTGGAGATCTGGTCTACACTTTTTTTTTTCTTTTTTTTCCCTACAAATGATTAAGGAGAGAGATTGCATTATAAGGCATTGGAAATGAAAGCTCAGTTGAAAGCACAAACATCCATCAGTCACGTGCAGATCACGTGTCCGACCCAGGCTGCTGACTTTTGGGAAAGAGAGGGTATGCAGGTTGTAAAGGCATACCTTCTTTGTCAGACTCAGAAGAGCAATCGTACATCTCTGTCATGAAAAAAATTTGGCAATCTCATTTTTTTTTTTCTTTTTTCTGTTTTGGTAATAGGCAATCTCAGTTGGGGTTGCTTCAGAATTTAATGGGTGTGAGGACTACAGTCTATAAAGCCAGAATGATTTTTTTTTTTTTTTTTTGTGGGTGGGGGGGGGGGGGGGTGGGGTTGTAGGAGTGAATGCTTATTTATGGGCGAGGGAAATCTCTGACCGAGTGGTCAAACTAATTCTATGAGGCAGAGAAATCTTCAATTCTACAGTTGACCCTCTAAATATAATATTGGGTCTAAGCCTTCAAGTCTACTAATTAATAGATCTCTCTGAATTATATACCAGATTCTTCTCTACTAATACTAATAGAATACCATGTGTACATGTTATGTATAGCTGGTATTTTGATCATTGACTGTCAAATATCTTTTGTTGAATATGTATAGCTGGTAGGTCAAATTTGGCTCTCCAATGCATAATTAATAATCTCAAGGTCTATTAATCAATAATTCTTCACTAAATATAGTAATATTGTTAGATATACTAATTAATATTTCTCAAGGTCTATTAATCTCAAGGTTTAATAATATATACTAATTAATATTTCTTGTACTTGTAGTACATTACATGGTATAAAATAGATTTTTCTGTATATGACTGATTCGCGTCAAAATATATTATATATAAATTTCGTGTAGAATTGGTATTTTGACAGTCTTAACATATAATATTTAACAAGCTAGTTGTCTCTAATTATAAATAATTACATTCAATGCTTGGTCCAATAGTGTATAATAATTACTAATAACTTATTGATAATTAAGATATATGCTAACAACTTATTGATAATTAAGATATAGATTTTGCAGTATAATATTGGATATTAAATACTTCTCTATTCTATATTATGACAATATATCATGTATATTTGGTTCATACACACACATTTAATGAAAACAAGGGGGTTACATCTCTATGTTTGTAATAATAGTTTTTTTTTTTTTTTAATATTTGTGTGTATGTTGAAAAGACAGATGGAGAACTTAAGAGGACATTTTTTCCTATATGGTTGGCTAAGGTTCCTTATAAGGTTTTTAAAATCGAATCAGACAATGAACTGGTCAAGCGTTCGGTTTCTTGGTCGAATGGTCTGACTGTTTGAATCAAATAAATGACTCGTTCTAACAAAAATAAAAAAAATGATCAAAATCATTGGACAGTTCAAACGGTTTAACCACCTGGGCCAGCTGTTTGCTGATTAAATCAATGGTTTTTAGTGAAATAATGGTTCTGGGTAAAACGAAGCCGATCACCTGACCAATTCTCGGTTTTTCCGATCTGATTCGGTTTTAAAAACCCTAATTCCTTATCTAAACAACCCTAGTTCCGATCCGGTTTTGACCAATCAACTGTCTTTCATTATGAAACTTCGAGGAATTTCCACATGTTCACATTAACTGGACCTTTTATAAATTAAAGAGATATTAGAGTTGCCCCCCATTGTTCTTCTTTAAAGCATTTGTCTTTGATTATATGAAAAATGTCCAAAAATGAAATTTGAGTAGGGGCTTAAACTTTTCGTCAACAGACTTATAACCACAACGACAAAAGCAAGAAAGAAAGAAAGAGAAAAAGGTAAGGAAAAGGAAGTAAGGAAGAAAGACTTCCCTTGAACAGAGGAGGATAGAAAGGGGAACAGTTGGATCCCTACTGGACTGAAAACTACTATTTTGCTACAAGTAATTAAGATTCTTGTTTATTTAATTTCTAGATCTCCTACTCCAAATTATTCATCTTAATCTCTAGTGGGTCAATTCACAAACAAACTCTATATTAGACCTAGTGGGTCAATCAAGACAACTTTCATTATAAAATATCTTTGTGAAGGGACCCAGCTCCCTGTATGTTTGCCACATGGACAGATAGAATAATGATCTACCCTAATCACTAATTTGAGAGAATTGGTCAACAGAACCATACTATACCACTAAAAAGTTGTCAACTACAAATCCACCCAGGAGGTTTAATTTGTCATTAAACAACCCAATCCAGCCAGCATTCCACTGGTCCCCTCAAAAATAGAACCACTCGTTAATTGAGTGGAGCCGACTTGGATTGGTCCTTCGTGTCTGAATAACCATTGACTTGTTGACTGAAAAGTTTCAGCAGTTTCAGACTACTAAATTATGAAATGTGTAAAAGGGGAATAACATATAGTAAACTGTATATTCTCTTCTCTAGAAAGGTAGAAGTCTGCCGTGTACTCCACTTCTTTCCCTTCAATCAGGGGATTGCTAGCCACACAAGTCACAAGCTGGGTGCGCTATTAAAAGCATAAAACATAACTAAAGCTATTCATTCCTGTTTTGATTAGTATATGAGGTTTAAGAATTTATTAACCCAGACAAGAGATTAGCTTTTTGTCTTTGGTGCTTTTAAAGGCTGCACTACTTAGAAACTCATGTGCTTAGCATTTCTAACTGGGTCCTTTGTTTGGGGTTTATTTAATAATTTATCTATTCATTTATTTATTTATTTTTTTACTTTTGGCAAAGCTAAGCTATTGATTCCTGCAATAATTTTGCCAAAAAATTTACATCTTAGAAAAGAATAGATTTCTAAAAAGTACAGCCAGTGATCTGACATCATCATCATTTTTTGGAGCAATTTTCCTAGAGTGATCATGAGCAGGTAGAACTAATGCTTTGGATGATGGAAGCCCATGTAAGCGTGAGGTTTTTTGTGTTAATTACAATCAATCAATGTTCTCAGATTTGGGCCAGACCAGAATTGGACCGGCAGAACCCGGACCCAACAGCTACAGTGATTTTTTTTTTTTGGTTGCTCATTCGGATCTTTGAGACTTTGAAATGTTAATTTGTTCATATTTAATTGCCCCATTTGCATGTTATGTGTATATCCATGAAAGCTAACCTATACCTATTTTGATTTTTTTTTTAATTTTTATTTTCCACATTTTTATTTGACTGAATCTTACTTACGGTTAAACCGTTTGATCCATGATTCAATTACCAAACCGGTCCGAATCTGATAACAGTGTTGATTATTATAGAAGCAATACATTTTTACAGATGCCTTTTACCTTTCTTGCTTTGCACCACAGAGTTGTGTCGACATTGCATTTGCATCATAAAGGTTTTCATGCTAAAATCCGATGTGACTTTATGCTGAAGCACATGAACCTAATTGCAAATTAAAAAAAAAAAAAAACTGCAAGAGTATAAGGTGCAACTGAATGTACTTCGAGGTGCAACTCCCAGCTTCACAATGTGCAAGTTACTGGTTTGGGAGGGTATTAAACAAGAGGTAGCCGGCCGGACCCACAGAAAAAGCGTTGAAAGAAAGAAGAAATTAAAAGGAAATTAAGCTTTTAAGTAAATGGAGCCCTCAGCTCACCAACCCATGTCGCAGAAATGGTGGATTGGGCCACCGAATACTTTTCTTTGGACAGCTTGAAGCCTTGAGCAAGTGGACGTTGTAGGTCTCTTTCACATATAGATCAAACAGTACGTGGTTGGCTGTGAAGATGATTTCTGAGGCCTTATCTCGTCCTCCGATCAATCCGGCGGTGGTTGAGATGTCCCAACTGCCATGAAAATCAAAAATCAATGGGGACCCACCATTCCTGATGATTCTTAATTCATTGTTTCCTCTTCTTATATTTATAAAACCAAACCAAACTCATTCAGTTGAGCAGTTTTTCCTACCAAAAGCTAGCATACCAGGTCTTCTGCTCTCTTCTTTTTGCACAGAGAGAAGAAGATTCAGGAAGAAGCCATGGCTACAGATGATTTCAGCTTCCCAACAATTGCAGAGCCTGTTCCTCGCTTCATGGGGTCTCCATCTCTGTGGAAGGCTAGCTCTAGAGTTTTGCCTGAGCCTTGTCTTGGGGATAGCGGAGGAGGAGGAGGAGATAGAGAAGAAGCAGAAGATTGCACTGGTCTCAAACAAGATGAGCATTGCAGAAGAAAGAGTTTCTCATCAATTGAAAGCGTTGTGAGGAGAGCAGACGCTGGTTATCTCAGTGAAGATGATGAGGAGAGGATGGACATGTTGTGGGAAGACTTCAATGATGAACTGAAACGAATTTCTTCCATGGGAAAGACTGAAGCAAAGAGTAGGTTATCCAAATTTGCTGGGTCATCAGAATCAGACTCGGATGCACAGGGAGAGATGGTGGAGATGTACTGTGTTCAGGCCCCGAAGATGTCCAAGACAAGCAATGCTATTCTCTCTTCTAGGAGATCAAGCTTGTTGGTGTTAATGAAGGTCTTCAGAAAGATGTTCTTGCTTCACAATCATCGCCCCAAGGGAAGAACACCATGATTAATTGCATTTTCCTGGTGCTTGCCTTCAATTCAAGCTTCATGGTTGGGCAGAATTAAGTGCAAATTAAGCAGCTTAATTCAGTCAAGGTTTTTTTCAGAGAAAATGGTAATGGTTAGCATGAATGTGTATATGCATACAGCCATATTTACTGTGTATAATATATAGGAGAAATTTGGAGAGGTTAATTGTTGCTTAATTGGTATCTGAGACATGAATCTTTTTCTTTTTGCTTCTTGATGAGTGGATTGAGAACTATATATAGTGTGAGTTGACTCAATATAGTCAATTAATTAAGAGATAATCTTGTTCAAGATGTATAGGAGGGAGAAGGGTATCTCCATCTAATTGCAGAGAACATTTGCTTGATTTTTCTATTAATTTCTTCAGAAATATATTATTGTTAGTCATGAAGTTTACCATGCTTTGGGAGTGATTTAATTTGGGCACCACCAAACTTTACTAAATTTGATGCTCCTTAATGGACAAGGATAGAAGTCTGGAGTGCAGTAGCTTTTATGAAGGAAAGCCCTCTGTCCATTAGAATAGTGATGCTTTTGTTGGGTGAAAAGACAGAGAGAGAAAGATAGCTGTCCTTTAATCAGCTCTCACCCCAATCATTCTATTTGTAGGTAAAGAATCAGCTTTCCATGCCTTTATTTTTGAAACATTTCATATGAGCTGAAAACGCTCCTTTTCTGTTCTTGCCATCCGGTTTCATTTTTTTTTAATGACGAAATTGCCCAAGTGACACAGCCTTCTCATCAAATCCCAATTGGACCCTTACCATTCCTACTTTATCCAAGTGACACAGCCTTCATTTTATCTTGATTTCCTTTTAGAGTACGAAATAAATTGCTTTTAGAATCAAGACAAAGCATTCCAAGGGTACGGGATTATTTCATAATTAATTGGAAAAGCACTTAATAATTACAAGATTCATGACACCATCAAGAATCAGTGCCTTCATTACGTAGCAATTGCTGGGAGGTGGAGCTAGATATTTTTGCCTAGCGTAACTAGGGGTGTCAATTGGACTGGACTTGGTCCAATCCAATCCAGTACTCCAATGTGAATCCATTATAAATGGAGCAGGTCTAATCCAATCCAATGTATGTTTTCGATATATTTGGATCGGCCCAATTCAATGTCTAAGCTATTTAATCTGTTTAAATTCATTTTGATTTAGATTGGTTTCAATCCAGTCCTGGTCTATTGACACATATATTCTTATCTTACAACAATAGATTAGATATTGACTTAATCTAATCCAATCTAATATAAATTTATTATGGACAGACTGGGTCTAATCCAATCTAATAAATATTTTGGACTGGATTGGTCCAATCCAATATGTCTTGTTAGAAGATTTTAACAGAGGGGATATACTTAAATTTTAAGGAAGATGATTGCAATTATCAAACTTAAGAAAAGATTATAGAAACAGTCAAAAACTTCAGGGGAGGTTTTAACAATTTATCAAAAAACTTATACACCTGACTGTATTATTTTACATAGTATGCTTTTCCTTATGTTGACCGGTTATAATAACCTAACCAATACCGGCGACACTACATTTTTAAATGATAAAAAAAAACGTATTCTTTGGGTTTCTCTAATAATATAAATGTATTAACTTGTACAATTTGCTTATTTTAACCAACTGCCCTCCTGTATTGAATTTGTAATAAATTTATTTAATGTAATGCGTTTTATATTTTGTTTTTATTTGGTATTTTGAATAG